>NC_090265.1:1163582030-1163929530 GCF_040414725.1 Anabrus simplex
CTCTCTCTCTCTCTCTCTCTCTCTCTCTCTCTCTCTCTCTCCTCTCTCTCTCTCTCTCTCTCTCTCAGTTGGTGGGTAGCAATGACTGTCCTCGTCCAACAACCTTCTTAATATTGGTACACCTTACTACAGTGTATTGAAAAGATGGAACCTCTAAATTTTCTTTTTACACTAGTGTCCAAAAGTTAAGCATAAGTTACGAGTAAGCAGGGCTACAGGAAATAGACCGCAAATCGGCACCTACCAACCTTACGTCTTCGCTCTGTAGCCTATAGGAAAGGAATGTTCCCTGCTTTGACTAGCGGCGTAACCGCAAGGTAAACACAGCCAGTGCCTGCCCCCCCATATTCCCTCAGTCATGTTTGCCCTTTTATATTGTGCGGAGTGTAACCTCGTGGTGAACGTGACAACACCTGCAAGACAATTGTCGGTGGAGCTTGCAGCCGTCTTGGTGCCATTTGGACCCTGTTTTGCAGGGTAGAATACTCGGTCGCCTGGAGCAGGCAAGACACAGACCGAAGTCGCCGTATCCTTGAATGTGCCACAAAAGTGTCATTTCCAGGCTTTGGAGATGATTTCGAGACACAGGAGATGTTAGTCCTAGGCCAGTACCAGGTCGAGCAAAGGTAACCACCCCACAGCAGGACCGATATCTGGCAATTAACTGCCCGACGAAATCAGAGTTGCACCTGCAAGACAATTGTCGGTGGAGCTTGCAGCCGTCTTGGGGTTGCCGTTTCCTGGCAAACTGTGTACCAGAGGCTCAGAACAGCGGGGCTGTTTGCCGATGTCCAGCCGTGTGCGTCCCACCCACTCCAGCACAGAGATGGGCTGTTTACTGTGGAGCCGTCAACATCGAAACTGAATGAATCGAAATGAATCCCGCTTCAGTTTGCAGAACGATTCCCGTTGCACATTAATCTGGAGAGAAGCGGGTAGCCAATACAACCATAGGAACATCATGGAACGGGACCAGTATGGTGGTGGTGGCATCATGGTGTGGGGCGGCATCATGTTGAATTGGCCGTACGGACCATGCACATCTTCATGGGTGGTCTGAGGAACACTGATAACGCTCAGAGATTCAGGGATGAGGTACTGAGATCACATGTTCGACTCTATCAGAGGTATGGTTGGTCCAGACTGCCTCTTAATGGACGATAATGCCCGACCACACCGTGCTGCTCTGGTGGATGAATTTCTGGCTGGGGAAGACATTTATCGCATAGACTGGCCAGAGAGTTCTGTGGATCTAAATCCTATAGAACGTGCCTGGGATGTATTGGGGAGGCAAATTGCATCCCGTCAGCCTCCACCAAGGACCCTCCAAGATCTTCGGCATTGCCTTTCGGAGGAATGGGGATCGACTGCCACAAGAACTCTTGGACCATCTGATAGAGAGCATGCCACGTCGCTGCAAAGCATGTGTGGCCGTTATGGGTAACTATACACCCTATTAACAGCATATTTTGTTGTGGAAGACGTTGCCAAGTTTTGTTAGTTGTTGTCAAAAGTGTACCTTAGCTATCAGAACCTTTCTGACAGTTTTTTGGACAAGTTGTGTGGCATATGGTGTGTGATTCAGCTTCCGTTTGTTCAGCAATCTGTCAGGCGGTATGGCCTCGTTTAGTGATTATGCTTAACTTTTGGACACTAGTGTAGTATTATGATTCTCAGTTCAATACAGAACAATTATGATGTTTTTAGTTTTAAAAGAACTTTGTGTGATGATGGCATGCCTGCGTTGATGCAGGGGGATGCCATTTCAAACATTTGTTATAAATGGAACAGCTTGTGAAACTTGTGCAGGAAACAGACTTTAATGAGTAGAATTTTGCTCAACTTTTGACTCTATGGTTTCCAGAATATAGTTCCTTATCTCAAGTCAATCCATTTGTCATCATCCATCATCTCTGAAAGTTTGTAACATCATCACGGATACAACCTGTATAAAATTCCAGTGCCTGAAATGTCCACACTGTGAATAACCCAATATAGGACGAATATCAGTTTAGATATTGTGCATCGATAAGGATTAAATGTTCTAACAAAATGGTAAAGTGAGGGAAATATTTCTTGTGCCTCTCCTTTTGGAATGTCTTCTTCATCCTGGAATTTGCTGTAGAGCTTCAACTGATAGGGTATGGCCAATAATATTTATTTATTTATTTATTTATTTATTTATTTATTTATTTATTTATTTATTTATTGTACATTTTATGGCCTACATTGGATCACTCTAGTCAATAATACAAAGTATTTCTTGATTTCCTATCAGCTCAATATTTTTTTATTCCGAGAGATGCTACCTTCCTTTGTTCTGTTGAAAATACTCTCCCATTAGACCTTTTATTGATCTTGGTGTGTTAGCCTGGTGTGTGTGTCTTGAAGTATCTTAATTTTTTCTGTTTTATTTCTGAGATCTTCTATTGTTATTTGTAGTTGTTTAATATCCTCCTTAATTTCTGTGATCCATTTAATCTTGGTCTTGCTATTCCATAATTTTTCAATTATTCTTCTGCTAATTCTGGTGTCAGGTGTTCTGATAAGATGTCCAAAGAATGATATATGTTTTTTTCTAATCATGCTCAATACTGGTTCAATTTATTCTCCATTGTCCATTATCTTGATACTGTTTATTTATACATGTTCTAATTATTCTTCTTTCTTAAGTATTTTGTCTGTTTCAGCTGTATTAGCAGTTTTTAAAATGGTTTCACTAGCATAAGTTATTTCTGGCTGTGTGACTGTTTTATAGGTAATGTCTTAATTGTGCTGCTGTCGATAAGCTATTTTTATTGTATGTAGTCTTGGTAATATAATTTGTTTTGTTTAATTTAGTTATTCTGTTAGGCCAAGCTGGTTTCTCATTAAGATTATAAGTTATGATTTCTCCTAAATACTTAAATTTATCAACAATTTTGATTTCTTGCCCATCAATTGTTATTTTATTTACCAGTAGGGGATGTGTAAACATGATCTCGGTTTTTTTCAAAGGATATTGTAAGAACTATTTTTTGTGCTATTTCCTGTAGAGGTTTAATTTGGTGTTGATTTTCCTGAATAATTTTGGACATTAGAGCATGGTCATCAGCAAATCCTAAACAGTTTACACTTAAATTTTGTTTTGAGCTTCCAATTTTTATGTTCATTGAGTTGACCTTGTACCACCTCCCCCCCCCCCCCCGGGTTTTCCGTGGTTTCCCATTTTCATACCAGGCAAATGCTGGGGCTGTACCTTAATTAAGGCCACGGCCGCTTCCTTCCAACACCTAGGCCTTTCCTATCCCATCGTCGCCATAAGACCTATCTGTGTCGGTGCGACGTAAAGCCCCTAGCAAAAAAAAAAAAAAAAAAAAGTACCATCCCCTTATTATAAATTCTAATGCACTATAAATAGTAATGGAGATAAATAGTCTCCTTGTCTTAAATGTTTTAATAAAAAAATGGTTCAGAAACCTCTCCTCTAAACTTTGCTTTTGATATGGTATTAGTTAAAGTAAGTTCTATCAGTTTAATTCATTTAGGATGGAGTCCAAAATTCTGTACAATTTTTAACATTTAAGGTCTACATATACAATCATATGCCTTCGTTAAGTCAACAAATGTTATTACTAAAGGCTTGTTTTGTTTTCTGTAGTATGCCATTATTAGAGTAATAATCTGTTCAGTACAACTGCTCCAGGGTCTAAAGCCTCCTTGCCTAACTCTTTTTCTAGTTGATCTTTAATCCTTCCATATAAGATCTTGTATATTCAGTTCAAGATAGACAATCCTCTATAATTATCAAGATTATTCTTATCTCCCTTTTTATGAAAAGGGTGTATTATGGCTGTTGTCCAATGTTCTGGAAACAGTTCAGTGATCCAAATTTTGTTAAGGCCATGTGTAAAGAAATCAGAACCATATTACTTGAATATTTCCACATCTCTACAAAAACCTGGTCTTCTCTGCATGCCTTATAATTTTTAAGTTCTTTTAGTGCTTTTTCTAATTTGTGAAATGTTGGAGGGTCTGTGTTATCACATCTGGTTTTTATTGGAGTATTTGTATTAATCTGTAATAGTTCCCGAGATTCTGCCCAGTACAAAAGTTCACTGAATGCTTTTGCCATAATCTCAGCATTTTCACTACTGCTGTGTGCCATTTTTCCATTTTCATCCTTCAAACTTAATGTGGGAGGAGCAAATTTTTGTAGTTGTCTTCCAAAAATTTTATAATAGACTTTATAATTGGTGTTATTATAATCAACTTCAATGGAGTTATTATATCCTTATGAAATCCTCTCTTCATTTTTCTAATATTTTGCAAAAATTTCTTCCTAATATTTTTTAGGTTGATAGCAATTTTTTTTTCTGATATGGGCTTGGAACTTGAACCATGCCTGATGTCTCTCTCTCTATAAATTTCCTCACATTCTGTCATCCACCAGGCATTTTTTTTAATGAGGGTTCAATGGAACTAAATTTTCAATTGTTTTTTTGAGAACTGGGATCAATTCTTCAAGGTCTTCTGACAGTTTTATTGTTTACACGACTTCCTTATATTTGTCATTTTTTATTACGAGGGCCATCTGGATAGTAGTACCCGTTAGCACCGCATGAAGCGCTGACGACTCTGGTAGCCGCTGGGCAAGGTCAGACGGCGTCAGTGGCTTGTCTGCCTGCTCAGTGTGACGTTGCGTGACCCTAGCATTGCCTGTGTTGTGTCTGTGATCGCTTAAAATGTTTAGAAACGTTCGACCTTATGATATTCATCGCCAATTAACGGAGGTGTATGGAGACAATATGATGGACGAGTCGTCTGTTCGGCACTGGTGTTGCAACTTCAACCTGGGGAGGGGGAATACACACAACGAGGAGCGTTTAGGGAGACCATCTGTCATTACAGACCAACTGCTGAGCGCAGTAGACGAATGCGTGAGGAACGATCGGTGCGTCACACTTGATGAACTCTGTGAACATTTTCCTAATGTGTCTCGAACAATTCTTCATGAAATCGTCAAAGACCATCTGCATTATTCAAAAATCTGTGCAAGGTGGGTCCCTCGCATGCTTACAGAGGAGCAAAAAACCAAGTGTATGGCTACAGCATTGACGTTTCTGGGACATTATCCCGATAAAGGAGACTCTTTCCTGACTCTCGTCATTACTGGGGATGAAACATGGGTTTGTTATGCATCACCTGAGAGTAAATGACAGTCTATGGAGTGTAATATAGATAAGAAAAGGTTCCACCTTATCAATACCAATTTTATTTATATAAGATTAACTTACAGGACTGGTTTCGACTTTTTGAACAGTCATCATCAGCTGTACATTGGTACCTTTACATAAGTCAAATATTGGTTGAATTGCCTTTCCAAATGGAGAAGTTGTGGGGAAGCACTATGTCCAAGCATTCAAATTGGGCATGTTTAAGAGTAAAAATTGGTTATATGGTACAATCTAGATAGCTGAAAGCAAGTTTGTTTTTTAGGCCTAAAATTTGTGTAAATTAGCAAATTTTTAAAAAGTACAAGTATATTAAACACTCTAAAATGCATGACACATGTTAAAATCACATATTAAAATATACAGTGCGTGTTAAAATCCTTTATGATGACTCAGATCACTTCATTGGAATGGATTTATACGTCTTGCGTATGTCTATATTCTTGTTTGAGTCCAATGTAGATGAAGAATGTCAGTGCTTGCGTTCATAGGCAGTGCTCTTGTGTGGGTTTCTACTATATATTAAGGTATATCCACTTGTTTATTTGATAGGTTTATCGTATTGTTAATAGCAATTCCAGTATATGAACGGAAGTAGATATGTGCAGCTGTGATTAATACATGGACTTTTAAGTATTGAATGTAGTCTCCGTTGTGCATGAATATTTCAGATGGAGGTTGGTGGCTCTTTTCTCGTCTATAATATTTTGCTGGTGTGTGTTATTGCTGTCGTGGTTTGGTGCTTGAGTTTGGTGCTTGGCGTGTATTGTCAACTATCTAGATTGTACCATATAACCAATTGTTACTATTAAACATGCCCAATTTGAACGCTTGGACATAGTGCTTCCCCACAACTTCTCCATTTGGAAAGGCAATTCAACCAATATTTGACTTATGTAAAGGTACCAGTGTACAGCTGATGATGACTGTTCAAAAAGTCGAAACCAGTCCTGTAAGTTAATCTTGTATAAATAAAATTGGTATTGATAAGGTGTTCTTATCTACATTACATTTTATTTTTAATAAAAAAAAAAAGTCAATGGAGTGGCATCATGCTCATTCACCAATGTGTCCACCAGAAAACTCATGGCAACCGTTTTCTGGGATCACCGAGGTGTACTGCTCATTGATTTTATGGCCCGTGCTAATGCGTCTTGTGAAACATTAAAGAAATTACGGCGGGCAATACAAAATCAAATCGATGGCGAGGTCTATTGTCTACAGGCGTCATTCTCCTTCATGACAATGCCAGGCCTCATGCAGCTACGATAACACAACAACTTTTGCAGCAATTCAAGTGGGAAACCTTCCACCATCCACCGTGTAGCCCGGACTTGGCCCCTTCGGATTTTCATCTCTTTACGAAGCTTAAAGACTTTCTGGCGGGAAAAAGATTTGACAGTGATGAAGAACTTAAACAAGCCATGACTACGTATCTCAATACGCTAGCGGCGGAGGACTATGACGCCGGAATACAAAAACTCGTCCCACGTTATGACAAATGCCTAAAATTTGGAGATTATGTGGAGAAGTAGTGTAAATAATGCTCTTTCCAATAAAAATGTGTATATTTGTTAATATTTACTCCTGTGTCTTTATTGCACAAACGAGTACCACTTTCCGGATGGCCTTCATAACTGGTGTTTTTTTTCTTTTTTTAAATTAGTTTTGATATTATTATTCTTTAGTGGTGTGAATTTAAGTTTAATTTTGACAATGTAGTGATCAGAACCAGCATCTACTCCTCTTACTTTTACATTATGAATTTCCTTATGGAAATAATAATAATAATCGTATGATCTCAGTTACCATGTGCAGGCATTTCGATTTGACCCCATCTAGGTTGCCTGCACATTAGCTTCGATGTTCTGTTTTACTCTACCAGATGACAGAGTAAACTACATATCTCTCTTGAGCGATCTTTGGCTGACATTTTAAATAATTTTGTCAAGTAAACACCAAATGTGTCACCAGAAATCTTTTACATGCTGACATGTCACAACATAGAGTGTCAAATGGACCTTTTCCCACCCTTCAGAAATCCAACTACCCCTGCGAGGTTTGAACCCACAATCTTGCGATCTGGAGAGCGGCACACTACCACTGGTCCAATGGCCAATAAATGTCATAGTATGTACGGTAGGTGATATTTTTTGTAAAGGGCATGGTTACATTCTCTCTGCTGAGTGAGTAGATATTTCTTGTTCAGCAGTTGTTTAATATTTACATATCCTTCCTAAACTTGGTTTCACAGACCTATGTCAGCCTCTTGCTGTTGTAAGTGGTTGATGAATCTCCACATATTGACGTGATGAACGACACCAAATCGCAGAAACTGAGAATGGGTATCATCCATAGCATCATTTGAATTATGACGAGTATTCGTCCCAATTTTGGCAGGACTCTCTAGACATTTAGTTACCGGTATATCCATAGTTTCAACATCTTTCAATATCTTTGTAGAAATTGGCATTCAACAAATCCCAAGAAATTAGAAGATTTTCAAGTGGAATGAAGGATATGATGATAATGATGCTTGTTGTTTTAAGGGGCCTAACATCTAGGTCATCGGCCCCTGATGGTATGAAATGCAATGAAAAAATAAAAATCCAAAATCCTCCACTGACCAGAATTCAAAGCGTGAGAACGAAAAATGAACGGATGGATATGAAGTTAAAACAATCAGTGGAGACGACCCGCAATGCCTCAGTCTCAGAAACTGACGGAGAACAATAGTAATACTGACCAAGGGACTGCTTCTAGAGCTCAATACTAAATCGATGATGCTTGCAAGCTAAAGGGGTCCAAAATATAGGTTATCGGCCTCTCATAATGGTACTTATCGCTTGGAAAGTAGAACCAGGGTATTTGAAATGGTGCGGTACTAATCAAAAGTATAGTAGACTCGCGGTATTCCACATATTATGGTACTAGTCACAGGTAATGAAATTCGCACAGGTAATACAGACCTATGGTTTTTCACACACGGCGGCGCCATTTACAGGCAACGCAAACCCATGGTTTCCATCACGTAAGTGTACTAACCACAGGGACTCGCACTATCCCGTGGTGTTCCTTATATAGTGGGTACTAATCATAGGCAAGCCAGAACCGTGGTGTCGTTCATATAGTGCTACTAATCACAGGTACCGTAAAAGCCTGACCGCACGGTGCTCCTGATTGCTACTAATCACAAACCTATTTTGTATCTAACATAGTGGTTCTACGCGCAAGTAATAGCGACCCATGGTGTTCCCCGCGTGGTGGTACAAATCACAAGTAGTTTTATGGTTCTAATCCAGTCATCCCTTGGTCACCCCTTTTAGTCGCCTCTTACGACAGGCAGGGGATACCATGGGTATATTCTTCGTCTGCGTCCCCCACCCACAGGGGGTTGTGTGTTTGGTCCGCGAGAGGTATTTTATTTCCCTTAAGTCCGCCAGCAAGCCGGTTAGGACCCCCCTATCCGCCACCTGGGACGCGCCACGTGGGAGTATCACCTCTCCCCCTGCTACGCCAGCGTAGTAGGTTCGTGGGAATGAAGGATAGCATCAGACTTCCTTGGTACCATATTGCTGATTTGTCGAAGTAAAACTCTGTAGATTTTTATAAGTAGTGGATGGAAAGGAACAAATAAGTCATAAAGTCAAAGAAACAAGCAAAACACTCACCACTGTTCTGTATTTAGGGCTGGTGCCCATGTTTATTTACCTACTATCAAAGCAGTTGGAAATCTATCAAACATCTCCCTTGGTAAATTCCAGTCCCTAATTTCTCTCCTTACACACACACACACACACACACACACTCTCTCTCTCTCTCTTCCCCCAGTTTGTCCTTGAATTCCAACTTTAACTTCATATTTAAGATCTTTTCTACTTTTAAAAAATCCACTCAAGCTTATTGTTGTCTACTAATGTTTATCTCCTTACATCTAAATCTTCCCACCCCAAAGTTTGCAACATTGTTGTAACACTACTCTTTTGTCGGACATCACCCAGAACAAATTGTGCTCCTTTTCTTTGGATATTTTCAAGTTCTTGAATTAAGTAATCCCAATCACTAGAACCTTACTCTGATTGGGGTCTTACCTGTGACTTATTCACCCTCTCCTTTACATCCTTACTACCACTCCTAACTACCCTCATAACCAAATGAAGAGATCTGTAACCTTTATGTACAATCCCTTTTGTGCAATTATCCCAATGAAGGTCTTTCCTTATATTAACACCTAAGTATTTACAGTGATCACCGGGCGAGTTGGCCGTGCGCGTAGAGGCGCGCGGCTGTGAGCTTGCATCCGGGAGATAGTAGGTTCGAATCCCACTATCGGCAGCCCTGAAAATGGTTTTCCGTGGTTTCCCATTTTCACACCAGGCAAATGCTGGGGCTGTACCTTAATTAAGGCCACGGCCGCGGCCGCTTCCTTCCAACTCCTAGGCCTTTCCTATCCCATCGTCGCCATTAGACCTATCTGTGTCGGTGCGACGTAAAGCCCCTAGCAAAAAAAAAAAAAAAAAAAATTTACAGTGATCCCCGTGAGTCACTGTCACCCCGTCAACTCGGTAATCAAAACTGAGAGAACTTGTCGTCTTGGTGAAACTTGCAACATAACTTGCAGCAGAAAGAAGAGATGAGGAGAATCTCCATAATTTGTTATTAATAGCACTGTTCAAGTTTTTAATCTTCCTGGTTCAACATTTTATGTTGAATGTATAATTGCGTTAACATTTTATATACTGTATTTGAATATATGAAATTAGTTAGACATGTAAAATTCTTAAAGTTGCCAAGTTGATCTAAACAATGGTAAGTTCATCATTAACATTTTACCATCAACATTGGCATGCGTACATACAATACTTACATGTTCATTACAGACTGTTATGCCTGATAGCATAACAAGTCTCTGCGAATTAACTGTGCACCTCCATAATCCTGTATTTGCAAGTAGTTCCGTGGCCTCTTATACTTCTACACCTGTTATATCAGTTGCAATCCAACCAGCGAGGTGTACAGATGTGACGTGCTGATAGCGAGTTAATTGTGTATGCATGTGATATACAAGAATGGGAGTATCTTTTGAACAATACAGATGCACTGTAGGGAGGTGGCATTGCATGATAAAATTAAAATACATCCAAAATGTCAACAGTCCCCTTATTATAGCACAAGTGGTGTTGACAGCAGTGGTAGTTATGGCACTGCTAGTGATTGGTGGTGGTGAAATGAACCCTGGCCCTGGACTATCTTGGGAGGACATTGAAAAGCGAAAGGAGGTAATGAAAGAGGCATGTCAAATGGACAAGACCGGGGAAATGTTATTAGACCAGAGCAAGGAGATTAAGGACATGAAGAGTTTTATACAAGCAGAGTTAAGTGATATAAAAGTGAACCTGAATCAAAATAAGGCCAACCTGGAGAAAATTAAGAATCGAGTATTGGACTTAGAAGAAAGTGTCATGAGACTTGAAATGAAGAAGCTATCACAAGATGCGGAGGACAGGAAGAGAAATGAAAATGAATACCTACAACCTGTTTTCCAGTCTTTGACCGGGTCAGGGACGTGATGAATGAACCAGATATAGGCTATTATTACAATGGGGTCGCCACTCCCAAGGTGATATTAATGACTGATAAATGCTATGAAATGAGGATGGAGTGTGTTGCTGGAATGAAAGATGACAGGGAAAACCGGAGTACCCGGAGAAAAACCTGTCCCGCCTCCGCTTTGTCCAGCACAAATCTCACATGGAGTGACCGGGATTTGAACCACGGTATCCAGCGGTGAGAGGCCGACGCGCTGCCGTCTGAGCCACAGAGGCTCATGTAGGAAGAGAAATATAATAGTCTAATATATGGCCTGGAAGATTCCATTACAGAGAATTTTATTTATTGAGATGATAAACAAAGTGACATTCTTGATCAGAGAAAAAGTTAAGGTGGACTGTAGTGAGAGCAATATAGATTAGATCTAGTAGTTACGAAGAAATGAAAAGGTTAGCACAGAATAGGGTGGCAAAGAGAGCTGCATCAGACCAGTTTCCAGACTGCAGACAAACTCAACAATGTTAGCTTCATGTTATTTCTGTTCATTGTCCTTATTCGTTTTGCCTTATGGCTGAGGCGTCATGGCTATCATAATTCAGCCATCTAGCTGATGAACCATACTCTGTCATTCTTCTCTATCCGAAGCCTTCAGTGTACTTATTCTGAGAGAACTTTGTAAAGGGCCATTCACCATGTTGGTCATGATCCGCTGAGAGACCTTGCATGACAGACAAACTTTTATCTTAAGTTGCTTCAGATTCAACATGTTTGTACAATGAGGATAAAGTATTTCTGTTAGGGTGGTACTAAATTTATACTTTATGGCTAACTCAGTTCATTACCTACATTCACCAACTCTTGAAACAGGGAGAGATCACCACCATCCTGAAACAAGGTAGAATAAATGCCAAACCTCAGAGTTATCAACTAATTGCTTTTCTCACCAGATTTTATTCTTGTTGTTTCTTAAAAGCTTTACAATTCTTAAAGGTTACTTCATTACCTATTAAAATCTTTACTGGCAATAAAAAATTATTTCTGACTCAAATTTTTCATATGAAGATTCAAATATTTTTCTTTTTTAAGTTAAAAACTTATCCCAATGTCATTTATGCTTTTAAAGGGTACATTATTACCAGCTAAAATGCCTAACTAATTTTTATGTTCTTTTCTTCTTGACAATATGTGTTTCCATTACCTTGATGTCCAGTTGTTTCTTTTTGCTCTATTTGTAACAATTTTCTAAAAAGAAAGTTCATAGGGTGAAGGCAGGGTATACAGTTGGATATTAAAACTGTACATAGAGAAGCAGAACAGCACAATGATATTAAAACATTTTTTAATAAAATATCACTTGCTTATATAATGAGTTTCCATGTAAAGAATAAAACAATACAATTTAACATATCAATGGAATGTAAACTATAAAATTTCATAATTGGTAAAATATATCTAAAAATATCTTAATTGGACGGTTCATACTTTGTGCAACAGCAAGGTCCACATTGGATACCATTAAGGTATCAAGAGACGATACAAACTTGCATAATGACGAGCACAGCTCTTCAGTAAATTTATGGTACATAACAATAATCCACAAGATGTAGCAGCCACAACATATTCAGTTAATGAAATAAAAATTAACATACAAAACTCCTTTGAGTGATAAAAATGCTACACATTACATACATAAAGAATCGAATGGGGAAGGGGCAGTGTTTGTAAGGTTCCTTATGTTTAATTCACAACACAATATGGCCACTCTACATACATGTCATACAAATGGACAAAAGTTAAAATATGCTAGTCAACTCCAAAACCCACTATAACCTGCAACAACTATGCTTTTCTACTAAAATTTGTAAAAAGAAAGCCATACTTTCCACTTATATATGTCTTTTCACGAGAGTTTAATCCTGATGTAAACAAATAGGCGGAGCACGTTGCCTTTGCACGTGGCATAGACGTAGTTGATTGGAGAAGCAACCGTCGCACTCACTCGACTGTATGCGAGCTCGAAGGAAAGAAGTACGTGGCATTAACTTTATTTTATTTTAGTTTATTACATTTAGAGAGTTTAGAAGAGTACGTAATCAAATTAAAATATGGTTGTCATATATACCAGTAAATATATGTTTTTAAATATAAAATAGTGATTAAATAACGAGAAATGAAGGCACAAGGCGTGGTGTAATACAGGAAGTCTTCTTGTAGTGAGGGAAAGTCCCAAGCTGTACAGCGTGGAGATAAGGTGTTGCATCTTGCAGCAGCAGTCAGGGAGTATTCATAGTGAGAGAAATGGAGCAAGAGGCAGGACCATCGCATGTAGTGAAGCACAAAAGAGGAAAACTGTTCAGAGTGACCATAGGCAGTGCATTGTGAATGTGTTTAATAAACTAAGTTAACAGAATCCAGGTTTAGTCGTTTATTCAGAAGTTCAGATTTTCGCACTGTTATCGTATGCGATGCGCAGCCCTGTACGTCCGAACACTAGACGTTGTCGAGGTGGAGGTCGGTACTACACGCTCAGCGAATCAGAACTCTTTCTTTGGCGGAGGCGTGGACATACCATGTTTACATCAGGATTAAACTCTCGTGAAAAGACATATAGTTATGAATTTCACTGTGTTCCGTATTGAAGTGCGATTGCAGTAAATTAAAATTCTTTCAAGGTCCACCTATTCAATACAATAACATTTTATTGTGATTCAATCACATGTCAAATGATACTTGTTTTGGCATCTTTCCAGTGTCGACTTAGTGCAACTTTAAGGCTTTTCAGTCCATTATAACACATATAACACTGTTGCATACCTGTAAAAAATACAAAAACAAAACACACTAGTAAACAAAAAATGACATGTTTCGTTCTACAAGAACATCCTCAGATTCTATCAAATCATTTTAAATTATGCACATACATGTACAATATTGTTAGTGATTGAGAGCTGGTGATAATATGATGAAGTTATAACAAATAATTATTGTAGTAGAACTCAACTGTCACCTTATTAACTTAAAGAAACGTTTCTGTACTTATTATCTAAGCTGCTAGTCAATAATCTGTTACCTTCAGCTACTGTGCTTGGACTTCGGTCAGTGTCCTTGTCCAGTCTTGGTAGTTAAGTAGGAGGGTGAGGGGAGAATTCCATAGGCAAAGAACACATTTCGGTGAAGAGGGTAGGCAAGATAGGGGAGTGTTGTGGACAATGACTTTGTTCATTGGAGAGGGGAGGGGAATGTTGCTTCTTCATGTCCTAATGTTTTTTGTATTAGGAAGTAAATGCAAGTTACTAAGTACATATATGTGCATGATTTAAAGTTATTTAATTTAACTTGCATAATAATACACAAAAATATAACATGAAGAAGGAACATTTCCCTCCCCTATCCTATGAACAGTCATTGTCCACAATTCCCTCACTCCCCTACTTCCCCTCCCTTCTCCATGGAACAGAGTACACTGCCTATGGAATTTTCCCCTCACACCCCTACTTAGCTACCAGGCCTGAGCAAGGAGACTGACTGCAGTCCAAACACAGTTCCTGAAGGTAACAGACAATTGATTAGCATCTTATATAAGTACAGAAACATTTCTGTAACTTGATAATGTGACAGTTGAGTACTACTGCAATCATCATTTGTTATTACATGTTCATATGATCACCAACTCACAATCATTGCCAAGTTTACATGATATAAACAATATTGTACATATATGCACATGATTTCAAGTGATTTGATAGAATCTGAGGATGTTCTTGTAGAACGAAATATGTCATTCTTTGTTTAATAGTGTTTTTTTTCTTTCTTTTTTTTTTTTACAGGTATGTTATAGTGTTATATGTGTTATAATTAAAGTTTCTGACATACTGAAAAGCTTTCAAGTTACATTTCTACTATAAAATCTTAATCAAGAACATACAGTATAATCAGAACTGCACTCATACAAGTACTCTCATTCCTCAATGCAATCCTGTTATCTTCTCTAAAATATATCACGGCCTAACAGACCTTTCTTTCTTTCTTCTTTCATTATAGGTAGGGTTTGGAAAGATTATATTACATAATGTGTAAGGCCTTACTCTTGTAACTATAATCAGTGCAGCCAATTTGCAGACACAGACAGACAACACATTAAACCTCAAAGGTTACTAAAAGAGCTTGCAAATGTGAAGCACAATTATTTAGGTACTCCCTCTCCATGTATAAGACTGAGGGATGAAATCCTCTCAGAACTGGCATATACAAGTGCTTAAATCTTAAAAAGACCTGCTTCAGAAGGTGGTGGTATTATAAACAACTTTTTATCATGGCATAACTCTGACATTCAGGTCTTTCTGCAGACCGATACACTGAAGGAATGTTGAACTAATTTCTGTTGTTGTTCCCAAAGGTGGAATTAAAAAAAGGTAATATATTTAGTTTTATAGAAATATACAAAATTACACAATTCACACGTGTTTCTCAGAACATAAAAATATTTTAGGATTACCAGCTAAAGGTATCAACCATACTTCATCATATAGTAATGTGACCAGACATCCCATTTTGAACAGCACAAATCATTTTTTCAACCTATCTTCCTGGCATCCCAATAAGGTTTTGTTGGGATGCCTATTTGTACCAGTACTGTTTTATTAGAAAAGGGAATTTAATCTCTGTTTTCTTTAACATAATATATACACACTCAAATATGTTTATATTAAGGTAATTTTTTATGTCCATCGCTGTTACGAGGGAATGTTGCTAATATGCATTGTGCGTTATAAGAATGACAAACATGGCAACACCACTGCATGGACTTGTCCTCTCTCTTCACTTTGGTTTTGGTTTATTCCCTCAGCAGTGACAGTTGGAGTCTGTTGTGTTGCAGAGGTAATGTTACAGAAGATTCAACATGCCAAAACTTGTGTGTGTTTATTGCTGTATTGCAAGAAAGGTAAGCATCTTAGGACTTAGAATTTTTAGTGAATTTAATAAAATTGAATTGCCAGTTAGGGTTGTCAGATTTGTTTGGCAGAAGAAAGGAAGATTTTCACAGAAATAAGGAAGATGTGTGTGGACTTCAAAGGGATGTAGTAGTTATCAGATTATCTTATTTTAGATATTTAGCATCAAAAAACCTATATGTTACAGTATATAAAGCATTGCTGACATCATTGTCGTCGGCTGCTACTCGTTTCTGAGAAATATTTTTTTCTCCTACAATTCTTCTTAAAGTCCGTTGGCCCCGACATCAAATATACACTAAGCGATCGATGAAATTGGTCATTATCCAAAAACTCTGGAATGTTGCATTGTGTGTGGATCACAAACCATATACCTTTCGTTTTTAACATAAGGCAGTAAGTCATTGCTCCAAAATTCAGAGACAAGCCAGTTAGATTAAAGAGTGTAAAATCTACGTAGTATTACACTTTGTAGGGAAAAGGTGTAAAGAACCCTCAAATTACAGAAGACGTATTTTCAAGTAAAAAATGTACAATATGGCAATCCTACTCCAATAAATACTTCATTTCTATCGTAAGTACACGTTCAAACAGAAAATGCGGACCAATTTTGATATTCGTTTCCGACCGATTTTGATATTCGTTGCCTCATTTGCAACAACAAATTTTCTGTGTTTCGTGGAGGGAAGAGCGATATTGAACACCTGAAATCAACCAAACATAGCAACACAAAAATTACTGCTGCATAGTCCCAAATGTTTTTCTATTTGCATTATTAAAAAAATATATTAAAAAGTGTACAGAATGTTGTAGGAAGGTTTGGGTTACAAAGCTCTCGGTATTGGTGTCCCATTTTCGTCTTCAGAAAATATGGTCACTTTAATATAAGTTCAATACCAATTCATACCAAAACTTCTGAGAAGAATGTACTCTTCAGTCAATTTTCAATCAACAGGTCTTTTGAAGATTTCATTTTTAACAGTTTCTCAAAATAGCAGAGTCATCAAGTTGGTAGCACAGTTTATGATTGGCAAAGGTCTGGGGGTAACATTCTTCTATGTGTATCAGGAAAGTAAAATCCTCAACAGCTTCAATGAAAAAGCAGCTGAGCCATGCACGTCATGATGTGTGTAGTTCTAATCAAATATACAAGAAAGTAAGAGATTATTATAAAAACAAAAGCCAAAAAAGAAAAAGTAAAAATGCATAATAATCCATGAGGATGTAGCAGCCATAACATATTCAGTTAATGATATAAAAATCAACACAACGCACATCTGAGCGATAAAAATTCTGCACATTACATAAGTGTAAATCACATGGAACATATTATGCAGTGAAAGAACACATCATCTCATGTTTTACACAATAAAATTCCATTTAGAGATATATACAATGTGAAAGGTGAAGGGATGATATGACAACTCGCACAAAGTGTGTTCTAAGAACCAAGGAAGTTGGTCATCACTTTCCATATGCCTCATGCAGAAAAAGGCAATATTAGTAATTTCTCAGTAAAGATAAGTATTTTAATTTTTCCATACACCGTTAATTTGTTTTCAGAATAATATCTACCAGAGATCTGATACTTTAACTGAGTTCTCAAACCATCTCTCAACCTTACTATAAAGAATAAATCACAGGATTAAAAGGCTATAATAGCATAGCATTTTGTTTATGAAAATATACCACATATATATTATATTGTTCATGCTTCTTTAGTATATAAGATTTAAATATTTTAAAACATTGAGACAAAAGAACTCATTAAATGAGTGCTTGGGACTAAAAAAACACAGCACATAAAAACACCAAACAAGAGAGAAAAATATCAAACTGATATCCATTAAAAATAAATTACAATCATTTGCTAATATTGAAAGTCAACATTCTCAGTAATATATATATATTTTTTTAATGGATTAAGCTGTACTAGATAACTGCAATATTTTGCCTTTGCTATGGTGGGTCATCTTCAATATTTGATCTTAGGTGTTGATATTGATTAATCCTGACTAACAAATTTTGACCTAAGGACTGAGAATGTAAGGCCTTGAATTTTAACACCGACAATTTATTAATTTCTTCACAACAGTATCATACAATTAAAATGATATATTAAATATTTAATCTCACATTTAATTGGGATAAAGAATGTAGCACAAAAGAACATGATAAATGTAAATTATCATTCACATGGAAGAATCTCATTTGTCTCGTGTACGACTGTAGAGAAAAAGCTGTTTGGTTATCAGCCAAAGCCATTTCAATATTTAAAAATAAATGCCAAGTAATTCATTACCTCGCAAATAAAAGATACTGGATACTGGAAATGTCAACCTATGGAGTGGGTTATCGCTTATCAGCAATCCCATTGTATGCTCCACTCCCACCCACTTGGAAAAAGTCAGATAAACATAGGTATTATATACAATTATAGCTCTTCTTGTTTAATGATAAAAAAATCTTTGTTGAATATCGTGCACCCAAAAGCTGCTTTCTTTTTCTTCCCCCACAAATTTCTTCTAGAAATATACTTTTTTAACATCTTAATTTTCTGGACCAGAAGTGATTCCAGTGTTGTGCTTAAAGTAGGTCTGAATTCTCCTGAAACTCTTTCTGTAGGAGAGTTACGGTGAGGCATGCTTAGTACAGCAAATACAACTTTAGGTATTTTACATTATACTTGACCACCTCCAATTCTAAGATCAGCAATTTTCCCCAAATCTATATGTATTCTGAGGTAAAAATATCACTTAGGAATTATTACAAATTTTTAGTTTCTCAAGAAATGGCCATATTATTGCTTCATGTAATAGTGGAAACCTTGTGTATGTAGTTTACACATGCTTTTTCTATAGTTCATAATTGGCGAGATTGTAGATGTCGCATACAGTAGATTCGAAAAAGCATGAAGTATGCAGAGGCAAAATGTTCACTTTCCAACAACAAATTTGTGCATCTTTCAAGAAAACATACAACTGATGAATATGAAATATTCTCTGCAAAATATCTACAGATTCTGCATGGTTAAGAAATTCATCCTCAAGCAGTATTATTTTTAGAATGTAGCTACAACGTAAAACTCTCGTAATATAATTATAAAAACATCAGATCATAATACTCATTTTCTTTCAGGTCTTTTTGTGTGCTGCGGTTTTTCTGTAGCAACCAATTACAGAAAACTGTGCTCTAAAAGAAATTATGTATTAAAAAATTTTACTTTCAAGGCCTTTGTGTCATCATTATTAACAATGAATGATGAAATAGGCCAGCTTTCCATTTTGCCTCTGCATGTGAAGGTGAATTTTTTTTTTACACCTACAGAACTCGAACCAGCTAATCATGGTGTCAGACCATAGAGACTTGATGTCTTAACGATCACGGCTATCAGGCGGGCTAAACTCATGGAGTGTCGAATTCACTTATCTTGTTTGCAGTTTCACACGAGAAGTCACATGCCAATGATTTAACACCATGGAATAACCCGATTTCTGGTTTAACACCAGCGACTGTAGCAGACCTAAGCGACTGTTTCACAGTACAGCTGCCAGAAGTAAAACAAAACAGTGGTCACACATTTTCTCTCATTTTAATTTACTTAATTCTTTTCGTTCCATGATAATACATTTATTATGTCAGACAACGATTTTTTTAAATGTATTCTTGATTGTCCCCTATGCAACAATGTACAAATTTCTACAAACCAATACAGCTTTGTCAAACAGATCAGTACAACTGACGCTACTCATACAGCCCGTCTCCTGGTGGAGAAACATAGTGAGAGAAACAAATCTCTACACTTAGCCATTTTGGACTAATGCTAAGGCTTTTGATCAGATACCACATAAGCTTACTTAGAAAGCCCTCCAATCCCATAATATTCCAGAAGCCTATGTCTGATGGACCCAACTTTTCTATCACACATCACCAGTGTGGTTCGCTGTCGGTTAGGGATCTTACCCTCATTTCCTATCAATGTTGGGATTCATCAGGGTTCAGCACTGTCACTTCTCTTATTTATCCTATGTATGGATACAGTCACAGCTGACATCTGGATGCCATACCCATAGACCATCTTATATGCTGCAAACTTGAAAAAAATGTTTAGGGAAATATGGTTTGAGCCTTAACATCACTGAGTGTGTGCAATGTGGCTTGCAGACTGCTGGTACCATTTGCATCAACAGGCAAGTCCTAGTTAAAGCCAACCAATTTAAATACCTTGGATCACTCATCACCTCAGACAGAAAGGCAATGCTACACAGCTGAAGAGGTATCAGGTCAACGATGTGCTATTTGACAAGAAAATTCCCACCCATCTGAAAGGAAAAGTCTACAAATCCATGATCCAACCAATTGCATTCTATGGGTCGGAATGCTGGCCTACAACTAAAAAGCGCGAGCAGGTTCTACATGGTATGGAAATGAAAATGTTATGTTGGTCACTGGGTATTACAAGATTGGACCATGTCAGAAATGAAGACTTCCGAAGGCAATTGGGAGTGGCATCTATCCCAGAGAAGATGCAAGAAGCACGACTTATATGGTATGATCATGTTGTCTGAAACCCTGCAGACTTAATGATACATACAGCCCCCTCCAATTTGATCCTGGAGGTTCTCGATCCCCAGGTCATTCCAAGAAGTCATGGTTCGGTTGCATCAAGGAAGACCTGAGTCTTGTAAGCATCACTGAAGGTGACACTCTTGACAGCAGGAAGTGGAGGATAGCATATTTAAAAGCAGACCCTGCATCAATGCGGGACTAAAAGCTAGGACAGAAGAAGGCGATATTGTTTTTCCATAATAAATTTATCTTTGGTTATAATTCCAAAATGACGTCCTGAAATCCACAATAATTATGGAAAATCCGTACTAGTCGGCACAGATGCAAACCCCTTAACTAATGCTGAGTCAAATAGAGGATTCAGGTTTTGTCTTGCATTGTTTGAAATCACACAACTTTGTTGCTTTCCAAGGTGAAGTCCAAGAAGCAACCTGGGCATTGACCAAACTTCTTAATGATTCCCACAGATTCATATAACAACAAAAATATTCTGTTGAAAGTACAGTGGACCATTCTAACATTTACATTTAAGTGTGCATTAATCACAGTCAGAAACAAACATACAATACTGAAAAAAAAAAAAAAAAAAAAAAAAAACAACAACAACACACTAATGAACTGAAGTGTAAAGTGACAATTTCCCTTAATTTTGGGTGCCAATAATTTTATCAATACAACAGAATATAGCTGATGTAAATTCATATATATATATGAATATCTACTCTTATCATCACCAAGTACCATATTTACTTGTGTTTTAGTCCCCCGTGGCTAATAATGACTAGTGTGCCATTTCATTGTTAAGTGTATGCAGCCTCCCTTACACCGCTGCCAACACCACAGTGCAAGAGGCAGTGAAACAGTTTCGAGAAATGCACAATTTCTCCAAATAGTCTGGATCTGGCAAGAAAAGGAAAATTTCAGCTTGAGATGACCATTTTCTTGTCAGCCGGGTTCTGCAGTTGAAGCTCAGAACTGATCGCAGCACGTGCGTTGTGTTAACATGGGTGAGAGGACGGTTCAATGATACCTTAAAGAACAAAATCTTCAATAATATTCAATCATGATGATGTACTACACGACCAGATTTGACTAGACAGCACTAAGCTGCCTGTCTTCAGTCCACTCATCAGGACGTCCATTGCGGCATGCAGTAGAGTAGCAAAGTGTAGTTCTGTGATGAATCCAGGTTCTCTCTGAAATCTCCACATGGGAGAAAAAGAGTCCGAGGATGATCTGGAGAATGGCATGCAGAGTGTACGTTCTATGCAAGGTTGCCATTTGACAGAGGCTGCCTTGATAATGTAGGGTGGTGTCTTCATAGAAACCTGAAGAGAACTGACTTTCACTGAGAATATTGGCCCCAACACTCGCCGCTACATCGAGATTCTTGCCAATCACATCATGCCCTTCCTACTCCATTTATTGGAGACAAATTTGTATTCAAGCATGACAATGCTTGTCTACAAGTTGTGCATTACATATCAGAGTATCTCAATGCCTTACGAGATTGTTGATTCGACTGGCCAACATCCAACAGATCTAAATCCCATAGAACATCTCTGGGATAAGTTAGGTAAACGAATCTGAAGTCTTAATCCAATTCTGGAGACGTTAGGTGATCTGAGGATGGCACTCAAAGAGGAATGGATCAATATCGAACAGAGAGATGTCAGGACCTTAACTGAGACCTTACCGAGAATGGAGGCTGTAATTATGGCCGAAGGAATATATACCAGATATTGAGTTTGTTTTTGTTATTGTTAGTATGGTATTAAGTTCAATGCAGTAACATCATCTTCAATGAAGAGTAGTGGGTAGAAGGTAAAACAAAAAACCTTCAGAAAAAGTGTAGAGATGTCAAGTACGATAGTAATTTTCTCAAAATTGCTTTAAAAGACACGAATGTATGTGTCACAAGCCTCATAAAAGTGTAATTTTTGAGTACAATTGCAGCTATGTTATTTCTAGTATTACATCATCACATACATCTAAACTTGAATTTTAGTATTTTCAAGTGATCCTTTTTTCTTCATTTAAAAAATACTGAAAGTACAACTAACCTGTTTATAAGGCATACTGATTTCTGAGAATTTAAAGAAATTACATTCACAATTCATCTGTAAATTGAAAATTATTCTTCAACCTCAGATGAATTTGACCATAAGACCATTACATTAAACTTGAATGAAAGGTAAGTACTTATGTCATATTTTATTAAGGCATACTGATTCCTGAGTAGTAAAAGCAATTAGATTCAGACCTCATTTGAACATGTTTTTTAAGCAAGAAAAAACGGTGTTTGTGCACATTCTGCAGTTTTACATGTTATGTATGTATGTATGTATGTATGTATGTATGTATGTATGTATGTATGTATGTATGTATGTATGTATGTATGTATATATGTGGTCATTCAAAGAAAAACCAATATGCTATTTGCTACCAGAGTCAATAGGGCATTTGAAGAATACCATGTTTAAACCTTCTACAACATAAATTACAACTTCAAATAACACATCCAAGAATCAAGCCACTGCTTGTTGTGATATCAATGACTTAACAAGTTCAATATTTAAGAATCACATTTCACTTCTCTTTGAACAATTGATTTGATTCTATCCTGACTTAACATAAAAAGCTAATTACTGAGGTAACAAAACAAAAAAATCCACTTAGTAATGTTGCATTAAAACAAGCTCTTGATTTCTAATCCAGTGGTAATGATGTTGAGCTGTTCTGTATGCCTCCCTGGAACATAACACCCCACTTCTCAGAGCTTGATTAAGATATTCTTCTTCTCCTTCTCTAACATCATCATCATCATCCATTTCCTTCATCCAGCTCCAGATATTATCATTCAATTATAGTTCACTTCTCATGTAAAAACTATGTGTCTTCTTGTGCCTGAATATTCTATCTAGGTATTTTATTATTTTCCAACCACTTGGGTCACAGTGAATCTAACAGTACCCGGGCTATTGCCAGAAGTAAAATCTTGGCTTCTAATACTTCTATTGCTTGTATCTTCACCTCTCATCTTCTCATTTATTTCCCTCAGTTTTCTCAAATAGTAAAATTCATGAACAGTCACTCAATGTTATGATTTATAAAATTATTTCATATAAACTTAAACTTCACTCTCTGATGTCCTGATTGGTAAAAGTTTGATCAAACTCTTAAAATGTCACATATGATGTTTTTAAATTACTGTGTTATGAAAACAACTTAGTCTTCATACATATGCTTAACAGAACAGCGAGAGTGAGAGTGATTATACTATGTACTGCTGTGGCTGCAGCTCCGTAGCCAAATGTAAACACTTTGATGTAGTTTTCTGTCTGATGCCAAGGATTAGTTCCATCATCAAAATGCATTGGACACTGATCTCCTGTAAAAGAAAAGCAAACAAAGTGTATTAACCATGGAAAGTTAATGAAATGAAGAGGAAACCACCACTGGCTGCTGCTGCCATGACCACCACTAACTGGCTGTCTCAATAGTCTGAAGTTCCTCTAATACAAGTCAGATGGCAATAGTGGTGATTATTGTTTTAACCTGGATCCGCCCAAGATTGAATTTTTTGAGAATAAAATTGTAACTTTTAGCGTTGGATATAGTGCGCACGGTTACAATACTAAGAGTCCAAGAAGACTGTGTAGTTTGCCGTGCCATATATGGCACGCTGGGCGGATTCAGGTTAATGGTAAGTACAACTAGGCAACCATTCCCTCAAAATACAAGAGAAAAAAATTAACAAATGGAGATGGAGAAACATTAACTTTTAGCAAATACGGTAATAGGGATAAACGAGAGGAAGACACATTCTAAAAGCAAACAAACTTACAGTGTAAAGTGACCATTAATTTTTTGACCACAGCCACAGGACCTTGAGTGTTGACACAAGGATGCGACTTTTCAAGAAATGGCCAAAATTTTAAATGAAGCCATCTTAGTGAGCTACCATACCTCAATAAAATATATACTACCCCAACGGTTAAATTTATACAGGGTTTTCCCATCTGATCTTACCTTTCTATAATAAGATTATGTAGTCTTCTGGCATATAAACATGGCAAATTTTTCAGGTTAGAAAAATTGTACTGGAATAATTGCACACAATTACTACACAAATCAGTTTACAGACCTTTTTCTAAGTTTAATATACAGTCTTTGCTTTTGATAATTGCAAGTATATAGGACTACTCAAACTCCTGCAAACTATTAGAGACAGATACGCCCTTCAGCAATCAGTCTGCAAGCCTCTGTGAATTTACAGAACGCCGCCACAATCCTCTATTTATACATAGTTCTGTGGCCTCGTTTAGTTCTATAGCTCTTATTTTTAAATTGTCAGAAACTGAGTCTAACCATCGTCATCTTGGTCTCCCTCTACTTCCCTTACCCTCCATAACAGAGACCATTATACTCCTAGGTAATCTATCCTCCTCCATTTGCCTATCGTGACCCAATCATCAAAGCCAGTTTATGCATACAGCTTCATCCACTGAGTTCATTCCTAACGTAGCCTTTATCTCCTCATTCCATTTACCCTCCAGTCATTGTTCCCACCAGTTTGTACCAGCAATCATTCTTGCTACTTTCTTGTCTGTTACTTTTAACTTATGAATGAGATGTCCTGAGTCCATCCAGCTTTTACTTCTGTATAGCAAACTAGTTTCATCCAGGAGCTGACTTCCTTCTTACAGAATACTGTTGATCGCAACTGTGTGCTCACTGCATTAGCTTTACTGCACCTTGATTCAGTCTCACTATACAACCATCTGGGGAGAAAACATATCCTGAACTTGACTGCTGGCTTTCAGCACAATCTGCCATGAAAACCAAGTTGTCAGCACAGGCCAAACTGCTTAGTATATTTTCAGCTAGCTGAATTCTTCTCTGCCACTTAATACCTTTCAGCATATGATCCATGTAAACTATGAACAACAAAGGTGAAAGTTTACACCCTTGGCTAAGAATTCATTCCTACCATCAATTCGCACTGCAACCCAATTGTCCACATAAATGCCTTTAATTGACAAATGATTCCACCTTTACAATTCAGTATAATAATATTCCTTTTTTACTTTATTAAAAAAAGGGGATATGTTTCATCTCTTCCTTGTGAGACATATTCAGCCTAAAATATTATGATAAAATCATGATATTCTTAACACTAAAAACAATGACATATCCTTAAAATGTTAAAGAGTCAAGATGACTCAATCTGTCACATGTAAACACAATTTTAAAACAGTTCATGTTGTTAAAAATGGTCTTAAGACTAATTACTAAGTGGTGAAAGTCCCAAGGAGTATGGATACTCAAAAATAAAATTATTATGATGATCACAGCGTTCTAAAATCGGAATTAAATCTTGAATTAGGTCGATGTCATCTCAAGTTGGAAGCTTGAATACGTATATGTCTGGTTAAACAGGGCTTGTTTTTTTTTTAGGTGGAATTACTCAATATGTTGGATTATGTAACCTGACAATTGTGCAATTCATATATTATAGATGTGCGAAAGATTTTCTCCATCCTGTTTATCTCTCTCTCTTGCCTTATCTTGCATTTACAGTACTCAAATAATGCACTTGGATAACTCAATGGCAAACATAACCTCTCCCAACAAAAAAGTATGAATAAAAGAATAGGAGAAATCTATGCTGGCTCCCCTGTGCAAGTGCTTTATTCACTGGATCACTGTACTGTAATGCATTTTAGATGCCCTGCACTTGCATGAAAAGTACCTGATGCCCTGATCACATCGTGGCTTACAGAACTTTCCTATGATGAGGGGAGGAAGTTTCTCGCTTCTGTGTGCATTGCAACTCAGTACAACGAGCCCACCCTTTTACGATTTCCCGGGTGGAACTTCTCTCCTTTAAAACCATAAGTCCATTTGGGCTCAGCATTAAAAAAACAATGCAGTTTCATCGACATAGACAATACTGTTCGATGTGTACGAATTGGTTATATGAGTTCTTTTGCTAACTATCAGCATCATAAGTGTTAAATACAAAGTATGTTACAAGTGTTATTTTTTTAATATCCACCTATTCAATACAAAGAGATCTTTTTTAAAAATTAAATATTATTATAAAATGTTAAGGGACATGTTTCGCCCATATTACGGACATCATCAGCCTAAAACTCAAACCTGTATTGTGAAAAATCAGGATCCTGATTGTTCTTGTAAGTCATAAAAAGAGGATATCAATGTAGGTGTTTGTCTAAACATAAAAATTATTAGAATGTCCTTGGTTAAAATCATAGTATCAAGCTGCATGTCATAAGTTCACACGATCATACTTTCTGGAGCGATGAGTCAATGTGCCCAAAAACCTGTTGGGAGTAGAGCAATAAACAGCTCAATCTTTATAATGAAACAGAAATGTGTTTCTTTGAATCTTCTTAAGTGGCTGTTCAGCTGCCTATAATCTTATTGAACTGGCAGAAGGAGTGAAAGTCGAATGTGTTATGCTCCCACAACTACTTAAAGAAGACTGTTATCTTATCATAACACATTCGACTTTCACTCCTTCAGACAGTGAAATAAGACTACAGGCAACAAGATTCAAGGAAACACATTTCTGTTTCATTATAAAGATTGAGCTGTTTATTGTTCTACTCCCAACAGGTTTTTGGGCGCATTGACTAAACACTCCAGAAAGTATGATCGTGTGAACTGATGACATGCAGCTTGATACTATGATTTTAACCAAGGAAATTCTAATAATTTTTATTTTTAGACAAACACCTACAATGATATCCTCTTTTTATGACTTGTAAGAACAATCAGGATCCTGATTTTTCACCATACAGGTTTGAGTTTGAGGCTGATGATGCCCTTAATATGGGTGAAACATGTCCCTTGATATTTTATAATAATATTTAATTTCTAAAAAAGATCTCTTTGTACTGAATAGGTGGATATTAAAAAAAATAACACTTGTAACATACTTTGTATTTACATACATTTCAATACGGACCTAACATGAGAATTATAACGTGTAATCATAAGTGTTCGTGGATTCTGTTTTTGCTTCCCCGCACACTGCCTGCAATGTGATATTGTGGCGTTCCTTAAAATGCTGAATACAACAGAATTATGATTTCACTCGAACTTAGCAAATATGAAGCACACTGTATACAGTACACACCGAAGTGAGTGAAAGTGAAGAAAACTACCCCTGCATGTTCCAAAAGACGTGTTTTATCATGACGCAGATAAATTACTCTGTAAAATACTATTTTTAAAAAATGTAATGGCAGTTTTGAATTAAAAGCCTGAATTTCGGTAATGGGACCGACGTCGTTCTTTTTCCGCAGTTGGTCAGCTCATACAAAATTAAAAACACAAATTTAATGGATTAGATCAAGATTTAACAATATCAGACACGTTGAGCAAAGGCCCCCTACTAGATATCACGGAAGCTTGTTACATACATCTTAACTTGAACAACATTTCCGAAAAGCCCAGAATTTTATTTGATTCTCTTATTTCAGTTCTCCACGTTATCACGTGATCTTTCCCTACCACGCCCACCTAACTCCGCCCCCTCCATCACCCCTCCTCTCCCCCTTCCTGACCCACCCCTTTTCCTCCCTTAACGATGTTCTATGCTTCTAGCAAACTCTAGCACTTGCTCCTTGCCACCCTCCACACATATATCAGGCCATTTGAGGTGAGTCTACTACTTAACTTTATAGTGTTTTGCCCTATTTCCAATATCTCATTTTAACTCTTAACTTTGTTTTCATACTTCAGGTTCCGAATTGGACCTGGAACTTTCTGGCCATATATCCACTTTCTCTTTGCCTGCAATATAATCCACTTCTTTGAGTACCTCATAAATGACGGCTTCTTTTTATAAGTTGATGTTGTAAGCTACCATCAAACTTACTTACGTTACTATATTATCAATACTCTGTGGAAGGACTGCATCCTACGTCAGATTTTGGATGTCTATGTTTTATTTTCACCTAGTGTTTAGCAGTGCTACGCTTGAGACTTTTTCACCATTCCAACGTGATCAAGTCTTTAAACATTTGTTAATATCTTCACATTCATTTTATACTTTGACCAACAAGCACATAACTTGCTCATATTTTTTAAGCATCGTATTTTTACTTCATCCTATTAATGTCACTATTATATGTACTACATACTTGTATATCTTTGTACACACGACCTGTTTCAGCTGATGATGGTGTCCATAGACACCGAAACCGGTACTGAATAAAAAATGTTGTGATTATGTTAACAAAAAAAAAAAAGAAGTGGATCAATCAAATTTCCCTCTATTGTATGTTATCTCCTTTCAATACGGATCAGATAGGAAGTTTTTAATGTTGAACTGTTCTTTTGAATTACAAATTATCCACATTATGAATTAATTTAAATAATATGCAAAACAGTCCTCATGTTTCCGGGAATGAGAGCTTCTTCAAATTAGACGGGATTTTGAATTAACCGATTTCAAATTATCTAGGTTCCATGGTATTCCTCTCGTAGCATTTTTCAATTACCTGGAGCATACTGAAAATCTGATCCTGACAGCCCCTTCTGTGGTCTGATACCACACTGGTTTTCACCCCACTTCCTCTCAACCACACTGATCGCACCCTTCCTTCCAAAATCCCAGTGTCCACCTTGTCTGGTATACTAATCAAAGAGATACCTTGATAGTTGTTGCAATTCTTCCTGTTCCCTTGCTTACAGAAAGGTGCAATTACTTCTTTTATCTGTAAGGATGATACCTTAAGTTAGAACTTCCTCGAACCATGTCCTCCTTAGGATGTTAGCAGATCTATACAGATCCTTGTCTGTGTAGTTCTGTGTTATGCTGCACTCATTGTGTATCCTTCCCCCTCCCCTCGCTTCCTATTACTAGCGAGAAGGCCAAGGCCTTGACCTGTGTTGGGGAACCCATCTTGTCAGTTTTGCCCCTGTCCTTGTAAGAGATAGACATGCCATGTAGGCTCTTATAATTTTCCTGGGTTTACCCTGGTTCCCATCCCTTTGGGGGGGGGAGGGAAATTTTGTAAGTGTGGTTTCATTCACCTTTTCTACCTACTGGTTGTGTTTAATAACGTGATTTGATCTCGTAACTTTATAAATTCTGATCTGGCATTATCCACTCTGACCTGCCATTCTCGTTAGTATTGGGAGCTGATTTTATCATTAGTTCATTACTGACCCTTTTCCTACAACCCATTTTCTTCTGGTTCCTTGTTTTAATTTTCTGATTGTCAGTAAGGTTAATTCAGACCTTCTCTTATGGAGGCTATCAAACTTGTATTGTACCAAGTAATTCTGCGTCCGTTGAGCCTTCTCAACATCTCTTTTCATAATGATCTACCTTATTCTACCTAATGTGTTAGATAAGGTGTGTAATATCATGTTAAACAGGATGTTTATGGCCATTTTAAATTCTTTTTTTAAAAAAAAGTAAGTTTGGGCGATGACTTAAATATGCCTAACCATTCTGTAGATTAACATTTTATCATAATCTACCCTGTGGTGGTAAATTGTTGATTAATTGTTTAAAAAGCAGCTGAGGGTTCTTAAGGTGTTGATGGTGATATTTACGGATTGTACCTTACTTCACCACTTCATTGGATTTGTGGTGCTATTCATTAGTTATGCTCCTGGGATTTAATTAGAAAGATTTTTGGATTCTGGAGAGATTTTTCCGTTATTTGACCTTGGTCTACCTTGTTCCACTTACTGTTGAGAGCATTTCTTCTACTTCCTTGGTGGGGTATATTATCTAATGTTGCCCTCGTGTTTTATCCTATTGATTTTGTTCTTCGTGTTAATTGATTTGATACTGACCCCAGTTCTGCACCTTGTATTGGTGAGTTTCCATATGAATTATTATATTTAGGGGAATTGCTAGATATTCTGTCCCTGATAACTTATTTACCCTGTTCTGGGTTAACACTGTACTAAGGATTGGATTTGTTTCTCTCCATTTATGCTCGTGAATTTAATTGATTAACTACTTGCTCCATCTTCTTTCTTGGACTATTAATTTCAGATCATCCCTTGATTAATTCTCTGATTTATTAACTTGGTGTAATGTTCATATTTCGTTGTTATTAAATTCTTGTTAAATTCTTGATAAAGGTCATGCACTAATATCTTAAGTTTACTATGTTAATTTTAAAAAGATCTACACCATTGAGGTAAGTTGTCTTGCCTTCTACTTGTATTAACTTATTCCATTTACTGCTTCTGTGTGGTGACAATGTGGTAATTTATTGTTTTTTCTGGGTGTCAGTGTGTTCGCACAGTGAGTGTCATTTAGACTTGGATAATCTCTGTGTACTGTGTTCCTTACTTCTACTTGAGGTGTGATTGTCACCCAGTTGGTCATTGTGTCAATATATTTAGCTTAATTGGTGCCACACGTTACAGCGTTATTGTGTAAATGTTGATTATTCCAAACTTGGCACGTCATCTAAATATCACACATCCAATAAGAAGATACCTTACTAATATTCCTTGCTAACCTTATTCTATGAAGCCATTTCATCCCTGCCTTCCCATTATATTTCACCACTCCAGATCTAATTTCATCTATACCTCGTGCTTTATGACAATGGAGTTCATTTACCATCCTTTCCAGTTCACCAAGTGCAATTTCACCAACAACAATCTTCTCCTACCCATGCGATCGGCTGTTTGCGACATCACCAGGAAGATTTCCTTTTACATTGAGAAGATTTTCAAAATATTCCTTCCACCTGTCCAGTGGTTCCCTGGGATCTATTATGAGATCACCTGATTTACCCAAAATACTATTAATTCCTTTTTCCTCCTCCCATTACTGTCCAGAAAAGTTTCCCTGCTGCCTGACCTAGCTTTTCCAGGTTATTACCAAAATCTTCCTACAACTTCTTCTTGGATTCAATACTTAATTTATTTCTTTTTTTTCCGTTCATCTAAGTACAATTCCCTCCTGCGCCAGTCCTCGTATGGAACCATTTCTGATACGCCTTCTTTTTACGTTTACAAACTGCCCTTGTTTTATCATTCCACCAAGAAGTTACCCTTTTCCCATCTTTACACACAGTTGTTCCTATGCATTCCCTTGCTGTTTCTACTACAACATCCCTGTATGCCACCCATTCTCTTTCTATATACTGAACCTGCTTACCGTCCATTGTTTGGTACTTTTCACTAATTATATCGTCCGACTCGTTGGCTGAACGGTCAGCGTACTGGCCTTCGGTTCAGAGGGTCCCGGGTTCGATTCCCGGCCGGGTCGGGGATTTTAACCTTAATTGGTTACTTCCAATGGCACGGGGGCTGGGTGTATGTGTTGTCTTCATCATCATTTCATCCTCATCACGACACGCAGGTCGCCTACTGGAGTCAAATAGAAAGACCTGCATCTGGCGAGCCGAACCCGTTCTGGGATATCCCGGCACTAAAAGCCATACGACATTTCATTTCATTTTACTAATTATATCCATGTACATCTAACTTCCTCATCCTAGAGATTTTCTACCCTTATTCGTCTGCAGACAGATTTCACTTTCTATATCCTAGGTCTAGAGATAGTTCACTACAGATCAGATATTGGTCCGTATCCTCAATAAATCCTGAAAACCTGCATATTCCTGACAGATTTCCTGAATTCAAAGTTATAGTCTATTATGGATCTGGTTTGCATACGCTCCCATGTGTAGCAGTGAATAGCCTTATGCTTGAAGAATATATTTGTAACTGATAATCCCATACCAGCACAGAAGTCCAGCAAATGCTTCCCAATCCAATTAGCTTCCATATCTTCCCCACATTTACCAATCACCTTTTTGCATCCTTCAGTTCTATTTCCAACTCTTGCATTGAAATCGTCCATTGCACTACTCTATCCTTGCTGTTGACCCTGACTACAATATCACTCAGTGCTTCATAAAACTTGTCAATTTCAACCTCATTTGCACCATCACATTCGGAATACACTTGAGACAATTCTCATCCTAATTCCTCCAACTGCCAAATTTACCCACATCATTCGCTCATTTACGTGTCTAACAGAAACTACGGTGCATGCTATAATATTCTTGATGAACAGTCCTACTACACACTCTGCCCTTCCCTTTTTAACACCTGTCAAGTACACTTTACAATCTCCTATCTTTTCCTCGTTATCTCCCCTTACCTGAAAATCATTAACTCCTAACACATTTAGATGAATCCTCTTTGCTGACTCAACCAGTTCTACTTTCTTTCTTTCATAAGCTCCATTAATAGTGATAGCTCCCCATCCAATTCCATTTCGTTTGCCAAGCTGTTTCCAAGGAGTCCCTCACCTGTCAAATGGGAGGGGACTCGATTACTCCCATAGGTCCGAGATCTGTTTAAAATGTTCTGAACGTGCTCAGTGAAAATTCTGTGAAACAGGATGCTACTCCTACTTACACATAGTCCCCGTGAGGATCTCTCTTCTAACGGGTTAGGGACCTCTGGCGGATTGTCTAGACCTAGCTGAATGCACACAAGGAGGGTCATGACTCAGAATATGTCCAAGATGCCCAATCCCATTCCATAGCAACTGGTATCCCAACTCTCAGGACCACTTACTAGACCACTCAATGGTTCACAAAGTAGGATGTGGCTACAGTAACCCACACCACCAATGCTGATTTAATTCATGGCCACCATTAAATCTGAACTTAAATTTATTTCTGCAGTTCATAAATTTGTTATATCTGCTCTTCCATATTGATGCCAATATCATATAACAACCTTGAAAGGAAACAGTCCTGGTTCCATTACCTACTTGCACAATAAATTTTATTTTCATCCATACAGGATTACTATAATTAAACTAGACAATATACTGCTACTTAGATCATACTTAAGATTTTCTTTCATACTTTGTCATCTCCAGAGCAACAGAGGCACCTTCCAAATGATTCCAGCTAGTCACATCTTGTTTATAAACATATTTTTCTTAATCATGTAACAATTATGTTTTTCAATCTGCAATGGCTAAAGAAGTCTTCTAATAATGGCAAAATGTGTACAAAAAATGTGCTATTTGTACATGTTAACTAATAATAAGTTGAAGATTTTAAGAATCTGATTATTACTGAATAAGGCAGAACAAGAATTATTTCCTTTCGATTTTATTATATGCTAAAATTATTACTTGTTCAAAGTCTCTTCAAATGATATACATTTTAAGACACGAGGAATTTTATACCACAGGAGTTCTTTAACAAGCCGATAGCCAATGACAGAGTTGTTGCATTTAAACATCTTCAAATGATCAGCTAAGATTGAATTTGCTATCTTGGGAACAGATGACCTAAAGAGCCATTATGTCACATAAAATATATTTCATATTTGATTCCATATTGATGTCAACTATTCAGTTAATTAAGAGATGTAATTGCCCATTTTTTCAACACATTACAATCAGTGAATATTAGATCACTAAAATAAACATCTAACAAGTACTACTCTTTTTAACGTGTTTAAGGTTTTAGTGATCTAATATTCCCCAATAGTATTGTATTGAAAAATGCTGATGATTACATCTCTCAATTAACAGAAGAGCCATTATGGTTGGATGAATTTAAAACAAATGAAACTATGATGATGATGATGCTTGCTGTTTAAAGGGGCCTAACATCAAGGTCATCGGACCCTAATGGTACGAAATGAGACGAAATGGAATGACAAATTAAAAGTCCAAAATTCTCCACTGACCAGAATTCAAAACGTGAGGACGAAGAATGAATGGAGATGAATTTAAAACCATCAGTGGATGCGACCCGCAATGCCTTACATTCACAGATTCTGACGTAAAACAATATTACTGACCAAGGGACTGCTGCCATAGCATAACATTGAATCGATGATGCTTGCAGTCTAAAGGCGGTCCAAAATCCAAGTTATCGGCCCCTCATAACGGTACTTATCGCTAGGAATGTAGAACCATGGTATTTGTCATGCTGCGGTACTAATCAAAAGTAGCAGAGACTCGCGGTATTCCACAGATTATGGTACTACTCGCAGGTTATGAAATTTGACATATACTACAGACCTAGGGTTTTTCTCACATTGCGGCGCCATTTACAGGCAACGCAACCCTATGGTGTTCAGCACATAAGAGTACTAACCACAGGGACCTTCCCCTATCCCGTGGTGTTCTTCATATAGTGGGTACTATTCATAGGCAAGGCAGAACCCTGGTAGCTATCATCCCAGGGTCCCGCTCATATAGTGGTACTAATCACAGGTACTGCAAAAGCCGACCGCACGGTGCTCCTGTTTGCTACTAATCGCAAACCTATTTAGTACATAATATAGTGGTACTACGCACAAGTAAAAGCGACCCACGATGTTCTCCGCGTGGTGGTACTAATCACAAGTAGTTTCATGGTTGCAAGACAATCATCCCTTGGTCGCCTCTTACAACAGGCAGGGGATACCATGGGTGTATTCTTCGTCTGCGACCCTCATCCACAGGGGGTTGTGTGTTTGGTCCGCGAGAGGTATTTTATTTCCCTCAAGTCCGCCGGCAAGCCGGTTAGGACCCCCCTATCCGCCACCTGGGATGCGCCACGTGGGAGTATCACCTCTCCCCCTGCTACGCCAGCGTAGTAGGTTCGTGGAACAAATGAAACCTCTACTTTAAAACATACAAATGTATGTAATGATTAACTATATTTCTCCATATACATTTTAGTTATTAACCTCAAGCACAAATCATTAGGTATGGCTCTTTTATGGTTTAAATTTACTTCACCTAAGTCCATCTCTATTATCTACTGCACGTTTTATTTTCATTCTGTATTATTACTATGATGAAACTAGACAGTATACTGCTACTTAGATCATACTTACGTTCTCTTTCATACTCTGTCATCTCAAGAGCAACAGCGGCACCTTCCGAATGGTTCCAGCTAGTCACATCTTGCTTTAGATCACAGAAAGCACCCAAGGCTTGAGACATTAAAACACGATTTAGATCAGCACGTTGATAAACCTGACAACAGTTAAAAATTAAATAAATTTAATTCTGAAATTATTTATACAAAGTAAGATGTAAGTAATGGAAAGGAAGAACCAAGCCACTTGAAGAAGGCAGTCTATGAAGATGTGGGGGATCGTCCTTGCCCTTCTGTGTTTCCATGTTTGTCCTTGCCTTCTTTTCTGTTGTTCCCTCTTCCGATATTGACCTGTCATTGTAAATTCCTGAGTGTTCTTACATAATAAACTGCAAGTAGCCCAATACTATAATTTCACTAAGTCATACAGAGAGAGACATGGATGTTCCTTTCCATTACCATTTTGTAATTTCACTTACTGCTTAAGTATGTTCTATATAATCACATTTATCTCATTTAAAACATATAATGGGAAATATCTGAGCACTGAACTCCAATACATCAAAAAAAAAGTGCAATACAGGAAAAATCCAGGGATGAATTAAAATTATCAACAATTTGGCTGAACATCACAATAATGAAATATGTATAATTATATCTTACAACATCTCCTACATAAATAACAAGAGTTAAAAACTCTATACTTTTAAATTCAGTTTTACTGGAATCTACGTCACTTACCCATGAAAACTTCTTTCAGGTCAGCCAAATTCATTGAAAAACATGCTACTAGATCATATATATATATATATATATATATATAAGGTTTACTTTACTTCAACAATAGAACTGCGGCTGGGTCATTACTGGAATGTTTGCTAATTCTTTCGTTTATACAGTTCCTTTTATTTTACTCGGGATCCTGAACGTTTATTTTTCATCAATAATTGTAATAAACATCCACACATAATTTCATATTTCAGGGGACAAATCATTAAGGGAAAAATCTACACATACCTGGAACCACAGCTGGGTCAGATTTGACCTATCAGTGATAGCGATATTGTGCCATATCAGAGCCATGAACTAGTGAACCAGGCACATATACTTAATATTTAATTTAACATAATTTGTAGTTGGCACACGCTGTTATGGCAGCAAGACACGTGAAGCCAGACGGCATGGAAATTTCCACGGTACGAGCAAATGGGATGAAGAAAACCATAAGAGAGAAACAGAAGATAACAGCACTGTGGGGGTGAAAATCGCAGGGAGCTAACATCCTGCACAGAGTTTTTCCAAAACAAGCCCAACAGAAAATTTAAGTTAAATTAAATTAGCACCTTGAGCTACATTGTAATTAGAAAAAGCAAGTGCCACAATATGCATTCTCAGAATTTAGAAGTAATATATATTGACTAGAAGAGATGTGGTACATATTCCTTACTGACGTAAACTACGCAGTTGTGATACTATAACATAAAGGAAGCATCATCGCGCCATATGAGGACCAGATGGCCTGAGTTCCCCTGCCTGCCTCGAAAGCACGGATAATGCTGAGGCCAAGTACTGGAAAATACAGATGATCAAATTTGTTTCTGCATACGATGTTTGTGGGTTACTGTAGTCACGTCCTAGTTCGTGAACCATGGGCAACGGCTGAGTGGCCTAGTAAGTGGTCCTGAGAGTCGGGATACCACTTGCTATGGAATGGGAGTGGGCATCTCGGACATATTCTGAGTCGTGGCCCTCCTTGTGCTCAGGCGGCTAGGACTATACAATTCACCGGTGGTCCATAACCCGTTAGAGGAGAGATCCTCACTTGGACTATGTGCGAGTAGGGCAGCATCCTGCTTCATGAATTTACCGAGCTCAGAACACTTTAAGCAAGCCTCGGACCTATGGGAGTAGTAATGGAGTCCCACTCCCATTTGACAGGCGAGGGACTCCTTGGAAACAACTTGGCGAACGAAATGGAATTCGATGGGGAGCTATCAATATTAATGGGGCTTATGGAAGAAAGAAGGTAGAACTGGCTGAGTCAGCAAAGAGGATGCATCTGGATGTGCTAGGAGTAAGTGATATTCGGATAAGAGGAGATAATGAGGAAGAGATGGGGTATTATAAAGTGTACTTGACGGGTGTTAAAAAGGGAAGGGCAGAGTCTGGGGTAGGGCTCTTTATCAGGAATACCATTGCACGCAACATAGTTTCTGTTAGGCACGTAAATGAGCGAATGATGTGGGTAGATTTGTTAGTGGGAGGAATTAGGACAAGAATTGTGTCCGTGTATTCACCATGTGAGGGTGCAGATGAGGATGGAGTTGACAAGTTTTATGAAGCATTGAGTGACATCATGGTCAGGGTCAACAGCAAGGATAGAATAGTGCTAATGGGCGATTTCAATGCAAGAGTTGGGAATAGAACTGAAGGATACGAAAGGGTGATTGGTAAATGTGGGGAAGATATGGAAGCTAATGGGAATGGGAATCGTTTGCTGGACTTCTGTGCTAGTATGGGTTTAGCTGTTACGAATACATTCTTCAAGCATAAGGCTATTCACCGCTACACATGGGAGGCTAGGGGTACCAGATCCATAATAGACTATATCTTAACAGACTTTGAATTCAGGAAATCTGTTAGGAATGTACGAGTTTTTCGCAGATTTTTCGATGATACAGTCCACTATCTGATCTGTAGTGAACTATGCATCTCTAGGCCTAGGGTAGAGAAAGTGAAATCTGTCTGCAAACGAATAAGGGTAGAAAATCTCCAGGATGAGGAAATTAGACAGAAGTACATGGATATGATTAGTGAGAAGTTTCGAACAGTAGACAGTAAGCAGGTTCAGGATATAGAAAGTGAATGGGTGACATACAGGGATGCTGTAGGAGAAACAGCAAGGGAATGCCTAGGAACAACTGTGTGTAAAGATGGGAAAAGGCGAACATCTTGGAGGAATGATGAAGTGAGAGCAGTTTGTAAACGTAAAAAGAAGGCTTATCAGAAATGGCTCCAAACAAGGGCCGAGACAGACAGGGATTGGTACGTAGATGAAAGAAACAGAGCGAAACAAATAGTTGTAAAATCCAAAAAGAAGTCGTGGGAAGATTTCTGTAATAACCTGGAAAGGCTAGGTCAAGCAGCAGGGAAACCTTTCTGGACAGTAATAAAGAATCTTAGGAAGGGAGGGAAAAAGGAAATGAACAGTGTTTTGAGTAATTCAGGTGAACTCATAACAGATCCCAGGATATCACTGGAGAGGTGGAGGGAATATTTTGAACATCTTCTCAATGTAAAAGGAAATCATCCTGGTGGTGTTGCAAACAGCCAAGCTCATGGGGAGGAGGAAAATGATGTTGGTGAAATTATGCTTGAGGAAGTGGAAAGGATAGTAAATAAACTCCATTGTCATAACGAAGCAGGAATAGATGAAATTAGACCTGAAATGGTGAAGTATAGAGGGAAGGCAGGGATGAAATGGCTTCATAGAGTAGTAAAATTAGCGTGGAGTGTTGGTAAGGTACCTTCAGATTGGACAAAAGCAGTAATTGCACCTATCTATAAGGAAGGGAACAGGAAGGATTGCAACAACTATCGAGGTATCTCATTGATTAGTATACCAGGCAAAGTATTTACTGGCATCTTGGAAGGCAGGGTGCGATCAGTCGTTGAGAGGAAGTTGGATGAAAACCAGTGTGGTTTCAGACCACAGAGAGGCTGTCAGGTTCAGATTTTCAGTATGCGCCAGGTAATTGAAAAATGCTACGAGAGGAATAGGCAGTTGTGTTTATGTTTCATAGATCTAGAGAAAGCATACGACAGGGTACCGAGGGAAAAGATGTTCAGTATACTGGGGGACTATGGAATTAAAGGTTAGATTATTAAAATCAATCAAAGGCATTTATGTTTACAATTGGGCTTCAGTGAGAATTGATGGTAGAATGAGTTCTTGGTTCAGGGTACTTACAGGGATTAGACAAGGCTGTAATCTTTCACCTTTGCTGTTCGTAGTTTACATGGATCATCTGCTGAAAGGTATAAAATGGCAGGGAGGGATTCAGTTAGGTGGAAATGTAGTAAGCAGTTTGGCCTATGCTGATGACTTGGTCTTAATGGCAGATTGTGCCGAAAGCCTGCAGTCTAATATCTTGGAACTTGAAAATAGGTGCAATGAGTATGGCATGAAAATTAGCCTCTCAAAGACTAAATTGATGTCAGTAGGTAAGAAATTCAACAGAATTGAATGTCAGATTGGTGATGCAAAGCTAGAACAGGTCGATAATTTCAAGTAGGCCTATTTAGGTTGTGTGTTCTTCCAGGATGGTAATATAGTGAGATTGAATCAAGGTGTAGTAAAGCTAATGCAGTGAGCTCGCAGTTGCGATCAGCAGTATTCTGTAAGAAGGAAGTCAGCTCCCAGACGAAACTATCTTTACATCGGTCTGTTTCAGACCAACTTTGCTTTACGGGAGCGAAAGCTGGGTGGACTCTGAATATCTTATTCATAAGTTAGAAGTAACAGACATTAAAGTAGCAAGAATGATTGTTGGTACAAACAGGTGGAAACAATGGCAGGAGGGTACTCGGAATGAGGAGATAAAGGCTAATTCAGGAATGAACTCGATGGATGAAGCTGTACGCATAAACCGGCTTCGGTGGTGGGGTCATATGAGGCGAATGGAGGAGGATAGGTTACCTAGGAGAATAATGGACTCTGTTATGGAGGGTAAGAGAAGTAGAGGGAGACCAAGACGACGATGGTTAGACTCGGTTTCTAACGATTTAAAGATAAGAGGTATAGAACTAAATGAGGCCACAACACTAGTTGCAAATCGAGGATTGTGGCGTCGTTTAGTAAATTCTCAGAGGCTTGCAGACTGAACGCTGAAAGGCATAACAGTCTATAATGATAATGTATGTATGTATGTATGTAATGTATGTACGATCAAAAATCATAAGATTACCATTAACCCGGCTCAAGAGAGATAGGGTCACCTTCCCTACACTCCACTCAAGTAATTCTTATCTTTATTATAGCTATAAATTTCATTTTTGTTCCATATTGAAGTGCAATTATAAGAAATACAATTCAATACAATATATCAAGTAGATAATATTACATCAGTCTTGGGACTAGTTTCAGCTACTTAGTAGCCATCTTCAGCCAAAATAAAAAACCGATGTGATAACTAAAACATATGTATACGAGACAAAGACAATGTTATAGTAATAATTATAATGTTAAAATACATATAAAAGAAAATTATGTTGGTGATCTTCTTGCTATAATATGATGTGCCGATTGCAGAAACGATGAATAGTTTTAAGCCTTAGACAACGTCTACCTAAAACAATGTCTAAATCGAGCACGATCTTACATTTCATAAACAATGTTGAGTCGATGTTTAACTAGACATCATTTAAAGTTTCAATATTGGTTTGAAAATGGAGATAGAAGTATCTTTCAAGCAACTCTTTGCTTGTCGCAACCAATGAAATTCATCGGTGCGCGTGCCGAACGCCAGTCAGCTGTTTGTCTTCCTACACATTACTCAAATATGGCCAAGCATGAGCATGACTTGCCCACAGATAAGAGTATCGCTTTGATTATAGTATTGTTACAATGAGTGTAATCTACTCATAAATGCGGTAGCTTTGACGAAGGGAAGATGAAGCAATAGTAATGTGTAACTGAGTGTGTTGTATGGGTCATATAGATGTAGCTTGCATTCTGGAGACTGTAGGTTTAAAACGCATCATTGACAGCCCTGAAGATTTTTTTTTTTTTTTTTTTTTTTTTTTTTGCTAGGGGCTTTACGTCGCACCGACACAGATAGGTCTTATGGCGACGATGGGATAGGAAAGGCCTAGGAGTTGGAAGGAAGCGGCCGTGGCCTTAATTAAGGTACAGCCCCAGCATTTGCCTGGTGTGAAAATGGGAAACCACGGAAAACCATTTTCAGGGCTGCCGATAGTGGGATTCGAACCTACTATCTCCCGGATGCAAGCTCACAGCCGCGCGCCTCTACGTGCACGGCCAACTCGCCCGGTGAAAATTGTTTTGGACTGATGATCTTAAATGTTAAGCCTCTCTAAACAACAAGCATCATCATCATCATCATCATCATCATCATCATCATCAAGATTGTTTTCCGTACCATAATTTTATTTTTTACACCAGGCTGTTATTATGACCACAGCTATTCTTTCCCAATCCTCCTCTTTAAACAATAATCACCACCACCACTTGCCTTTTCCTATCTGCTAGTTGCTGAATACTTATACAATTATATATATAAAAACCACATACACCCTATCCTTTAGTTTTCACTATTATGTGTGTTTACTTGGCAGCAAATATAAGTGAATCCCTCCCGGTTGATGTATGTGACAGCCCTCTGACGATCAGGACACACAATTCTGATATGTAGTCGAAGTGACCTATAACTCCATGGAAATTACCCCAGGTATATAATAAAATATATCGGTTGCCAAGAATTGTATTCAAGTTGACAGTTACAGGACTGTCCCTTTGTCAGTCTCAAGAAACAAGACTCTTGAAAAGCAAAACCTTATTTTAAGATCCATCTACCCGTACATGTCAAATGAATTGCAGTGATTTAGCAGCAGACAATCCACAGAGAGGCCATCGGACTAACTTTTCTTCCCGGAATCGTCTCAACATGATAATACAAATTACATGTTTCATGGTACATAACCTCAGATTGTGATTTACTCCTCATTTCAGGTTAAACAGTTCTCTCGACAGTGTTTAAATATGACCGGTTTAATATTGGTTTTAGACAGTGTCTACGTGGTAAATAACGTCTCTGCAATGCGGCAGCCAGACTTAGGCATTGTTTAACCATAGACATTGTCTAAACACTGTTTCTGCAATCGACCTGATGTCTTTAAGTAGAGTTAGGACCCCTCTTGTCAATTTATTTCTTATAATTCTTGTCTGGCACATCCACGCAGCAGGGGTGGGCATCCTCCACATCAGTAGCCCGGTGTGAAAGGATGGCTAAGTTCAGGCAGGGACCCAGTCCCACGGGCTATAAACGTGCAAAGAACTTAACGGCATCTCTGGCAGAAAAGGAGACCTTCAGAATGGCAGAGATGGCAGACAAGGCAACCCATCCTCCCTGGAGATAATTAGAAGAGGAAACCACTGCCTTGTGATGAAGAGGGATCTTCAAAGGCTAAGGGAGTAAACCCTGAAAGAAAATCCTCAGAAGAGTAATAGATGTTATTGCTTTCACTGAAAGAACGAGCCTCCGATTGAAAATAGCTAAAATACCGAATGTACACATTTCTTGTACCCCTGGAACGAATGACGGCTCCTTACAGCGCCTGTAGATAATCCAAGGAATGCAAGAATAAACGTCAATAAAGGACAAAAAACAAGAACCCAACGAAAAGAAAAGTTGAGACTGGGAACATTAAATGTAATAACCTTGACAGGAAAGAGTGAAGAGGTTGCAGACATGATGGAAAGGAGGAAGATCCATATCCTTGGAATGAGTGAGACCAAATGGAGGGAAAGAACTCAAAACTGCTGAGAGATGGATATAAATTATGCTGGCATGGTCACAATAAATAGGCATAGAATGGAGTGGGCTTTATGTTTCACAAAGACATTGACCCTATTACAGATGTGAAAGGATAATTAAGACCAGAGTGAACATAGCAAAGAATAGTTTCACTATACTCCAAGTGCACGCACCTCAGCAAAGTGCAGTGAGGATGAAAACATTAAATTCCTTGAGAACTGGAGGACCAAGTAAGAGAAGATAACGTAATGATAATTGGGGATTTGAATGCTCAGACTGGTATTGGCAGAAGTGGATACGAAGAAGTGATGGGAACTTTTGGATATGGAAAAAGAAATGCTGAGGGTGAAGAAATTCTAAATTTGTGCATAAGGAATAATCTTTTAGTAAAGAATACCTTTTTCAAAAAACGAGATAGCCATAAGATTGTGAGACATGGCTGGGATGGCAAATCTAAGACTGTTATCGACTATTTCTTAACAGACAAATTAATTGGGGGAAAAGTGAGGGACACAAAAGTTATACCAAGTGAGTGACTAGATGGTGACCACAGATTACTAGTAGTGGATCTAAATTATAAGATTAAAGGTGTGACCGCTGTACAAAGAATGCCAAAAACTAAGGAATGGAAGTTGAAAGAAGAAGAAAACAAAAAAGTTTCCAAAATCTAATAGCAAAAAAATTGCTAAGAACTGAGACTGGTAGTGTGGATGAAGAATGGAACCTGTTTAGAGCATCAATAGTTAGTAGAGCTGTGCAAATATGCGCCAAAACAAAAGGTAAGGTGAAAGAGAAAGAAACCAGTTGGTGGAATGATAGAGTAAAAGATACAATTAGAGAACATAAATAGCAAAGAAGAACATAGAGGTTGAGAAGAGAAATCAGAACCAAGGGCTGGTACCAAAAGATGAACACAAGGTGAAAACACTGGAGCAGGAATACCGACAGAAGAAATTACATACAAAGAGAATAATGAAAGGAGAAGAGTAGGGAAATATTCACCCAGAAAATACAGGAAGATAGCAAAGGGAATCAAAAACTGTTATATGGCTTGTTGAAAAGAGGTCTGATAGAAAAGATATAAAAGCAATCGAAACAGAAGATGGGGATATACCAGGAACATGGAAGCATCAGGGAAGAGATGAATTATTATTCTGAAAGCTTACTGAATGGGGAAAATGAACAAGAAAGGGACAATGAAGTCATTTAAGTAGAGGAAGAACTGTATCCAATTTCTTGGGCAGACACTGAAAATGCTTTAAACCAGATGAAAGGTGGGAAGGCGGCAGGAGTAGATGAGCTGACAGCGGATATGATTAAGGCAGCTGGAATCCATGGAATACAATGGTTAGATAGGATGCTGGAGGGTGATATGGAAAGAGAATAAGTACTGGATGAATGGAAAAAGGGAATTATAATACCATTTTTCAAGAAAGGAAGTAAAAAGAAGTGCACCAACTACCGAGCAATCACACTACTATCACATTCCCCTAAGATAATGGAAAAGATCATAGAAAAGAGATTGAGGAAAATCCTAGAAATCCAATTTCAGGAACAAGAGCAAGGATTCAGAAGTAAGAGAGGAACAACATACCTCATTTCCTCCCTCTGTCAATTAATGGAGAAACACTGGGAGAAAGGAAAGGACTTGATAGCAGCATTCCTGGATTTGGAATAGGCATTATGACAGTGTACAAATGGATAAAATATAGGCATGCTTGAGGAAACAATTTTTCTGATTCATGAATAAAATAAGTTCAGATACTGTATGAAGGTTGTGAGAGCAGTGTACAAGTGGGAGGTGGAAGATCAAAATGGTTTAAGACAAAGAGAGGTGTTCAGCAAAGCAGTTCGCTTTCCTCGTTACTCTTCATAACACTTATGGACACAATTATGAAAGAAATCAAGGAAGTAGAAAATTAAGATCTCAATGCTTTTGTTTTTGCCGATGACATCGCCATTTGGGGAAGGACTGAAATGGAAGTTCAGATGAGACTGGATTACTGGAATACAAAATTTAAAGAATTCAAGTTGACTGTGAGTAAGCACAAGTCAGTGGCAATGCAGATGAATAGGATGCCCACACCTTGTAACATCATACTGGAGGGAAAGAAGGTTGAAAGTGTGAAAAGTTTCAATTATCTGGGTAGTGTCATATCACGTGATGGAAGTGCCAAACTAGTTATTAAAAAGAGTAGCAAAAGGATCCAGCTTCTTCCACCAAGCAAGAAACCTAATCTGGGACAACGGAGTTCCTCTAAGAGCTAAACAGACAATGTATAAAACCTATCTCCTGCCAATCATGACGTACAGTCTGGAGACCCGTGCCATAAATAAGAGGAAGTGAGTCAAATGCAAGCATGTGAAATGAAGTTCCTTAGGTCAGCTCTACAATAAACCAGGAGAGACAGAGTCAAGAATGAATATGTATGGAGAGACCTGCAGGTGAACTTGACCATGGAGGAAAGGATAGGTGCTGCGAGACTGAAGTGGTTAGGTCATGTGAAGCGAAAGCACCCAATTCAAACTCCACGCCAGTATCTGGAGATAGAGGTATCCAGAAGAAGACCTATTGGACGGCCTAGAAAGAGATGGACAGACCAGGTTAATGAAGATCTCAAGAGGAGTGGAGTAACATGGGATGCAGGAGAGAGGGAAAAACTATACCAGGACAGAATTCAGTGGAGGCATATCATTCACAAAGCTCCTAGCCAGCTTGCTGGAAGAAAATCCTGATGATGATTATGATGACCCTAGCTAGCTCTTGAACGCATTGCCTCACTGATATTCGTGATATCAGTGGAAACAATCCCCAGTCAGCCATTTTGCCCCGGGGTTAATAAAACAGAAAGACAAGCCCGCATCCAAGTTCAGTCTAGGGGGAGACACGTCAGCCAGTTGCAAAGAGTTAGTTTCTTTGTGTGGTCCTAAATGGAAACAATATTCAGAAATAGCGTGCTTGGCTACATAAAATTATTTAGAACCAGTTTGCAACATATTTGTGTGATATTGTCCGAATTGTATAAATTTCCTTAGACATGTAAAGATGAGATTATTATTCTCAGTCTGAGCACCGCGGGTGGTGGAAACAGAGCCAATGATATAAAACAAAGGAGTCCTAGTGTGGGCTAGTTAATTAGTGAAAGATAAGAAAACAGTTTTCTAACAGTAAAACTGCACTGAAACACAGATAACTGCGGAAAAATTCAATGTGGGATGATAGTCTCCATATCACTGTGAGGTGGCAGTGTGAAGTTACTTAAACGTTTGGCTAACTTTCTGTGTTGCTGCCACAGTTTCATCAGTGGAGAACCAGGAGCGAACCATGGACCAGCAGACGGCAGCTCAGCTCTGGATCCCTAATATACCAAAGACAAACACCGTTGGAATGGAGTGCTAAATCTTCTCAGCATGGGCCTTCCCGAGGCTCCAACTGAAAGCACAATGCAGTAATGAGATGATAAGAACGTTATCCCATAATAAGTAGTTACGAATGTGTAGCTTGTAAATAAGTAATTTATTTATTAGATAGGATGTAATATTTACCCTATTAAGGGAGACTAGCATAGGAAGCGATTTGAGTGAGTTAATTTAGTTCAGTTATGTAGAAATCATAAGTGGGATTAATTTTTTTTTTAATTACTAGATAATGTTCATCTTGAAGTTTAATTTTTAGAATATACTTGATGGAATGTTCAAGGTTAGGAACTAAATTTTTGAGAGTGCCTTAGTTGAAAGAACAGTGAATTGGGCAAGATGGCATTGTCACTGCATGTAATTACAGTTTCATTTATGCATGCGTTTAGAAAACCTGTAGGTTGGATTAGAAAGCCACTCAGTTTGTAATGTAATTTGTATGAGTTTTGTAGCAAAAGTTATTTGGTTGATGCCGTGTGGTGTACTGTGATGACAGCGGGATTCTAACAAAGCCACCACTTAGATAAGTGCCTTCAAAAGGAAGCACATCTTATTTTCATTTCCTCTTGTCCCCTGTATTTAGAGAAACCGTTTTCTGAAAATAATGACAGTTTTTTAAATTATTTTTTTGGTTTAAGAGATTTATTTTCCTTGTGAGGGCTCAGGTTATGAAACCTGGACCATATCTTTCAAGACTTGGTCAGCATGAATTGGATAGCGAGATAGACCCCTTTTAACTATGTGATTATGAGATGTTATTTATATCCTGCCAGATGTATTGGCAGTGACATTTGTGTGAATAGGGATGTAAGAAAATATGTTCTCAATAAAATGAAATGATAAAAGTATCGTATGAGGACTTCAGGCAGTTGATTTTTAAAAGGATTTTTGGAGTGAAGAAACTGGGCCAGTGCTGTGAAGACAGGATCGAGTGTTGTGTTTCAAGCTACGGCTGTCAGCGTCAAATGAATGGCTCTCTTAGGGAGGGACAGAGTTAGGGGAAGAAAAGGAACACACCATTACCAATTTTGCATTCCACAGGGAAATTTAAATCTTTTAAAGTTTTATACCAGGAGATATTTGAGCCGTAAGACCGGGAAATTAATGAACGAGTCGTACATGGTAGACACCCTTCTTCTTAAACAAAGTATTTAAGGTTTATTTTTCAGCAACCTGCCATTACAGCAGACGATCAGTGCTTTGAATCTCCGACAAATCAACGTGAAGTTGCCCAGGTTTCATTTATTCAGACAGAGATGTACCCCCAAGCTAGTGTTTTGATTTTGTTTTGTTGCATTATGTTTGTGTTGTATATTGTTCTAGTGATATGATGTGTTGATTTTGTGAGCGAGTTTTGACCTCGCCAGCGTGTAAGGATCCTAGGTTTGTAGTTCCATGGCCTGAGGATTTTGCTTGTTTGAATGAAGTGTATTATGTACTCTTATTTTGTTCTTGTTAATAGTAGGTAGGCACTAACCACTCAAGTAGCTTCAATTATTATTCTTGTATATGTATGGCTTTGTTCCCGGTGTCAGTGGGAGAGTAATATTTAGGGTTTGTTAATGCATTCATAGTTACAATATTTTACTAGTTTACTAATGGGAATGTACTCATCTGAGATTAGCTCAAAATTATCTCGTGATTTGAAATATTTCTTTTGCCGAAGAGTCAAGCACTCCGGATAACGGTCCTTATGTTATAATTATTGTTTTTTTTCATTTATTCGTCACCAACACCATTAAATGTTAGTTTTGCATTTTCAAAGAATTTCATTTGCCGTAATTCAGAGCATCCCTAATGTTCCTCCATCCCCTTACTGTCATGATTCTAGTGTTAAAAATTGGTTATTTTACTATCCAAATAACTGTACACATCTACTTCCATTTTAAAAAATACAAAATCTCATCTCTTTTTTATCATATGACTTCACTGAACTGCTTCCCATTACTTCTTTTTTACATTTATTTTAATCATATTGTAACGTGTGGCAGGTAGGTAAGTAAACACACAAATGGCAGCGTTTACTAAAATTTATTAACTAGCGAATGCTTATATGACGACACAGGCACACAATTACGCTAGTTCGTGCTCTCTCTCTGTTCTCTCACACCACACTACTTATCCACTCTGACAATGATATGCTAAAAATTTACACTACACACATTTCTGCAACTGTCACTTGGATCATAGTGCAGTTCACGATTAAACTTACTGTAGAACTATCATAGCCGCACAGTTCACAGTTAGCGCATGTGCAACACGGTCTCAATTCTGAACGTGATGAACATTCTGTACACTTACAGCGGTCTTCATTCACTGTCCCTCGTCACTCAACTGCAGTAATGCTCCCCCCCCCCCCCCCATGTGTGCACACACGCACTCTTTAATGAACATTTTAAACTATGAGAACAACACCAGAAGCAAATTTTAACACTATACAACATTGTTTTAATGAATTATGTGTCATTCATGATTAGATTAAGTGGTGTTTTAGAATTGTACATTGTTATTATCATTTGGTTCTTCAATCAGCTGAAGATGACCTGAGAAAAAGGTCGAAACTAGTACTGTGATACAACTCATGGGGGAATTGATCAAATACTTTAGAAACGTCTAGAAATACAACACAGCAGTTCCTCCTAAGTTTCACATCTTTCACACAGCCATCTGCTACAACTGATGAATCAACAAAACTTCCCAGGCAAGATACAAAACCACTCCCATACCTGCCAACTTTTAGAAACCAAAAATAGGAAGATTTTTTTATTCCTGGATTTCATCACATATATTCCACCAAGGTGTAGGTGAAAAAAGGTGAAGATAAAAGGCATACATATCTACAGTTACAATGCGAATTGACCGTTAAATTTCAAATCTTAAACTACCAAAACATAAAAATGGTTACAAGAAAATGTACCTTATCATTATCATTTATGACACTTAAACGAATAATAATATTTATGTCACACCGACACACGCAACAAAATGCATAATATCGTATTTTCTCGCATAATTAACGCACTTTTTGACGAAAAATACAGGCGAAAACTTCGGATGCGTAAATTATTCACGCAATTAAGATATTTACAATTCATTTACATTTAAAAGATACTTCAAAAATAATATAAAAACACAACTGGTTCAACTCGTTTGCGGTTATCGTCATTTGGCGTAAAATTCCGGAGTGAGATTTTTCCTGAAAATTCAAATAGGGTACATCAGGTAAGTTAGACACGTGGGATTGAAGTACCGACTGGAAAATATTCTTCCCATTATGAGCTGACAATACGACCTGGAGTGAAAACATGAACTAATAAAAGTACAATTCATGTAATGCCATAACAATGACATACCGGCAAAACCGTTCGTATCCAATCTTGTACGAGTGACGTGTCCATCCATCCTTCTTCTTCTTCTTGAATACGAACGTGGATCACTCGCGGAAATTTTGCTTTGGACATTGTTTTTCGTTTTAGATCAATGTAAGGTGTAAGCTTTCTGAGATCAGCTGTTATAGCAAGCATTCCAGTACATCGTTGTTTTTTGCTCCCGGTAGCGCGTACGATAACACTGTATGATCCTTTCTTATTGATTGTTCGACTTGGTGGCATATGGAAACTGATTGGCGTCTGATCTGCGGTTCCTATAAGGGAGATCAAATATTCCTCACTTTACGCTTCTCAATCACAAAACGATGAAAATGGTTTAAATCATTCGCCATTTTTTGGCATGATGATGATCTTCGCCGAAGAGGAAGTCCATTTCTCTTCATAAAATTAATCAAGACTCGGCTAACCTTCAAATCCGAGACACTGATTCCATGTGCAGCGGTTATTTCACATTCTTTAAAATACTGCATTTCGTGAGAAATTGCTTATCCAACATTGCGTCACAAAATCATATATTTAAGCAGATCCTTCTCTACTTGCGGAAACTTGCCGCTTTTTGGTCCGCGAAATGCTTTGCGAGACGTTGGCCGCTTGACGTACACTTCTGTTACCGCGGTAGCGCACTTTTCATTTGGGCATTGAATACTCGCTGCCCTCTTCCCGTATGTTTCGGCGTAACTGATCACCGCGAGTTAGTATGATGCAGTATTACTCGAATACTGTGGACTGACAATTTTGTGATCACAGAATGTCACGTACCCAAAACACTCGTAAAACTAGTGCCGGCTAATAACAGCACGTTGCCCTGTATCTGGAATGCCTGCTTTCGCAATAGGAAGCTTGCTACTTGAGTAGTTGACATCTTTATTTCGAAACGCATCCGGAGCTGCGTGATGGATGTTCGAAGTTGTGGAGCGTCAAATACGTGAACATTTGTTTTTTGTCCACTTTGGACCCAAAAATATTGGGATGCGTAAATTATGCAAGGGCGTTAATTACGCGAAAGAATATGGTAGTTTCTTTATCAGACGGTAAAATGAACGGAAATTTATAGGTATCTCTCAACACTTGGAGATAACGTTTGTTATATTTTTGGCCTTAACGAGAAAATAAACTACCTGAAACTGTCACCGACACAACCCCCTTAAAAACATTCAACTCATTAAAATGATGCACTTAAATACGCGAAACTACCACATACAAAACAATTCTATATGTCCCATACATTATTAACATATGACTTTGACAGTGGGGGAAAGCATACAAATGCAAGAAAAAAAGGGGCCCAAAACTCCGACGAAACTACGCACAGAAACGATGTTAACAGCGCGCGAACAACAATAATTAACTCATTCTTTCATCCCGATTAACTGAGTCGCTAGCGCGCGCCAGCCTGTCTTGCTAGGACAATTGCCGCCCCGAATCCCCAGCTGTATAAAGCGGACACGCTGCTGTGGTGAGAGGGAAACACGATACACGAAGGCGCAGGACGAAATACTCACGAAATAAAGCATCAAATAAATACTCTTGAAAATGAGGTTTCGTAAATTACACAAACACATAAGAATTTATCGTAGGGGAAGAGTATTGGCCGTACTAGAAGTTATATTGGTCAAAAATAGGAAGAAGTAAAAATAAATCGGAAAATCGGAAGACGAGTTAAAAACTGGAAAGTTTCCGGGTAAATCGGAAGGGTTGGCAGGTATGCATTCCAGTTAGGACTGAGTTGACATTCTTCCTGAGCATTCTTTTTATCACCCTTTCAATAATTCTCTGTAATACGAAATAGATTGTCATGGGCTGCCAGTTCTAAACATAGTCCAGATCTCCATTTTTATGACCAATATACGATGGTACATATTCCCAACTGTGCATGTAAGTAGCAATGAAATACATGGTTTGGTATGCACTGAGGTCTTTAAATACTTTTATCCATTCTTTGCCTTAAAAAAAAAAAAAAAAAAAAAAAAAAAAAAAAAAGGTATTTAACATTGTTTGTAACCTTACTACCAAGTCTAATGTTAATTTAAGTCATTTATTAAATTGTTCTTTAGCTGAGGGTAAAATTATTTCAGAAGAAAGAACAATTTATTTCAGGTCATCTTACTGAATGCTATCTCATAACCAATGAAACAAACATAGATGTACGAGTATAAATATAAGTACTCTGAAGTAGTGTTATTAGTAAATGGCATTACAAACGAACATATTTTTCTAAAAACTAGTGGGTGCATCATCCAGATACTACTAATATAGCTATTCTGTATGAAGTATTTTGAAAAGGCTCTTGCCAATAAACCACTCACCCAGCACCGATACTTGCTGAAGGCATCCAGTTCATCATAAGTAATAAGGTATGATTTTAGATTTTCCTTCCAAAATCCAATACACTTCATTTTGTAGTCAGGATCACCTGAAAATGAATACATAATATACTGAAGATAAAAAGTACTACATGGACTGGTAACTGATACAGGTCATTGCTATAATATGAAAATGGCATATGGCCTTTGGAGAGGCTTGGTGCAGATCTTTTGATTAGCTGCCTTGCAGGCAACCTGCACATGTGTGAGAATTGGATCCTTCCTGAAGACGAATTCTATTGTTGAAGACCCATAAACACTCAGCCCCAAGCCATAAGAATCAACCAATAAAGATTAAAACCTTTGACTGGAAGGAGAATCAAGCCTGGCAACCCTTGGACCAAGGTGAGCATGCAAACCATTTAGCCATGGAGCCAGACAGTGCTATAATGACAGACTGATAACTCCAGTACACAAAAACAAGACTAACATATCTGAACAAGAAGATATCTAGACTGAACCAAGTATATTTACAGAAATAGAAGAATAGTCACATTGATTAATATAAGAGCAAAAATAGCTTGAGTTTATGATGCATATGATATACAAACTATTTTCCATTTCGACTTATAAAAGACTTTCATCTTCATGTGAGAAAATCTGCAAGGATTAAAATGAACTTCATTTCCATCGAACTATTTACGGGAATAATCCCCACATATATATTTGAAAATATGGCAGCAAAAAGTTGGGGTGCGGGTATTAGTTGCGCTAAGGTTGGTACAGTGCTCCTGACGTACAGAAATCTGAAAGTTGGTATTTTTCTGCCTGTTCTGTTGGCAAATTTGTTAACACCACAACAGAGAAATGAGCAGCATACACATAGCGCCATTTGGGCAGCGTCAGTTTAAGTAGTGCATCATGTTCAGAATGGCTGGGGTGAGTTCCCATTATAGGTCGTTCACTGCTCAAAAAATCTCCACAATATTGAAGAGGCAGAGCAAATTGGTAATCATGCTGCGGAAGGAAAATGTGACGAGGACGTTAGTTGTGGAATGATACGTGACTGGAGAAAAAATAAAGCCAGTCTTGAACAGACAAACCGTAACCAACCAGCAGGCATTTCACGGACAAAAAGTGAAGTTTCCAGAAATCAAAAACAGGTTATGCGGGTATGTGACTGAAACAAGACAATTTGGATATATAGCCACAAGTGAAATCTGTCAGCTGAAAGGTAAATTACGAGGTGTAAGGTTAACCGTGGATGTCTCATACTTATTTTTTAACAAAATAATTCCAGTTTTCGTGATAAAACAAACATGCAAAATGTCTCCCTGCCAATTATGAAGAAATTATAGTGAATTTCCATATATTTGTTATCCCTCTGCAACAGAAAAATTCATCTATACTTGCACAAAATGGTAATGCAGACCGGACGCCGGTATATTTTGAAATACCGTTGGAAAGTACACTACTAATGAAGCTTACGATGCGAGGAATTATTTTTCTTCTAACACTTTTTCCACACCCTTCTAGGTACTACAGTAGAAGTCCGCTTTAGCAAGTACGGTATATAATGAGAAGGATGCTAGATAGTTTACTATGTCACCTATTCAATACATTAGAATTTTTAAACACTTAGGAATTTATCTTTATTTCCATATGGGACATGTTTCGCCCTTCACTGCAGGCATCATCTGTCATAGTACTACCTCGAGGCATAAATCCGGTACCTGATTTGTAATTAAATTGTAAATACTAAGATATAAAATTGACATATTACAGTAGGGATAGTCAATGAGAAAAACTATGTTCATTGATGATATAGATACCAATATATCAGCCGTTGACTGTAAATTACCAGTTGTGAAGGATAACAGTGTCAAATGTTAGGGTATGTCCTATTACTATTACGCTTAACAACATGGGCGAAAGGCCGCTTAATATTAACAATGGATCACCACATTAGGATTATTCTAACCAAAAATGCAGTACCTTTATAATAATACAGTAAAAGTCTGATATAGCGAGTACGGCATATAACAAGAACCCCGTTATAATGATAATTTGTGACCGTCCATTCAAAATTCCTATATTAAAATGTGTTTATCCTTCGGTTACACTGACGCATCCGTTATTTAAAGATAAAAATTTCATTGTTCCGTATTGAAATTATTAACATTAAAAATTAAATAATTGAAGTTCAACCAATTCAATACATAAAAGAAAGAAATGTAGTAATTACATTCTTATTTAAATGGGACCGGTTTCGACCCTAGTCCAGGTCATCGTCAGCCGTAAAAACAAGTAGGCGAAATCACACAATGTTTATGAATATTGGAGAAATGGGTCAGTTTCACACTCTGTCAGGCACAAAGTCACAACACTATCAAATAATATATGAAGATTATAAATAAACTTGAAGTCGCAGACGAATAGATTTGTAGAAGCAAACCGCCAGTTCCCGGTGATCAGCACGGCACATTCAAGGTCATGCGCTGCGGTCTCGAACGCCAAAGTAGAGTGGAGAATGTCTTGAAGGTCCAATATTTGTCTCGGTTGCGGGAAGTTAAGTACGTATATAAAAAATATACGACGCAAATCAGCGCATGACCTTGAATGTGCCGCGCTGATCACCGGGAACTGGCGGTTTGCTTCTACAAATCTATTCGTCTGCGACTTCAAGTTTATTTATAATCTTCATATATTATTTGATAGTGTTGTGACTTTGTGCCTGACAGAGTGTGAAACTGACCCATTTCTCCAATATTCATAAACATTGTGTGATTTCGCCTACTTGTTTTTACGGCTGACGATGACCTGGACTAGGGTCGAAACCGGTCCCATTTAAATAAGAATGTAATTACTACATTTCTTTCTTTTATGTATTGAATTGGTTGAACTTCAATTATTTAATTTTTAATGCATCCGTTATTACGAGCGATTATGCACGCTCGATTTTTCCGTTGCCGATATTTATGCACCCAGTCATTATATTGCATGCAATCGATCATCTTCGGTATCGTTGTCTCGCTATGCCCACTAGCGAGCTCTCTCGTCGACATTGGAAGGCAATTCATTCACAATTAAGTATTTATTTATTTTCCACCTAGTCGATACAATGATTGCTTAAGGCAATTTTTAATGGTCAAAAGTGGTACATGTTTCGTATATTATCAACATCTTCAGCCACATAACAATGTTTAGATGAAAAATATATAAATTGACAAAGTAATGCTTTAGAGGAAGTGTCCTTAAAATTAAGTCAGTGATAGGGATCTCACTGTAACCAAAGGATAATACACATTTTAATATAGGAATTTTGAACGGGCGGTCAAAAATTATCGTTATAATGGGGTTCTTGTTATATGCCGTACTCACTATATCAGACTTTTACTGTATTATTATAAAGGTACTGCATTTTTGGTTAGAATAATCCTAATGTGGTGATCCATTGTTAATAGTAATCAATTTTAAGGACACTTACTCTAAAGCATTACTTTGTCAATTTATATATTTTTCATCTAAACAGTGTTATGTGGCTGAAGATGTTGATAATATACGAAACATGTACCACTTTTGACCATTAAAAATTGCCTTAAGCAATCATTGTATCGACTAGGTGGAAAATAAATAAATACTTAATTGTGAATCTATTGAAGTGCGATACGGACCATGAAGCTGATTTTATGTAATTCGAAGGCAATGTCGGAGTCGATTAGTAATACCCGTCAGCTGCTCTTCTGCAAGGAAAATGAAAATGAAAGAGAACATGTTTTCGTAATAAATGCGTAAATAGCATGTCCGATAACCGTTGTTATCTCTTAAAGATAAACGTTGAATAAACAATCGCTTAATTTTAATGCTAAATACCGCTATTAAGTAAGAATGGGATAGGCTTGCACCTCAAGATATGACAGAGTGCGTCACTGGTTACGAGATTACTTTATATTTTCCTGTGTCCGTTAAATTACAGTAAGGCTATTATCATGTAAATTTATAGCGAGAAGGTTATAATTTCTCTACTGGTGCTTGAAGTATGTTTTCATCATGCATATAGTACAGTTAAATTAGGATAGGTGATGCTATTTGATTAACAAAACTGAAACGTTTGCCACAAAATGCAATCGATCATCTTCGGTACAGTATAGTTAACATATTATGTGCATTTGGGAGCTCTCTCGTCAACATTTGAAGGCGATATTGGAGTCGATTAGCAATACCAGTCCAATGCTGTTCTCTAAAGAAAATTCAAAATGGAAGAGGATAACACGTTTTCGTAATAAATGCGTAAATAACGTGGCCGATAGCAGTTGTTAACTCTTTAAAAATAAAGGCTGAAGTAAACGATCTCTTAACTTGAATGGTATACCTTATACTGAAATTAAGTAAGAATGTGATACACCTCAAGATACGGCAGGGTACATCACTGATTTCAGAGGATAGTTTATATTTTCTCGCGTCCAGTTAAATTTCGGAAAGCTATTCCCATGTCAATTTTTAGCGAGGAGGTTATCATTTCTCTAAATGTGTTTCAAATAGGTTTTCATGATACATATACGGTTAGGTTAGGTTAGGTGATGCCGTTTGAAGAAGAAAACTGAAATGTTTGCCACAGAAGCCTTTAGAGTGATACTGTATTTCTCCGAATCCAAGACGACGTTTTTTCCCTCAGAATCTTGTGTGAAAAATCAAGGGTCGTTTTGCATTCACGGCCTGACAGTAATGAACACCACTGGCAGCTACCACAGTAACCACGCTGTTCCTTTTCACCCCCCCCACGCGTGCACACAAAGCTCACTGACAACAAAACGACCCCCTCTTTATTGTACCAGAGTCCTGCAGTCAGGCCCACCGTCCAGTACTTCAAACCCACGGGCTCTGGCAGCCCAGCCCGTGCAGTGCTGATCTCTTCTGACGCAGCAGCGTACTGGCCAACAGCACTGGTCTTATACAGCCCACCACAGTCCACTGCCTGGGCAGGCTCAGTAGAATAACCTTGAGTACTTCTCCACAATAACATGTGCGCTGTGCACAACGAAATGTTCACGTCACACTACTGTTCAGATCATTCACTCTACGAATTCCCGTACGCTAATAACATATTTTAAAGTAGGCTAATCACATTTTGAAATTTAACGGTAGAGATTTGTCCTGCACTGTAATAATAATAATAATAATAATAATAATAATAATAATAATAGAAAACAAACAGAAACTTTATTATAAACTAATATTCATCTGCAATTGACATCAAGTTAACTGAAAATGAATCTAAATAACACGAACCATATTCATAGGACTTCATTCGCGTTTACCTCAAAATAAAATACGAACACAAATGACATGCAATATGCCAACAACAGAAACAAACCTGAACATAGCTGTTACTTAGTGTGCGTAGTTTATTGGTCATTGTTAATATGGTGGAATGGAATTACTGTGAATGAAAAGAAGAGCATGAGCATTGTCTGGTTGCAGAAGAGACCGCTGAGCGTTGAGAATGAAGCCCGTTGAACTGAAGTTTCTCTCTGAAGCTGAACATGATGCTTTCATACATATTACTTTCTTAGCGATCTGGTGAAATTTTGGAGTTTTGTCCATTTGTTCTCCAATAGGACGCTATATCTTCTTCCATTCCACAATTTTGCATTAAATGTAATTCCAGCTCATATGTTGGAATAGGAGCATCATGAACGTCAGTCCACGAAGAAAACTTCATTACTTTGGCAAGTTGTGGCATAGTCGTGGAGTCTGATGACACGGAAACATTAGAATGCTCGTCATTCAAGCAGACCTCGTTTATTGTAAGTTTTTTATCTAATCATAAAAAGACAAAATCAGTCTGACTCCTTTAATCTATATTAATTTAATAAAGAGAGTGCGAATTTTATTAGTTTTTTGTATATCTGGAGGGTATCCTCAGAAACTACTGGACCGATTCTAAAAATCCTTTTACTAATGTAAATATAGATTATCCCCGAGGGACATGGGCTGTATTTTATTTTCAAAACAATTTGAGGTGGGGGGCGACAGGGGAGATATAAAAATAATCAGCTAATATAGGCAAAATATCGAATTTGTCGTGCAAGGACAAGACTAAGCTCATTTTAAGCCCCTTGACCCAAAGAACAAATCTCGGTAAGCCCTATGGGCCCGAAAACCATGTTTTAAGGCCCTAAAACCGACCGTTATGGAGATATTGGCACCACACTACCCCTGCTCTCGGAATCGGATAATTAAATGAACTGCCATAACCATGGCAACGCCAGCTCCAGGATTCTACAGCAGCGAGATTATGCGTGTACGTTTGGGCATAGCTGCCAACCAAAATTTGTACACATAATCCCTGAGCATATCTACAATATATCTCAAAGACGTGAAGTGGTATATATAATCTCTTTTAAAAATAAAGACACATGTATTACTTTGTGTTCAGAAGACATCTGAGGAAGAGGAGGAGTAAAAAGAACTGAAATGTGGGTTGGCGTGAATTTTTAAGATGAGCATATCTACAGTATATCTCGAACACTTAACATGTTACAGATGTGAAAATTGATATTTTTAAACATTTAAAAAACTTTGATAAACCACTTAACGTGGGGGTAAAAGGGACTGAAAAGGGGGTTGAATTAATTTTATTAGGGTACTGATATCTCCAAAACTGAAGTTATTACAGACGTAAAAATTGGTATTTAGAGTCTCCTTTAAAAAGAAAGAAATATGTATTCTTTTGGTTTTGGAAAATCCACTTAAGGGTGGATGAAAGGACTGAAATATTAGTTGATTTATTTGTATGAGGATACTTATATCTTAAAAAAATGAAAAACGTTACAGACGTGAAAATGGGTATTTGAAATCACCTTTAAAATTAAAATACACTCATTTTTGGGAGGTAAAATTAACTTCGGAGGGGGGAAGGGGGGGTTGAAACAGGAGTTGAATTCTTTTCATGAGGATACAAATATCTCAAGAACTGAGATGTTACAGTCGTGATAATTGGTATTTGGCAGCTGCTTTATCAATAAACATGTATTTTTTGTTTTCGGAAAACCACTTAAGATACTGAAAAGAACTGAAAAAGGAGGTGAATTTTTAAAATAAGTACAGGTACATCTACAGTGTATGTCAAAAACTTTACATGTTACAGACATAGAACTTGGTACATGGAATGTTCTTTAAAAATAAAGAAACATGTCTCTCTTTTTGTTTTTGGAAAATCCATGTAGGTGGGAGTGGAGGAAGGGCTGATAAAGGGGTTGAATTTTTTTAAATGCGGATAGAGACACTGGAAAGTATCAAATAGACTTCATTATGATTAGGCAGAGATTCAGAAACAAGGTGATAGATTGCAAAACTTTCCCAGGAGCAGACGTGGACTCGGACCACAACTTGTTGGTCATGAAATGCCATCTGAAGCTGAAGAAATTGAAAAATGGAAAGAATGCAAAAAGATGGGATCTAGACAAGTTGAAAGTGTGAGGGATTGTTTCAAGGAACATGTTGCAAAAGGACTAAATGAAAAAGCTGAAGGAAACACAACAGAGGAAGAGTGGATAGTCATGAAAAATGAAGTCAACAGGGCTGCTGAAGAAATGTTAGGAAGGAAGAAAAGATCAATTAAGAATCAGTGGATAATTCAGGAGATATTAGACCTGATTGATGAATGACGAAAATACAAGAATACTAGAAATGAAGAAGGCAGAAAAGAATACAAGCGATTAAAGAATGAAGTGGACAGAAAGTGCAAGGTAGCTAAGGAAGACTGGCTGAAGGAGAAGTGCAAGGATGTCGAAGGTTGTATGGTCCTGGGAAAGGTAGATGCTGCATACAGGAAACTCAAGGAAACCTTTGGAGAAAGGAAATCTAGGTGTATGAATATTAAGAGCTCAGATGGAAAGCCACTTCTAGGGAAAGAAAACAAAGCAGAAAGACGGCAGGAACATTTACAACAGTTGTATCAAGGTGAAGATGTAGATAATTTGGTTCTGGAACAAGAAGAGGCTGTTGATGTTGATGAAATGGGAGACCCAATTTTGAGGTCAGAGTTTGACAGAGCTGTGAGCGACCTAAATAGGAACAAGGCACCTGGAATTGATGACATTCCCTCTGAATTACTGACTGCCTTAGGAGAAACCAGCATGGGCGGTTATTCCATTTAGTGTGTAAGATGTATGAGACAGAGAAGCCCCATCCGATTTCCAGCAGAATGTTGTTATACCTATTCCCAAGAAAGCCAGTGCTGACAGGTGTGAAAAGGCTCATGCCTGCAAAATTTGAACACGTATCGTTTACAGAAGAATGGTAAAACAAGTTGAAGCTGGGTTGGGAGTAGATCAACTTGGCTTCAAAAGAAATGTAGGAACACATGAAGCAATCCTGGCTTTACGTCTGATATTAGAGAATCGAATCAAGAAGGACAAGCCCACATACATGGCATTCGTAGATCTAGAAAAGGCATTCGATAATGTTGACGGGACCAAGCTATTTAAGATTCTGAAGGTGATTGGGATCAGATACCGAGAACAAAGAATTACCGGTATCTACAATCTGTATAAAAATCAGTCTGCAGTAATAAAAATCAAGGGCTTTGAAAAGAAAGCAGCAATCTGGAAAGGAGTGAGGCAAGACTGCAGTTTGTCCCGCCTCCTTTTCAATGTTTACATAGAACAGGCAGTAAACGAAATCAAAGAGAAATTTGGAAACGGAATCACAATCCAAGGAGAGGAAATCAAAACCTTGAGATTTGCTGATGATATTGTTATTTTATCTGAGACTGCAGAAGATCTCGAGAAGCTGCTGAATGGTATGGACGAAGTCTTGGGTAAGGAGTACAAGATGAAAATAAATAAGTCCAAAACAAAAGTAATGGAGTGCAGTCGAACGAAGGCAGGTGATGCAGGAAATATTAAATTAGGAAATGAAGTCTTAAAGGAAGGAGATGAATATTGTTACATGGGTAGTAAAATAACTAACGATGGCAGAAGTAAGGAGGACATAAAATGTAGATTAGCTCAAGCAAGGAAGAGCTTTCTTAAGAAAAGAAATTTGCTCACTTCAAACATTGATATAGGAATTAGAAAGATGATTTTGAAGACTTTCGTGTGGAAAGTGGCATTGTATGGAAGTGAAACATGGACGATAACTAGCTCAGAAAGAAAGAAGCTTTTGAAATGTGGTGTTACAGAAGAATGCTGAAGGTGAGATGGATAGATCGAATCACAAATGAAGGGATACTGAATAGAATTGGCAAGAGGAGATCGATTTGGCTAAATTTCAAAAACAATGTGTTTTTTAATCCCCCTATTCAATACTTTTATTTTCACTCATAGTGGTTACATAAAAACTATCAGTTAAATGGGACATGTTTTGCCCTCAATTTAGGGCATCTTCAGCCAAAAAACAATCTTCAAGTGTACATCTAATGTTAAATATGGAAGCTAAAAGTTTAGCTAGTTACTAAAATTCGGGACATAAAAAAGTGAAAAATGATACATTATACAAACATGTTAACGGAAACATTGTCAATGATTAAACTATAATCTTGTCGGAGACTAAAACTTCTTCTATTAAAATTCTAATTAAAATAGTTCATTTAAAATTGTTAGTGGAATATCAAACTGATAATAACATAATGCCAATGACATGAGGGCGTGAACACAAGCACAAACATGAATGTCGAATGTCGTAGATACAACATGTTCAAGGCCGCTGATGAATTGTCAGACAATAATATTGCCTACCGGTGCTAAGGGCCACTTCTACAATAATTCAACTCATGCTTCTGTTTCACCTTATGCTCACAAATTCATCAGCAACCTTGAACATGTTGTATTTATGACATTCATGTTTGTGCTTGTGTTCACAGCCTCATGTGGTTGGCTTTGTTTTTATCACTTTGGTATTCCACTAACAATTTTAAATGAACTATTTTAATTATAATTTTAATGGAAGAAGTTTTAGTCTCTGACAAGATTATAGTTTAATCATTGACAGTGTTTCCATTAACATGTTTGTATAATATATATTTTTCACTTTTTTATGTCCCGAATTTTAGTAACTAGCAAAACTTTTAGCTTCCACATTTAACATTAGACTAGCTGATGTACCCGTGCTTCGCTACGGAATTCTACATCATATACAGAATTCTAGGCTAGGTAGTGTACACGATGTGAGCAAGATTGTATTAAATTGCATAGCTCTTAACGTTACACTAGAAATGCGACGGGGAAGTCACCAAACGTCTTTTCTCATATGAAGACCGAGGGAATTTTCACTGTGATGGTAGACCCAATTTCCTACCATCAGTCACAATGAGCTTGGGATGTTTTCATTATAATGCCTTTTCACATCCTCAGAAAGACTGTCTTAGTGGCTTTCCCAAATGAAATGAACATACAGTGACATCAATAGGAATGCTTTCATATTACAAAATACTCGTTAAAATGAAACACCACACATTTTCTCACTTTTAACGAACAGGACTACGCTGCCTATCTAACAGTCCAAAGTTCCAGACCTGGAATGACCAAACCGTAGACAGCCGTGATCCGTGAACACTCTTCAGTGCGGAGGGGGTCGAATAGTGGAGACTCCCAGGGCAAAAACTATGCCCAATTACTATTCTGTTTCCTAGGAGTACCCGATGAGTCGGAAAATATCAATTTACTACACTGGCGGCGGAAAAATCTGACTTGAAGGCAAATTTTTCCTCCAAGCCAGAAGAGAAACCCCCTCTTCACTGCTAGTTTGGAAAAATTGAATGTAGAATTTAATGAAAGTGAAGAGAAAGAAACGGCTCTTTTCAGAGTTGAATTTTGAGTTAATTAGTGAATATTGTGGTGCTATAATTTGGAAAAGGCCTAAGTTGTTATTCTAGACCAGGCCATACTACTACTACCACCACCACCACCACCACCACCACCACCAAGTGAGGCTCTGCCTTAAGTATGCACACTGCTCATTCAAAACAGCGCGTCAGAGTAGGGATCGAATAGCTGAAATACTATGATGATCCAGTGTGTTACGTACCAGCTGTATCAGAAAATGTATGAACCAGAGGAATGGCGTGATAAAGAAGAAAGTTTTCTAACTCCCCGGCTATTTTCCGCCAATATTCAGTCAGGCTGTTATACTCGGTATGAAGCAGTAATCCCTCCATCGGAGTTGAGAGGCAGCATAAGAGACAAAGAACATCACAATAAACAATCGTCAATGTAATGTTATTGTTGATCAATGTTATGCACTTTCGATATTATAGGCCTTCACATTTCGTTTTCCCACTCTGAAAGACCACTCTTATCATAGTCGGTACAGTAAAACTGAATAAAAGATAAATGATCGGAAATTGTATTCTCTATAACTTTTTATATAGTACTTTTTGATTGGACCAATAACATTGGTATTTAAAAATTACATTTTAGGCGCCTTCCCCTAAACTACAATTTCATCCAAGATGAATAAAATTGTTTATAGCTTAGACTGTAGTTTCTTGTTCCCCTACTCTATATACTATTTTCATTAAATTCTGTTAACCCATTTTCTCGTGGCTCGGCATTGATATGGGCTTAGCAACAAAATTACAGATTCATAAATATCTGTTATCATAGCCGGTACGGCAAAAACGTCTAAGACATAAATGGTCGGAAATTTAATTCTCTATAACTTTGGTTATGTAGTATTTATCGATACGACAATAATATAAATATTTGAGAATTACATTTAGGCCTTCCCCTAAACTACAATTTCACTCAGCGTAAATAAAATTACTTATAGCTTAAATTGTAGTGGCTCATTCTCTGACTTTGCATACCAAGTTTCAATGAAATAGGACCACTAACAACGTATTTAAAAATTAAATTTTAGGCCTTCCCCTAAACTACCATTTCACTCAGCGTGAATAAAATTATTCATAGGCTAGATTCTAGCGATGTATTCCTAAACTTTGCATACCAATTTTTATGAAGATAGGACTACTTAAAACATAAATATTTGGAAATTAAATTTTAGGCCTTCCCCTCACCGTATGCGACTTTGCATACCGATTTTCATTAAAGTCTCTTTGGCCGTTTTCTAGTGATGCGTGTACAGACAGACAGACAGACAGACAGACAGACAGACAGACAGACAGACAGACAGAAATTACGGAAAAGTAAAAAGTGCATTTCCTGGTTACTGTGGACATGACCGATGCAGAAATACCATTCTTTTCAAATTCTGAGCAATGTACAGACAAAACTCTTATTTTTAACATTAGATGTTCTCTTGAAGATTGTTTTTAAGCTGAAGATGCCCTAAATCGAGGGCGAAACATGTCCCATTTAACTGATAGTCTCTTTATGTAACCACTATAAGTGAAAATAAAAGTATTGAATAGGTGGATTAAAAAACACCTTTATTGTTTTTGAGCTGTAAATTTTCAATACAGACCAAAAATGAGATTTATAACATGTAGATGGCTAAATTTGATGAGAAGAAGATATAGAATGATAGGACACATCTTAAGACACCCAGGACTTGTTCAGTTGGTTTGGTTTTTGAAGGAAGTGTAGGTGTAGGTGGTAAGAACAGTAGGGGTAGACCAAGGTATGAATATGACAAGCAGATTAGAGCAGATGTCGGATGCAGTAGTTACGCAGAAATGAAAATGTTAGCGCAGGATAGGGTGGCATCTCCATGCCACTCTATCTAGTCTATGGACTGATGACTCAAACAACACAACTTATATCTCAAAATCTGAAGATGTTACAGATGTGGAAATATGTATTTGTAATCTCCTTTAAAAATAAACTTTTTTCTTTTACTTGAGAGAAGACGTTCTCACGTGTACAGTTCTATGTCGCATGGTCATCTCAGCCCCAAAAGGCAATACTACAAACTTGGTTTACAAAGAGTTTCGGGGGTAAATGAAACTCAATTTTTCAGTGAGGTTTTATACTTTAGGGATTTTCAGATAATGTCTTAGTACGGTACCGAGGAAAGATTACTTTTATCAAATTACGAAATCCACGTGAGAAGGCGTGGGTAACTGCTAGTGTGTACATAAAGTTCACCGTAGATCGTACAACACACAAAATTAACGTCTTTCCCATCACCGTCAACTGCAGGCTTGAATACCAACCAAATACGACTTTTAAGTTTAGGATCCGGTTCAGAAGTCTTGTATTGTGCGGTTTATAGTTCGTGTGTTGCTTCTTTTTTTACTTCACGATGTTTTGCCATGGTTTCTTTTGGAACTACAGTCCACATTCAATTCCGATAACAGGATAGACGGAGAAGTCAAACTGAAAACCACAGCAAATTTGATCGGCTCCACTCGACCATAATGCAACGCACTCTGCTGACATGTAGTACACTGTACACACTAAAGCAGTCAGCCCATAGAACTACCACAGCGCTGTCCTTGGCTCACCGCGTATGAATGACAGAGCGCTGCCCAGACCGGCCCGTGCAATGACGTCACGGGCTTCGTATGTTCGAGCCTTTCAAAGCCCATTGCAGTCTACTGCCGAAGCAGCTCACGGGCTGGGCCTCTCTGCAGAACTCTATATTGTACACCGCTAGCCGCGGCGACCGGTTGTAGAGTGCCTATGTGTAACGTCACTGGATCTCGGGAAATAGTGAAGAGAGAATGACATTATATTATCCTCTACAAAAATGTTTCTCAAATCTACAGAATGGCATCAAAACATGCAAGCTTTCGAATTCTTAGAAAGGCCACGGCTACTCAGTAGCAGAGTTATGATGCGTCTGCTGTACCTGACACTTAGTAAAATTAAGTATTATAGACAGTAGGAGTATTTTCGTGATGGATCGTCGTATATTAAAGATACGTTGAACAGGTATTGCCGGCAAATTTTCAACAGGTTCTTGTCGATGTTATGATGCCAATTTTAAGTTAATGGTTATTAAACACTCGGAAATGTATGATAATTGTGCAGCCGCAACAAAATATGGCATAGGCCTAATTAAAGCCAACCGTGAAGACAAAGATAGCTTTAAAATGCGTACTGCACAGAAAAATGCATTCAGTGGCCCGCAACGAGGACGCTTTAAAGAAGTCGAAGTTGAAATTGTGAGGTATGTGCACAAAAATGCAACGGCGGAATCGCCATACCACGGTTCAATAAAATTGTTCGCTTCAAAGTCCGCGATTAAGGCCTATACATCGCTAGCCGCTGAAGTTGGCTGAATCCGGCAAGCAAGATGTGTGTGTAGTGGCAGCCAGTTATATCTGACGGTGAGTGAAAGTAACAGTTTTATAGTAAGCAAGAATATTTTCCTGATGGATCGTCATATTGTAGAGACGCATGGAACGTGTATTGCCGGCAAGTTTTCAACGAGTTCCCTTTGATATTATGATGCCAATTTTAAGTTAATGGTTATTAAACCCACTGAAGTAAAGCATAATTGTACAGCTGCAAAAAAATACGGCATAACTAAAGCCAATGTTCAGCGTCTACAAATAATCTAAAAATGCATACTGTATAAGAAAGACATTCATATGATTTTATAAAGCACTTTTTAAGCCTGATTAAAAATTTTTGAAGGAAAAAGTGGGGGCTCTCTTGGATTTGGAGAAATACGGTAATATATTTTTTTCAGAAAGAAATTAAACGCACACTTTCACGTAGTATCGGATTTCGAAAAACAACAAACAAGTAAGCCGTAGTGTGGACATTATCCACGAAAACGTACGTTTTGGAAAAAAACTGATTGCCATTTCATAATGACTTTAATGTGTATGGGGGTTTTCCCGACTTTTACAAAAAATCAGATATAACGACAATCCGCTATAGCAAGTAAATGTTTCACTGTTGTGAATTCTTGCTATAACGGACTTCTACTGTACTTGTTTAGGGCAGAAATTGTAGATTTGTGAAACACGTTTGTAACCAAAGAAACATTTTGAAGTTGAAGTGAATTTGGATAAACACTTTTAAATGTTAACTCTGGTGCAGACTTGATCAGTAAATCGGACTCCTTTTTATAGATCTCTCTTATGTCACTGAATGATGCTTGAGTTACCTCTTTAAAATCAGGATTACAATCAACTGAACTTGAAACATTTTAAAATGAGTCTAAACCTTCCCATTCAGGTATAATAAATGACTTATTAATGCCACTTACATTCAGAAAGTTATTTCATATATTTTTCAATACATGGACACTGTCATATAAAAGAAAGATTTTTAGGGGGTTTCCATCAATATGGAACCAGTAATTACTATCAGAATATTTGGTTAGTTCTTTGAACATAGCACGATTTACAGCATTATTATCGGCTATGATGGACAAAATATTTAGGCCACAATCCTGTATTTGCCTGATAATGCATTTTGCAGTATCAGCTAGTTGGAAAGCTATTAACTGTTTCACTGGAACTAATTTAACAACCTCTTTCAAATTTCCAAAAGCAGAACTACAAGAAAGGCGAGAACTGTCTTAGTAAATTGATAGATCTATTTGTAGCTACACCAAATAAATGCCTATTTTTGAAATCTAAAATTTTTTTGACATATATTTCATCGCTCTGTAAATTTACAACCCTTTCTAAACTTGATAAATCGTTGACAATGTAACTTTAAAAGTTTCTGTTCTCTTCATCAGCTTTCAGATATACAGCAAAGGAAGTTGAAGATTTTTGTAAAACTCGGGGATGAGGTAGGGATAAAATATGGTTAAATCTAATTGCGTTATAATACTTTGTAGACTGCATGTAAATGAGGAATGCATTTAGAGTTGTAGTGATGTTGTATCTAGGTTTCATTAAAACTAGAAGTTAAAAATAGAAGTGTAAACTGATCATGCAGAAACGTTAATTTTTTAACAGAATCTCTGAAGTTTCATCTTCCTGGTTTTCAAGTTTAGATTTTAGGTTATCTATTAAACTATTAATCTGCACAACTAGTGAACTAACAGAACTTTCCAGTAAGGAAAAGTTGTGGCAAAATTCTATTGCTTGGAACAACTGGCTCCACTTACTTAATAATGAATTTCGAAATATTACAGAGCCAGACTGAAGAACATTTTCTTTAGAAATGACGCCACCATTGATATGAATTCCGACCGTAAAATCGTTGTTTACCCTAATACTTGACCTTATTTTAGGTACCCCTATGTTTGACACATCTAATTTATACAAAATACAATAGTTTCCACTAGTACTTATAGACTACTCAATTTTATGCTCTGCCAATTTGTTTTGTATATTAGAAACAAAGGACTTGAAAGTCTTAATTTTGTTCGCTTCCTCAGCTACGGTCATCTTACATTCCTCTGCAGGCTTTGTCCGTTTTTCTTCTTCTTCACTTCTTTCACCTGGGGATTTCCTTATCTTGGAGGAGCACTTACTGAAATACGATGGTAAGTTCGGAAATAGCTTTGGAACCGCACAAGGTAACAATACAGGCTTCTTCTGTGTGAATTCCCAATTGTTGCCATCACCATCCTTGTATTTTTCAACATAGCTTACGTCTTCAGGAAGAAAGTGTTTAATACACACAAACGAATATTTGGTAGGTACCCAATGGCACGTTCCCATATGGCTTTCAATTGTGGATTTTTAGGAAACCCAAACACTGTCACAAATCCTTCAGTTTTTATCGATGAACGATAATTAGACTTACAATTCGGCACAACACAAGTCTTTGGCATTGTAACCAACCACTATACACAGATAAGCAACGGTATCATTTAATTTAGTTACAGTATTTTGAAGAGAACACGAGCGCGAGACACACCTCTCGCGTAACTCAGTGGGCTACACAGAGCAGACTAGCCATTCACTGCGGGGTTGCCAATTTTTGCTCGCCGCGGCCTTCTGTAAAGTCAGCCATGGCACAAACACACGCGCGGAATACCGGCTGAGCTTCCTTCATAGTCAGTCAACACTCACGAACAAGTAGCTTCTCAGCGGCACATCGGGTATGTAACACTAACATTTACTCTTCTTTCCTTACCTAGATTTTTTGTTTAAACACCAATTTAATAACAATATTTCAATTACAGATGACTTCCACTGCATCCACCACAGCTTTTAACAACACACTAGAATCCAGCACGCACCGGCGCCAACATGGCGTGCCACTACAGATCCACTTCACAATCAGAAATGAAGATGTCTCGTCCTAGCCATGGTGCTCCGACTCTATTGTAGTGTACTTTCACATTTAATCCGTCCACTGCAGATTACGCCAAATACAACTCCATTCTATTTCACTAGGCCAGCATCACAAAAACAAAAACTTCGTCCTGATGTTCTTCACGTTTTCATTACGATAATAGCTCCGTTTAAAGTCTCGTCAACCATTCTCATGCCAGTATTTTTCACATAGCATTCATAGTTATTAAGAAGTTAACAAAACTCATTAAGAGAAAGATTCTAACCCCGCAACATGTTCCTGAAAATACAATTATCAACAAATAACTGCCATCATTGTTGCCACTCACAATGCACCATGTACTTAACGACCTTTCGTTTCAACTACACCAAAATTTTGCCTAAACATTACGACACCCAAACAAGTTTCCTTCCACGCCAGCCAAATTTACCGTTACTTATGGAGCTATATTCACGAACCCGGGACTTCAACCAGACAACTTTCAGTATGACTATCTCCTAATAGAACCTCATTTGGCAATCTTAAAAAACGTTGGAATATTTTTCCTAGCATTCCAATAATTATGAACTGAGGTCAAACCACACTGCATACTACTGTGTCGTTGCCTTGTCATTACTGCAATCATCAACCAACGGCAGAAATAATGTGATGCACATTGGTGCCAGACATTTTGTATCCTTTCTCCCCGAACTGCTTCCATGTAAATATATAAAAGCTTTATAATTTCCTAAGATTTTCTACTAGAGTAGCGTCAATGATTCTTAAGACCACCACTGCTGGACACTGCTAAACTGACCTGTGGTTTTATCAAAATCAAAATCTCTTTATTTGCAAATGAGGTGTCTACCTCGGTGGCAAATGGTACACTAAAATACATTATTGTCAAGCACTAAATATTAAATTAACAAGAGAAGAAAATTTTTCCTATAATACAATATTATACAATTTACGCTAACAATGTTTTCTATTAAACACACAGCTCATCCTTAATAAATTTATATTGTTTACAAAATTCTACTTATAATATCTCCTGTACTACTTACAAATATAGTCAACTGATATACAGTATGTGGAATTACTTCAAATGATACTATACAACTGGTATAACATTAATATTTACATTGCATTTATTTATTTACTTTTTTTTTTTTTTTACCCGTTCTGGATCCTAAGTAGCAAAACGACCTGCTGCGTCTTAACCAGAGCCCCTTTTGCCACCACTTTTCAGAGTTCCTGAAGGGCCTTCACAGCTACCGTAGCGGTCCCAGGGCCCTCGAAGTCCCCACTGTACTTCACCCCTACAGGCAGTCCCCTACTTTGGCTGTCCAAACTCCTTAGACCAGGGGATGGAATTAATTTATTCACACACATTTTTTTATTTACAATAATCTGCACTGGTCGAATGCCCTCTAACACTTCACTTATTTTCTCTGTTGCTGTTTATTCTCTTCTTGAATATCTGTACAGATTTTGGAAAAGGATCAAACACTACCCCTGGTAAACTGTTCCACTCCTTCACACCCTTCCCAATGAATGAAAATTTACCCCAATCGCTTCTGCTAAAATTCCTTCTAATTTTATATTTGTGGTCAGTCCTGCCGATATAATTATTTTCCAACTGAAGCCTCTCACGGATATCTCCCCATGCTTCTTCTCCTGTGTAGGCTCTATATAATCCTGTAAGTCTAGTTTTCTCCCTTCTCTTACTTAAAGTTTCCCACCCAAGTTCCTTTAACATTTCCGATACACTACTCTTTCTCCTGAAATCCCCTGTTACAAATCTTGCTGCTTTCCTATGCACACTATCTAATTCTTTTATTAGGTATTCTTGGTGAGGATCCCAAACACTGTTTGCATATTCCAATAATGGACGAACCATACTCAAGTAACTTTTTTCTTTTAATTCTTTGTTGCATCCTTTAAGTAGCCTCATTATGACATGTAATGATCTGTATGCTTTCCCAACAATGTCATCAATATGACCCTTCCAGTGCAAATTACTTTCAAATCTCACACCTAAGTATTTGCACTTGCCATCTTTTGGGATAACTACCTCATCCAAAGTATATTCAAATTCAGTTTTAAAGCTCCTGTTTGTAAAAGTTGTAACAGTTGATTTGCCTCCATTAACCTTCATATTATTTTCTTCAACCCATTGTTGGATACTTTCAAGGTCCCTTTGTAATTCTGAACAATCCTCAATGTTGTTTATTTCTCTATAAACAATTATGTCATCTGCATACAATCTTATTTTTGATGTTATATTGTTCCCTAAATCATTTGCGTATATTAAGAAAAGTAACGGACCGATTATACTACCCTGTGCAATTCCCTTCCAAACTTTCTCTTCCTGAGATACATTATTTCCTACTTTGACTTTCTGAACCCTTGAATTTAGAAATGCTTTTATCCAACGTGTAACCCTTACGTCCAATCCTATTCCCTCCAATTTCTTTAATAATATTCCTTGTTCCACTCTATCAAAGGCTTTGGAAAGATCTATGGCTATGCAATCTAACTGACCTCCTGAATCCAACTGATCTGATATGTCCTGCTGAAATCCCACCAGTTGTGCCTCACAAGAAAATTTCTTTCTAAATCCATACTGGCTCCTCATGAACCAATTTTTATCATCACATATCCCTCTGATGTACTTCAATATTAAACTCTCTAGAATTTTACAAACTATACTGGTCAGGCTGATTGGTCTGTAGTTCTCTGGTTTTCTTTTATCACCCTTTCCTTTATAAATTGGTATTATTATAGATTCCTTCCATTCCTTTGGTATTACACTATTATTTATGACATGCAATATTTCTGACTACTGTATCTATAAAAAAGTTAATATAACCCCCTTTTAACTCCATATATTAATGAACATTGTTTCTCATTGAAATTTTAGTATAATTTATCAACATTTTTGATAGTGAAACGTCAATACCTCATACAGACCACTGCTGCTGGACACTGTCAAATACCCTGTGGTCTTACCTATTAGTGCAAGTCACTTTCCCTTACACTGCCCCATTGTTAATATGTTAAGTTATCCTTTGTAGGACATACCCTGACATTTGACGCTGTTATCCTTCACAACTGGTAATTTACAGCCAACGGCTGATATACTGGTATCTTCTTCTTCTTCTTCTTTTATGACCACATAGGATCACTTTAGTCAGTCCGTCGTTCAGGTCTCTTTGAAGGGATTGTTCGGGCTTTGCGGTCCTCCCAGTACTTCTTCAGACGCTCCGATCTTCGTGCCCTTTCCTCAGTTGAAAATGTGCGTGTTGTTGGTTTGTTTTGTGTAAGGGTAAAGCGGAGGTTTGTATTCTTGAGTTTTGTATTCAATTTTATCTTATTTTTGGTGTCTTCTGTTGTAAGGCCTATTTCCTTCAGATCCTCTCTTACTTCTCTGATCCATTTACATCCTGTTGTGGTATTTTTTGAGACGAGATTGTGTTGTACTAGTTGTTTCAGAAGTCTCGAGTCCTGCATCCTCATGATATGTCCAAAGAATCCCAGTCTCCTCTTACGCATAGTATCTGTAATGGGTTCTAGCTCTTTGTACACGACTTTGTTAGGTATTAACCGCCACTGTCCATCTTTCTGATATTTTTTGTTGATACAGGTTCTTCCAATCCTCCTTTCAATTTTCTGAAGTCTGTCAGTCTTTGATTGTTTATTCAGGTAAAAGAGTGTTTCTGCTGCATATGTAGCTTCTGGTTTTATAACTGTGTTGTAGTGTTTTATTTTTGTATTTATTGATAGACATTTCTTTTTGTAGATATCCCATGTTAATTTTTGTGCTTTAGCTAATCTATTTGTTCTTACTTGGATTGAGATTTTTTCATTTAAGTTATGTGTTATTACTTCTCCAAGATATTTAAACTGAGTTACTATTTTGATTTTATTACCATTTATGGTGACTTCTTTTAGCTGTGTTGGTTTTTGGGGCATAATTTCTGTTTTTTCAAATGATATTTTGAGGCCAATTTTATTTGCAATGTTTTGAAGTTCTGATATCTGGGTTTTTGCTTCTTTTATGTCCACTGCTAGTAATGCTAAATCGTCAGCAAAACCCAGGCAATTTGTTTTGATTTTTCGGCCAATCTTTATTTTGGGGGGACATTTTCTAAACCATTCCCTCATTACCATTTCTAGAGCACAGTTAAATAATAGTGGTGAGAGCCCATCTCCCTGCCGTAGTCCAGTTTTAATTTCAAATGTCTCTGATGTTTCCCCCCTAAACTTCACTTTTGACTTGGTATTGGTGAGAGTCAATTTTATCATGTTTATTAATTTGGGGTGTAGTCCAAGGTGCCTTAAAATTTTAAACAGAGATTCTCTATGGATGCAATCATAAGCTTTCTTGAAATCTACAAATGTTATCACCATATCTCTGCTTCTTCTCCTGTTATAGTCCATTATCAACTTAAGACTCATGATCTGATCAGGACAGCTCCTCCAGGGTCTGAAACCTCCTTGATATTCTCCTAGTTCTTTCTCAAGTTGTAAACTTATCCTATTAAGGATGATTATTGAAAATATTTTGTATGTTATGTCTAGGAGAGAGATTCCCCTGTAGTTATTAGGGTCGGTTTTGTCCCCTTTTTTGTGCAGAGGATGAATGAGGGCTGTTGTCCAGTGTTCTGGTAGTTCTTCTTTAATCCAGATAGAGACAAGTTGTTGATGGAGGGCAACTTTTGCTGAGGTTCCTGCATATTTCCAGATTTCCGCAAAGGTCTGATCTTCTCCTGGCGCTTTGTAGTTTTTTAATTTATTCAGAGCTTGGTAGACTTCCTTTATTGTGGGGGGATTGATGTTTTCTGGTGATGTTTTTATCGGGGTGTTGGTGTCCAAATGAAGGAGTTCTGTAGGTTCCTCACAATTTAAAAGCTTGTTGAAATGTTTAGCCAGAATTTCTGCATTGTCTTTATTGTTATGGGCCAGCTTACCATCTTCATCCTTCATCAGTAGGGTCGGGGGTTCATATTTTTGGAGCTGCTTTCTGAAGGTTTTGTAGTAGTCCCTTGATTTAGTTTTACTGAACTGTTCTTCAGTTAACTGCAGGGTGTCCTTATGATGTTGTCTTTTTATTCTTCTTAAGACTTGGGTAGTTTCTTTTCTCTGTTTTACTAGCTTTTGATAGGATATTTCTGTCTTTTGGGACTGATGTAATAGCCATGCCTGATGTCTTTTCTCCACTGTTTCATCACATTCACTGTTCCACCATTGGTGTTTTTTACGTGGTTTAATTGGAGCTAGGTCTTCTGCAATTTGTTTAAGGTTGTGTACTAAGTCTTCAAGTTTGTCTGTGATTTTTATTTTTTCAGTTGCTTTCTGGTAATTTTTGTTGTTGATTAGCTGGGTAGGATCTATTTTTCTTTTAGTTTTAAGGGCTTGCTTTTGTTGTCTCCTCTGGGGAGTGAGTTTAATTTTAATTTTAACTACGTAGTGATCTGAACCTGTGTCTATTCCTCGGAGGACTTTGACGTTATAGATCTCTTTGTGGTGGTATTTGTCCATGCAGACGTGGTCCAGTTGCCATTCTCCTTTAGTGTAGTCAGGGTGTTTCCATGTTTTGAGTTTTTGAGGTTTCCTCTTAAAACATGTAGATTTTGAGATTAAATTATGGTTTCTACACAGGTCAACTAGTCTCTCTCCATTTTTATTTGTTTTCTTGTGTGCTGGCCATTTTCCGATGATGTCACGGTATTTTCTTTCTCTGCCTAGTTGAGCGTTGAAGTCGCCTATTAATAATTTTATATGGTGTTTGGGGATGTTATCTATGGTCTGGTCCAATAGGTCCCAAAATTCTCCTGTTTCCTCCTGGTCTTTTGAGGAGTTGTTTTTATCATTAGTGGGAGCATGGGCATTTATTATAGTATAGATTTTATTAGATGCCTTTAAGGTGAGCGTTGAGAGTCGTGGAGACTGTGATCTGAATTCTTGAACTGAGTTTATTATTTTAAGGCTGACCAAAAATCCTGTTCCAAATTGTGGGACATTCTTCATCACTCTCTTCCCGGGTATACCTTTATAGAGTCTGTACCCTTGAGATTCCAAGGCATCCTGGTCAGTGTTTCTAATTTCCTGTAATCCCATGATAAGAATTTTGTGTTGGTCCATTATGTCGGTGATCACTTTTAGTTTACCGGTTTGCATGAGTGAGTTTATGTTGTGTGTAGAGAAGTATGTTATCTGCTTTGGTTTGATTCTTGATTTTGTCTCATTCGTGTATGTAGTACTGGGGTATTTCCGTGCCTCCGACTTCACGGTATCTTTCAGGTGGCAGCCCACCGTATCCGAATGCTGCCTTCTCTGAACTCTTGGTTCAGCCGGTGGAGTATTCCTTAAAAGACCTTCCATGGTTGACTGTCAAGGTGTCACCTGTGTGGGACTAGGTCCCGAATTACAACTCTGGATGTGATCCAGTGAGGTGATAATGAGGCCGCTCCTCTGGAGTACAGACGCCTTGTGCAGCCGCCCCTAACCTGGAGAACAGACGCTGCATAATGGATTCCAGTGGCACTTCCTCCACTGTGGGGACCATCACCCCACCCAAAGGGGCTCATTCGCCCGAAGCCGTTGGCCCCCTTAGGGAGTCAGGTTATTTCCCGCCGCCCAACACTCGGCGTTGGCAATTTTACAGCTGGGTGCCAGACCAGCAAACCCTCCTCCTTTCTCATTCCGGACTTGGGACCGGACAATGGCGGAGTTATACTGGTATCTATATCATCAATGAACATTGTTTTTCTCATTGACTATCCCTACTGTAATATGTCAATATTATATCTTAGTATTTACGATTTAATTACAAATCAGGTACCTGATTTATGCCCTGAGGTAGCACTATGACTGATGATGCCTTCAATGAAGGGCGAAACATGTCTCATATGGAAATAAAGATAAATTCCTAAATATTTAAAAATTCTAATGTATTGAATAGGTGACATAATAAACTATTTAGCATCCTACATATAGTATCTTCAATACGGATCAATAATGATATTTATCACTTGCAATATAATGAGAACCCTGTTATAACGACAATTTTTGTTCGTCCCTTCAAAATTCCTATATTAAACTGTGTATTATCCTTCGGTTACAGTAAGAACCCCATCACTGACGTATCCATTATTACGAGCGATTAAGCGTGCACAATTTTTCCGTTACCGATATTTATTAATGGTTATGAATTTCATGTTTTTGGTCCGTATTGAACTGAGAATAATATATGAGTAATAATAATAACAACGTAAACGTTTCCACCTTTTCAATACTAAAATATATTCACAAAATTATAAATTACACGGTACTAGTTTCGACCCATCTAGGGGTCATCATCAGCCGTATTGGAGCAAAGATCACTTTTGGCGAAATCCTAAGAAAATGTTATTTTAAAGAATAACAAGTGAAATGAGATGTTATTATGGTAATAGTTAATAATACAAGGAATATACATACTAAGAGGTTTTTAACAAAGAAAAAAGTATAAATGGGGTGTTGTAAAAATTATAATCATGGAAATCAGTAAGTTCTTGTATTGAAATGACATATAAAATTATATATGGCTTAGGAAGAGGGCTTAAGGTGGGGCTGAAGGGTGCGGGAGAAAGTGTAATTGTCTTGGAAAAGTACCTTTGATTAAATTTAGGATTGAGTTTAGGTTGGCTGCATTATTGTTTCTGAGGAAAGTGATAAATAGATCGAAGAGTATGTTGGGTTTCTCTGAGATTTCATTGAGATTGTGACTGGCATTAAAGTATTGGTCTAGGTGTATGTAGTAATTTTCCATTATGTTGAGTAAAGGGCCCTTGTTTGCTAATACGAGGATGTCCATGTCTTGTTCAATATTTTACAATGCTTAGTAAAGCTAAAGGTTCCACCTATTCAATACGTTATCGTAATGGTCTACTTAGAACATCACATATTTATTTAACTTATCATAAAATACATCTTTGGGACCGGTTTCGGCAATCCACTATGCCATCATCAGCCATTGGGTTTTTTATAGCAAGGAACATTCAGAAATTAAAAAATATGCAATAGCAAGTCCTATTCTTAAATGAAAAACATTAAAAATATAGCTAAATAGCTAAATATGGATATCCAGTGCTCCATCAGAATATCACAATCTACTACGGCTGAGAAACACACCAGTGGTTTTTGATCTTCCACAGAAGACCAGGACAACTATCAACAGGATTCACACTGGCCATGGCAGATGTGCCGACTCCATCCATAAATGGGGAATACTTAATTCGGCGGCGTGCAGTTGTGGTGCTGTGAAGCAAACAGTTCGGCAACTAGAAAATTTCAAATTACAGGCACATCATATCATGCATTCATTCGATATCACCAATATGTATGCCAACATCAAACCTGAAAAAGTTATACCAATCGTTTTAAAAAATTTGCGCACTCACAGCAAACTTAGTCAACTTGAAATAGACGATTTCATACTAATCTTGAAGTTCCTAACTAACAATAATTATTTCATTTTCAACAAAGTAATTTATAAACAGGACGGACTAGCAATGGGTTCGCCGGCATCAGGTATCTTAGCTAACATTTATATAGATTTTCTGGAACACACTAAAATCATAATCCGGGAGATAGTAGGTTCGAATCCCACTATCGGCAGCCCTGAAAATGGTTTTCCGTGGTTTCCCATTTTCACACCAGGCAAATGCTGGGGCTGTACCTTAATTAAGGCCACGGCCGCTTCCTTCCAACTCCTAGGCCTTTCCTATCCCATCGTCGCCATAAGACCTATCTGTGTCGGTGCGACGTAAAGCCCCTAGCAAAAAAAAAAAAAAAAAAAAAATAATAAGACATTCAATAATATAGCCTTCTGGGCCAGATTTATAGATGATACATTTATAATAATGGATCAACGCACTACCGACGCCCCTTCCACCTTAATACATCTCAACAACATCGATAATGATATAAAATTCATAATAGAATCTGAAAGCAATAAAACCCTAAATTTTTTAGATCTAACCATTACCAGGCGCCCATCCTCTTTTGAATACAAAATATACAGAAAACCGACACATACAGCCACGACCATCAAACACGATTCTGAATATCCTCCTAGTCATAAAAGAGCTACATACAATAATTTAATACAGAGAGCATTTAATGTACCCATGTCCAATATAGAACGTAAAAAAGAACTTAACACTATACGCAAAATCGCATCTTATAATGGCTACAACAAATGTTTTATAGAACGCATAATAAATAAATTTAAACATCAACCCAATACTAAATTACAAAAAGAAACACCCAAAACAAAAACATATGCTACTTTTACTTTTAACTCTGACATTTTCCGTTTAACCAATATTTTTAAAAAAAGAAATGTCGATATTGCCTTCAAAACCAATAATAGAAATTTAGATATTTTTTACAACTCCAAATCGGTTAATATACAAAACCCATTCGATAGATCAGGTGTATATAGGTTTCATTGCAACGACTGTACCAGTGTTTACCTTGGACAGACTGGGAGATCATTTAATATCAGATACAATGAACATGTCAATGCCATAAAATATAGAAAATTTTCGGCAATAGGTCAGCACATACAGGAATACAAACACAATTTTTACGGTATCAACAAGGACTTGGACATCATCGAAACAATAAATAAAGGCCCACTCCTAGACCTAACAGAGCAATGTTACATTACTTTAGATCAATATTACAATCCCAATTACAATCTAAATGATATTTCGGAAAAACCTACAATTTTATTTGACATGCTTATTTCATTGATTAACAGTTTAAAAATTCCTAAAAATCAATCCGTATATAAAACATTACGTAGCGCGCTAGCCTACTATCCCCGGCAAAGCCCACGCCCCCCTGACACACAGGCACACGCGAACGCAACCTCTCCTGCGTCCCCTTCCTTACAGCTGAGCCGGCTGGTTGGCGTTAGACATTCAGCAGTTGTTCCTCACTCTCTCTGCACGCTGTTACATTCAACCTGAGGTGAGTTTCATATCTTCAATTCTTTTCTATAGTACCGCGTATCGTTTTCAATAACTCATACTCATTTCACTATTTCCTTTTTAGGTCCGTACTGGTTCGAGATTAACACTATTTACGGCCCATTTCCATCTGGCACATAAAATAATATTCAAGATCTTAACCATAGTTTCGGCCTCAGCCACACAGTTATTTACATTGAAAAATACTAGAAGCAAGGTTCAAATACTCAAACAAGAAAAAACACATCAGATTCTGCTACTCCTTACATAATCAAACAGACTGTCGTGTCAATAAGTTTTAAGGAAGAAGAACCTGTATTTATTATCTAAAACAGTACAAGTCGCATATTATGAGGAACTAAGAAACTGTGTTTAAAAAATGACAGAGGTTTTTATAGAAACATTCATCAATTTTATAGAAAATTTCCTGTGTATCAACTATATCAAAGCATAGTCTTTTTAAGCACCTAAAAAACAATTCTAGACGCACCATATAATACTTAACAAGACATGTTACTTGTATAACATAAAAAAAGGGTTAATACTAACTAGCCAAGTTTTAATATTTCCATGTAAAATAGGACTTGTTGTTTTAAAAACTGTGGTTTAAATGGCAAAAGTAGATTCTTTTATCAATTTTACATGATTCTATTGTACATAAGGTATACCAAATCATAGACTTTGCCAATTATATATAAAAAATAATTTTAGATGCACTAAATAATATTGTATTTTTCAAAAAAGACATGTTATTTGTATAGTACAATGGGCCTATGCTATTTGGCTATATTTTTAATGTTTTTCATGTAAGAATAGGACTTGCTATTGCATATTTTTTAATTTCTGAATGTTCCTTGCTATAAAAAACCCAATGGCTGATGATGGCATAGTGGATTGCCGAAACCGGTCCCAAAGATGTATTTTATGATTAGTTAAATAAATATGTGATGTTCTAAATAGACCATTACGATAACGTATTGAATAGGTGGAACCTTTAGCTTTACTAAGCATTGTAAAATCTTGAGTCAATACGGACAAAAAATGAAGTTTTTAATACTAAACTGTTCAATATTGGTGAAATTATGGTTATAATCTTGCATGTGTTGGCCGATGGCTGAAAACCTGTTGTATTTTATTGCGTTAGTGTGCTCGTGGTATCTGATAATGAAGTTTCTCTCGGTTTGCCCGATGTAGGTATTTTTACAGGTGGTACATTTGATCCTATAAACTCCTGATTTTAAAAAACTGCTGGTCTTGTTGATGTGTGAAGTATTGTATAAAACGTTCATGTTCTTATTGTTGGTTTTGAAGGCTATTTTAACGCCTTGTTTCTTAAAGATGTTGGTTAACTTGTAGATATCATTGTTGAACGTGAAGGTGGAAAATGTTAGAGGTTTGGTTATTTCTTTTTTGAGGGTAGTTTTTGGGCGATGTTTGTGTTTATTGATTATCCTTTCTATAAAATGATTGCTGAAGCCGTTGAATTTTGCGATTCCGCGGATTGTGTTGAGTTCGTTTTTTAGATCTTTATTGGACATAGGTATGCTGAAGGCTCGGTGAACTAGGCTGTTGTATGTGGCTCGTTTGTGGGACTGGGGGTGCACTGAATCTTGGCTAATGGTGGAGGCTGTTTGAGTGGGTTTTCTGAAAATTTTATAACTGAAAGAATCTGAGTTTCTAGTGATGGTTAAATCTAGAAAGTTGATTTTTTGATTTGATTCGGATTCTAGTGTGAATTTGATATGAGGATCAATATTGTTGAGTCTTAAGAGGGTGGTGGGTGCGTTAATTGATTTCTCATTCATGATTACAAAGACATCGTCGACATATCTGGCCCAAAAGAGAATGTTTTCGAATTCGTTGTCAATTTTGGTGTATTCGAGGAAGTCCAGGTATATTTCTGCTAAGCTCAGATGTGTTTTTAATAGACTTTTTGGATAAGAATTGATAATTTTTTCTTAAGAAACATTGGATGAATTGTGATATTTTGTATAAGGGGCTCGGTCTATAGTTGATAATTGGCCGGATGGGAATTCCGGTTTTGAGAATTTTGGGAAGAGCTTTAGCAGTGGGGAGTCCTGGGTTCATATGTATGAGTTTGGATTTTTCCTGTTCGGTAAATAAAAATGAAGTGTTTTTAAGAGTTTAAGTAGTTTTTGAATTTTTTGGGTGGGGTCTTTTTTGATTATGGAAAATGAGCTGTCTGTGAAAAAGTTTTTTGTTTTTTCAATATATACTTTTTTATCCATGATAACTGTTGCATTGCCTTTGTCAGCTTTGGTTACGATGAGTTCGTTGTCTTTAATTTTCTTCTTGAGGGCGTATATGCGCTTTTGTTCAGCAATTTTTTCTCTATTTGCTCCAATACGGCTGATGATGACCCCTAGATGGGTCGAAACTAGTACCGTGTAATTTATAATTTTGTGAATATATTTTAGTATTGAAAAGGTGGAAACGTTTACACCGATATTTATGCAACCAGTCATTATACTGCATGTGATCGATCATCTTCGTTATTGTTTTCTTGCTTTGTCCATTAGTGAGCTCTCTCATCGACATTCGAAGGCAATGATATAGATGTTGATTCCCATTCATATTGGTATTCGAAGGCAATATCGGAGTCGATTCGTGATACCTGTCAACTGCTGTTCCGTAAGAAAAATGAAAATGAAAGAGAACATGTTTTCATAATAAATGCATAAAAATACGCGTCTGATAACAGTTGTTAACTCGTTAAAGATAAAGGCTGAATAAACAATCATTTAATTTTAATGCTAAATAGTGCAATTAGGAACGGGATACACCTCAAGATATGGCAAAGTGCGTCATTGATTACAAAGGTTAGTTCATATTTTCTCGTGTCCGCTAAGTTACGGAAAGGCTATTATTGCGTAAATTTATAGCAAGAAGATTATAATTTCTCTACTGGCGCTTGAAGTATGTTTTCATCATACGTATAGTAAAGTTAAGTTAGGTTAGGTGACGCTGTTTGAATAAGAAAACTGCAACGTTTGCCACAAAATGCGATCGATCATCTCCAGTACTGTATAGTTTTCTCGCTTTGTGCATTTGCGAGCTCTCTCATCAACATTCGAAGGCGATGTTAGAGTCGACTAGTAATACCCGTGGACTGCTGTTCTCTAAAGAAAATTTGAAATGGAAGAGGATAACACATTTTCGTAATAAATGCACAAATAACGTGGCCGAAGCAGTTGTTATCTCGTTAAAAATAAATGCTGAAGTAAACAATCTCTTAATGTTAAAGTTATATTTTGAAATTAAGTAAGAATGTGATACACCTCAAGATATGGCAGAGCACATCACTGATTTCAGAGGATTGTTTATATCTTCTCGCGTCTAGTTAAATTTCGGAAAGGCTATTCTCACGTAAATTTTTAGCGAGTAGGTTATCATTTCTCTACATGCGTTTGAAATATGTTTTCATGATACATGTACGGTTAGGTGATGCCTCTCGAGGAAGAAAACTGTGCCACAGAAGCCTCTGGAATGATACCGTATTTCTCCGAATCCATGATTTTTTTTTCCGATGAATCTCATGTGAATAATCAAAGGTTGTTTTGCATTCGCGGCCTGACAGTAATGAACACTACTGGCAAATACCTCCGTAACCACGCTGTTTCTTTTCACCCCCCTGCGCGCGCGCGCGCACACACACACACACACACACACACAACTCGTTGACAGTGAACGACCGCCTCTATCATACATAGCTAGCTGCGGCGAATGGTTGTACAGTGTCTATATGTAACGTCACTAGTCTCGGGAATTAGTGAAGAGAGAATGACATTCTATTATCCCCTACGAAAACATTTCTCAAATCTGCAGAAAGGCATCAAAACATGTCAGCCTTCGAATTCTTAGGAAGGCCACGGCTACTCAGTAGCAGAGTTATAACGTGTCTACTGTACCTGACGCTTAGTAAAATTTTTATAGATAGCAGGAATATTTTTGTGATGGATCGTCGTATTGTAAAGATATGTGGAACAGGTATTGTCGGCAAATTTTCAACGGGTTCTCGATGTTATGATGCCAATTTTAAGTTAATGGCTATTAAACACTCAGAAATGTATAACAATTGTGCAGCCGCAAGAAAATATGACATAGGCCTAACTAAAGCCAATATTCGGTGTTACCGTAAAGACAAAGGTAGCTTAAAAATGTGTACTGTACAAAAAATGGATTCAGTGGCACGCAACAAGGATGCTTTAAAGAAGTCTAAGATGAAATTGTGAGGTATGTGCACAAAAAATGCAAGGGCGGAATTACCATACCGCGGTGCAAGAAACTCATTCGTTGACTTAAGTTCGCGATTAGGCCTATACATTGCTAGCCGCTGAAGTGGGCCGAACGCGGGAAGCGAGACGTGTGTGTAGCGGTAGCCAGTTATATCTGATGCTGAGTGAAAGTAACAGTTTTAAAGTAAGCAAGAATATTTTTTTTGATGTATTGTCGTATTGTAGAGACGTGTAGAATAGGTATTGCCGGCACATTTTCAACGGGTTCTCTTCGATCGTATGATGCCAAGTTCAAGTTAATGGTTATTAAGCCTGCTGAAATAAAGAATACAACCGCAAAAAAATACGGCATAACTAAAGCAATATTCGGCGTCTACAAATAGTTTTAAAATGTGTACTGTATAAGAAAGCCATTCATATGATGTTACAAAGCACTTTGTTTGGCCTGATTAAATTTTTTTTGACGGAAAAAGTGGGTCATCTTGGATTTGGAGAAATACGGTAATACAATTTTTTCAGAATGAAATTAAACACACTCTTTCAAGCAGCATCGGATTTTGAAAACTTAACAAGTAAGCCGTAGTGAGGATATTATCCGCGAAAAAGTTTTATTTATTTATTTATTTATTTATTTACATAGTTTATGCCCACATTGGAGCACTTAAATCAAACCCAAATACATTTATGTTATTTAGCTTGCATCATCTTCTTCCTTTCCCAAAACCTCTTCATTCTGGCTGACCTGGCGGCCCTTTCTTCATCAGATATGACATATTGTTTGTGTTGTACAGATTTGAATGACAATCTTATTTGTTTGTTCTTGAGAATCCTTTTTTCTTCTCTATTTTCAATTTGCTTCATTGTAATATTCAGCTCTTCTAAATCATTCTGAACTTCTTTAAACCAATTATTTTTTGTTTTACTTTTCCAAAAGTAATTAAATAGTTGTTTTATTATCCTATTATCATTTAATCTAGAAAGATGACAGAAAAAGGCAATTCTTCTTTTTCTCATCACGTCTATTACAGATTCACTTTCCCTATAAACCACTGCATTAGGCAATAATCTCCATTGTCCATCCACCTTAAGTTTTTTATTAATGATTGTTCTGAATATCCTTCTGTCAACCTTTTGCAGTGTATCAGTTGTTGCTTTGGTGTTCAATTTAAATAGTGTTTCACAAGCATAAGTCGCTTCAGGTTTAATGACGGAACAGTAATGTTGAAGTTTAGCATTTATTGAAAGAGATTTTTTTTCTTGTATGTTGGCCATGTAATTCGTTGTGCTTTTTTTAACTTACATGTTCTGCTTTCCATTGATGATTTTTTATTGGTGTTCCAAGTTATAATTTCACCAAGATATTTAAAGATATTTAATTTGTTTGGTATTGGCTAAGGTAATGGTTGGTGCTGTAACAGGGAAGGTTGGCATTATTTCTGTTTTTTCATATGAAATCTGCAATACAACTTTTCTTCCTATGTTATCTTCTATTTGCAATTTAGCTTCTTCCATATCATGTGCAAGATCATCAGCGAATGCTAAACAATTGAGTCTTATTTTTCTGCCAATCTTGATGTTAGGTTGACACATCTTATTCCATTCCCGCATGATTTTTTCCAACACACAATTAAACAATAATGGTGAGAGTCCATTATTAATGTCAAATGGCTTTGAGAGTTCATTTCTAAATCTGACTTTAGATTTAGTGTTCTTAAGGGTAATTCCAATAAGGCGAATAAGTTTTGGATGTAAACCAAATTCTTTTAGGATATTCAATACTGACTCACGATGGATACTATCATATGCCTTTTTTAAAATCAAGAAAAGTGATAACTAACTTTTTGTTTCTAACCCTATGATGCTTCATAATCTACTTTAAACTGATAATTTGATCTGGACAACTTCTCCCTGGACGAAAGTCTCCTTGGTATTCTCCAAGTTCACAGTCAAGTTGTTCTTGAATTCTCATGTATAATAACTTTGTAAAAATTTTGTAAGTGATATCCAGCAATGATATCCCCCGATAATTGCTGGGATCTGATCTATCACCTTTTTTATGTAAAGGGTGTATTATCACCATATTCCACTCTTTGGGCATTTTTTCAGTATTCCAAAAGTCTATGAGGTATTTATGTAAATTCTGAATGGTTTGTGTATTGGCATTCTTCTATATTTCTGCAGTTAGTTGATTCTCCCCTGAAGCTTTGTAATTTTTAAGTGAATCGATGGCTTTCAACACTTCATTGTAATCTGGTCGTATAACCTTTTCTAATGGTGTTTTATTTTTTGAATGAAGGTCATACTCTAGGTATTGTGCTGGTTCTTCGCTATTAAGTAATTCTTGAAAATAATGAGCTAAAATTTCTGCATTCTCTTGGTTACTATGTGCCAGTTTACCATTTGTATTTCTCATCATAAGTGTTGGTGGAGTATAGTTTGATTGGTATTATCGAAACGTTTTATAAAAATTCCTCGTCTTATGTTGTATGAATGCTTCATCTATGGCGTTTAATGATTCTTTGTGATAATTTCTCTTAACCCTTCTGATTTCTTTGGCTGTTTGTTTTCTAGCATTATTTAGTTCTTCATGGGACTTTCCTGTTCTCTTTTGTTGATCATTCAACCATGCTTTGAGCCTGTTTTGAATCACTGTGTCACACCCCACATTCCACCAAGCATGTTTCTTTCGTTTTTTAACGGGAGCAATTTTTTCAGCTATGGTTTTTAATTTTTCAATTACCGTTCCCAAATTGTCGCTTAGAGGAGTTTTAGGCCTTTCAAAATACAGTTTATTATTAATTTAATAACTAGGTTCATACTTCTTCCTCCTATTGGATTTGGATATTTTGTTCTTCTTTTTTGGCGTTAATTTTATTTTAATCTTGGAATATATAGTGATCTGAATCTATGTCTACCCCACAGAGTACTTTCACATTATAAATTTCTTTGTGATAATTCTTGTCCATGGCCACATGGTCAATCTGGAACTCCCCCAATTTAATATTAGGGCATTTCAAAGTCATTAGTTTGTGTGGTCTTCTTTTAAACCTTGTAGATTCCAAAATTAATCCATGATCTATACAAAGATCAATTAATCTTTGACCATTTTTATTTGTAAATTTATGCGCTGGCTATTTACTCACTAATGTACGCAATCGTTTTTCTTTTCCTATTTTAGTATTAAAGTCACCAAGTAAAATTTAAATATGTATATCAGAGATACCTGATATCAACTGGTCCAATTCTTCCCAAAATTTTTCTGTTTCTTTTCTTTGTTATTTTTGTCATTCGTTGGGGCATGGACATTTATCAATGTGTATGTTTTATTCTCTACTTTAACTGTTAGGAGTGCCATTCTTGGGGAGGTCGAAGAAAATGCTTCAATTGAAACATATGCTGTTATGGACCAAGAATCCTACTCCAAATTGAGGAACATTTTTCATCACTCTTTTCCCTGGAGGACCTTTGTAAAGGCGATATCCTCCTGATTCTAATGGGTCCTGATCTGTATTGTGCAATTCTTGAAGAGCTGTTATTACTATCTTATGTTGGTCCAATACATCTGTTAAATGTTTTAACTTGCCAACTTCCATAATTGAATTGATATTTAATGTTTAAAAAAATGAAAATTGTCCTGGTTTATTGAATTTCAGTCTTTGCTTAACCTGATGTGTCTGCATGTCATCTGTATCTGAGTGGTGTCTTTGTTTGGACCTGCTGATTTTGTATGTCCAAACCGGTGGATTTATTTGTGAGAAGACTGATCATATTTGGCTGATTATCTGATCAATGATCAATGTTTCTGACCGTAGTCAGGGTTTACCATTCCAGATGTGATCTGGAAGGATGATTAATGAAATATGGATTGATGAATGATGAATTTGTGGAGTGGAAAAAAATGGAAGGGATCCGACACTTCGAAAAATGAAGATATCGGCCATAGGAAGACAAGGGCCACGAAGTGTGTGAAAATGACTCCCTAGCCCTCGCAAACCTAATAGCGTAGGGGTAGGAAAAGAACAAGAGTTGATCAAAAGAGGTCGGATAGGATAGATGAGAGTGAGGATCCCGGCACAAGTAAGTGGAAGCAATACCAGGACTCGGTTAAGGGCCCCGTGGTCGCCAACCCACGCTCCAAAGTTCAGAGCCCATGGTGCCCCTTTTAGTCGCCTCTTACGACAGGCAGGGGATACCGTAGGTGTTATTCTACCGCCGTTTTGTACTGATTTTAATGTGTATGGGGGTTTTCCCGACTTTTACAAAAAATCGGATTAATGACAATCCGATACAGAGAGTAAATTTTTTGCTGTTGTGCATTCTCGCTATAACAGACTTCTACTGTATGTCATACATGTGGATTTGGCCTTGTTTTATGGCCAGATACCTTCCCTGAAGTCAACCCTATGTGGAGGGCTGTATTAGATATTTCATGTTTCTGTGGTGGCTGCATGTGTGATGTGCTGTGTATGAACATGACAGTATTGGGACAAACACAAATACCCAGTCCCCGAACGAGAGGAATTAACCATATGCAACTAAAATCCCCGACCCGGCCGGGAATTGAACCCAGGACCATCTGAAAGGAAAGCCCCTGGACTGATCATTTAGCCGGGGATATAAGGTGATGAATTGCTGCACAATTTTACAATTTTTGTATTGTAGTATTTATGGTTTTCAATGTTAATACAGGGTCTTTTATTTGGTTCGCTCCGTGTGTCAGGGGAACATGCATGGAAGGCGATAGCGCGGCCGGGTGACTCATTTGCTGAGAGATGTATTGTTTCATGACTGGTTGAAATGATCTAATGCAGTACAGTAGCGATAACCATTGCTTCACAGCAACAGTTTAGTTTAACATTTGTGGTATTGGTAGCGTGTTCAACATGTCTGCTCTAAAATAGAGTCGTTTCTGTAGGAATATTAAAGAAATCTTGTGTTTAATGAGTGATGTATATAGTAGAACAGCGTGTTATTAATTGTGTTGTCCTATGCAAATCATTTTTTAATACAGAGTGCCGCTTTCAATTCATTCGCAAATTTCCTGGCATCCTCACTCCCCATAGGAATACGGTACATAAATTAGTAAAGAAGTTCCGCACCACCGGGTCCATTCTTAACAAGAAACCACACAGCAGATGAACCGTTTCAACACAGGAAAAGCTTGATGAAATAGGAGCCTTCTTGGAAAGAACTCCAACAAAATCCCTGTCACGTCTCACTGTACAAGCTAATGTGTCATTATCTTCTGCCCACAAAACTGTTAAAAGCAAAACCGTAAAAACCCAACACTGCCCAATATTTAAGAGGACCTGATAGTTTCGCTAGGGTACAGTAATGTGACTGGTTGCTTCAGTCAGTTCACGATGAGTATGTTGACCCGAAACTTTTGTTTTGTAGTGATGAAGCATGGCTACACTTAAGTGTCTACGTAAATAGTCTAAACAATCACTACTGGTGTGCAGAAAATTCCCACCAGCTGCATGTCCGTCCATTTCATGACGTAAAGATAGGAATTTGGTGTACGGTAAGTGCTCGCAGAATTATAGGGACTATATTTTTCTGCGTAACAATAAATGTTCATCGAGATATAGACCTCATTCTCAGACCATTCTTTCAGGAGCTGATGGAATAAGAAAGGAGTAATGGTAACTTCATGCAAGATAATGTGATGGCACACACTGCTAATCTGTCTATGGAGATAATACGGGAAGCTTTCGAAGATCGTATAGTTAATTATCCCCCTAGATCTCTTGATTTAAATGCCTGTGATTATTACCTGTGGTGGATGCTGAAGAGAAAAGTGTATGTGAACAACCCTCACACAAGAGAACAATACACAAGTTATTTCGAACATCACATGGGCTGAGATTCACAGAGTGTCTGCCAACCTATCAGAGATGCCAACTTTCCAGAAAGGCAATTCGTAATGCAGCCGTTAGGACACGGGGATTGAGGGGGGGAGGGGGTTACGGCGGCGGCCGTAGAATTTTTCCCCCGAGATCTGCAGAAATGTATATATTTTCTAAACTTTCTCTTAAGTAGTAGTTATAGTACTCATTAGTCATGTATTTTTAATGTACTCTACGTACGATGTGTATTATATAGATATGACTTTTTTAAAGTGTGATTATTTTTGTTAATACCATTACTGTTATTATTGTTAATATTAGCATATAATTGTCATCAATAGTTATTATTAAGTGTTCTAGATTAAGACTGGTTAAGTGTAAGAAAGGAAGTACATCCCTAACTTTGCCAAGATAAAAAAAATTATTATTATTATTATTATTATTAACTTACATATCATTGAACAATCAATGAACAACATACAATTCAACCATCTTGTTCTTCCTTATTATGCGCATCTGAAAAATCGCGGCTACACACACTACAAAACAGTGTGAAATGAGACTTTGAGGAACGCAGTAAACAGGGCCATTCTTTCGAGTAGTGAACCATTTTTTGTTTATTATTAGCGTCACTAGTCATGGTAACGCCATCACACGTATTTTCCGGCACAAGAAATCGCTTTATTATTTCAAACTTTTCGCATTTCGTAACACAACGATTAGCATATATCCTGTAAGAGCAAAATATGTAAATTTGGCAACCGAAATAGCAATAAATACTTCTTCAACAGTCACGCACACAGTATTCACAATGAAACGGAGTTAGTCACCACTTTGCCGCCAAAACAAAGACCAAGGATCATGTAAGAGAAATACAAAAACAAAAGAACTCGCATATTTGCATGGAAATCTGATCATGTGACGAACAAAGACAACAACTCCGCAAGATATACCACTTCACAGGTGCCTATTTTTCCGGTACTGGAAGCACACACTGCGTTCAGCGCGTGAAAACTCGAAATATTCTTTAACGAGGAACAGGAAAGGGGTGTAAATAATTAGTGAGAAATCCGAAAATAACATTCTGAGAATTCAAGCTGTAATGGCATTCCTTGTGTATCCTTTTGAACACTTCATACACATAGACTTAAAAATCAACAAAAAATCGTAATTTGTGGTGTGTGATTCGTAAAGGCGTAATTATGATGGATAATTCGTAATTATTACGATTGAATCGTAATAGTTGGCATCTCTGACCTATTTACGAGGTGTCAGGCGTGTTTAACAGCTGAAGGACAACATTTTGAACATCAAATGTAATGCCAGGTAGGTTTTAGACTAATAGTTTCACTAGAAATGGATTTCTATAAGTGTGAATTGCCGTGAGTAGTGGGGAGGAAAAGCGCGCATTATACAGGCTAGCGACGGAGTGTCATTGCACCAGCCGTGCCGTGCTCTGAGTGGTGCTGCGGAACGAGCTAAAAAAAGACTCTGTATTTAACAAAGGCACATACAACCAATTCTTTTTTCAAAAAGTCCTGTCCTAAAATTAGGGTGGGGGGTTATTCAATGGCGGGGATTATTCATGTATATATAATATTTACAAAATTGAGATTTTGCTGCATACTTTTTCAATTACTTTTATGTGGAAGAGGAAAAAAACTATCTATTAAAAATACAACATATTATCTTACTGTAGATGTCTACAGGCCGACCCAAGTGGTCCACGCTCAAGCAGTATGTTTCATCAATGGCCACCTCTTTCTGGTCCGTATCACAGACGGAGAAGTCCGAGATATTCTCCTTACAATAGGTGAAGGGACGTGGAGACAATGTCACACCACCCAGGATGCGAGTTTCAAACGGTACTTCACCTCGCTGAGTAAAATTAAATTTGCCAGCAACTGGACAACGAACTGGCACAGGATTTTTGGCTGTAGAGAAAGAGAGCAATGATCAGTCCAATATCAGATACATTGCAGTTACAAAACTTCCTTTCATTCTCAACACTACTCACCCAGAAATAAACTGTAGCTCCATGCTGCCTTAGTCTTAAATTGTACCCATGAACACACTGTATGAAAATTGTCTTTTATTACAGCAACACCTCGACGATAGCGAATTATATTGTGATGCTGAGGTACAAAGTCGAAGCACACATAATCCTTCTGGCTAAAAATTTAAGGCAAATAACCATGAATACATTTTTCTCCAGAGCCATTTTGAATAGTTCTTAAACTTAACAATGATTTGCATTCTTAAATGTTATTGTCCATTACAGAATGATAATAATTAACAATAATGACTTCACAACATGTTTTGAGGTAAACAAGTACTCCAACAAGGTGGTAATAATAATACCATCTTTTCTCGCATAAGTAACACCCCTGCATAATTACGCCCTCCAATTCTTTAGGTTCAAAGTGGGGAAGGAAAAAGTTTGCATATTTGATACAACCACTTTCTTACTGATTTATCACACTGTTTCAGATGCATTTCAAAATAAAGATGTCAAGTAGCAGCCTTCCTATTAAAAAACTTGATCCAGTAATCAGGAGATAGTGGGTTCGAGCCCCACTGTCGGCAGCCCTGAAGATGGTTTTCTGTGGTTTCCCATTTTCACACCAGGCAAATGCCAGGGCTGTACCTTAATTAAGGTCACGGCCCCTTCCTTCCACTTCCTAGGCCTTTCCTATCCCATCGTCGCCACAAGACATATCTGTGTCAGTGCGACGTAAAGCAAAAAAAAAAAAAAAAAAACTTGACATTCCAAAAACAGCACAACTTCCTGTTACCACCCATTAGGAAATACCACTTGCCACTGCACTACTAAAGTTCAGTGAGTGAATCAGCGCGGACCTGACTAGTGGCGCTCTATTCCAGTCTGGTACAGACACCAAAACACATGCGATAGGGCAGCAGGCCGGAAGTATTCAGTGTCCGTGTGCAATCTGTACTACTAACGAAAACAGAAAATGTCACTTCAAGTGACCAATAAGTCTCGCACAGCATTTTGCAGCCAAAAAATGGCCAAATTTCTGCAACTAGAGCAGGATCTACAGAAATATGTGATTTCATTATGCAATAATGGAGATGCTGTTTCCCGTTGTTACCGAGGTAATTCTTTAGCCTTCTCTATTTACGTTTTAGGACTGGCAATTGCTGTGGAAATTAGTGTCACATCATGTCTATGTTTCAAACTAGTTTTCTACTACTATTTCTAAGTTACTGGAGGTCATACTCCTAACTTATTATTTCTAACTTGCCTAATACGCTCATTCTTATTTTAATACGGGAGCTGTCTATTGTGTTTCTCGTTATTATGTGCCAGACACCGCTGAACTGGTATCTGCCTTCTGCGCAGGCGAGCGCAACCTCTAGCCAATCAGAGCTAGCGAGGATTGTTAAGTAACGGATCTCTCTGTCTGACTTGAAGAAACTATGAGTCGTTTGGAAGCTATAATGGCGAGTGCAAGCATGTTTTATTGTGGCTCTAGGCTAGCCCTCAGTGTTTTTTTTTTTTTGCAATTTGCTTTACGTCGCACCGACACAGATAGGTCTTACGGCGACGATGGACAGGAAAGGGCTAGGAGTTGGAAGGAAGCAGCCGTGGCCTTAATTAAGGTACAGCCCCAGCATTTGCCTGGTGTGAAAATGGAAAACCACGGAAAACCATCTTCAGGGCTGCCGACAGTGGGATACGAACCAGCCCTCAGTGTAACCATGGATTACGGCTAATCAAGTTGGTGAGAGGATGTTGTTCATCCTCAAGGAAACATTGGTTTCCACTTGATATTTTTTGTTTCCTTCTAGTGGATTAAGTACGACTGCAGCGGATAATTTTTTGTATGTAACAACGTGTGACTCCAACATCGAAATCTACATCGGAACTGTAAGTTACCTTTTCCACATCAATGTTTTCATCATCAAAGGCTCTGTGAGTTCACGTAAAAATACCTCTCCGAAAGTTTTCTGAACTTTAAGTGGTCCTTTGGAAATCGTCTGATTCTTCAAATTAATGTAAACTTTAAAAAGAAAGAAAAGAACATTTCGGTCTATTGGTAATTCTCCTACTGAAGCATGGGTTTCTCATTTGTAATTTTCAAAACGCTTACTCCCAAATTTCGGTTATTGTTATTATTTAATGTTTAAAGTAATGTTCTCGGGAGTAACGTGCTGATACTGTTATGTGGCTGATGAAAAGCAGCAGAGATTTATGTAACGCCTGAAAGAGTTCCCTCAAGCGTTTATTTCTAGTTTTCGCTCCCTTATGGATTTTTTTAATTTTTTTTATTATCCTTTCTCTTAATTTTATCTTATTTATTGGAGATTAGTTATTCTTGATTCTCTTTTGTTCATTCACAAATTCCATTATTGTGGGATTTCTGGGATTGTGCCTTGTAATTTTGCCTGCACCGGTAACCATGGTGATTTTTATTAATTTGATGATTGTTGATTATTGAATGACTTCATGTTGGGGGACGATTTTTCTTTTGGGGATGAATTCTGTATTATGTGCTATAATTTGGTTGTACTTTGATTCTTTTCCAATGTTTTAAAAACCATTTCCCTTAATCTCTGATTATTTTTCATCCTACTTTGGATGTTGTTTTCTTAGCCTATTTCTGGCTCATGATTGAATTCTTTTGAAATCTTTGACGCTTGTGAAAGCTCCTGGTATGAAACTTGATCCTTCTTAAGTATATCTAAATCCTTGTAGTGTACCTGCTAAATTTTTTGGAGGAAAGTAGTTGAGATTGAATGTCAGTAATTTAACATTAGCCATACTTAAAATACCAGATTATTTTTATTGATTTAACTTAAATGACGGCCGTCTTTGAAATATTTGAGTTAACTGTTAATTTTTTTCTTCTTCCTAGTAATCTAAGTTTATTATGTTGCAGCTCACTGAGCCTGATTTAATAGTATTGTTCTTTCCAAGTTGTTAAACCGTTTCTAATACTTTAAAATTAAAACTTTTGAAACTCAGTATCTGATTGGTCTTTCTTATGAAATGTAACCAAATAAATCTATTGTTTGAAAGATGTCATGGAAAATGTTTTCAAAGACTAAAGCTGCAGAGAGAGAATTTGAAAAGAAGCACCCTGAGATAAAATTCTTATAGCCTGTATAGAAGTATCTTTAAAGATTCAATCTGTCCTTTGGGCATCCACAAGGGGATACATGCACTCAATGCGAACGCTTTGTAAGAATTAGAAGTACATCTTTAAATGAAAGAGGAAAAAGGATTACAAGTAGCAGAACTCCTGGTTCACAAGAGGAGGGCAAATAAACTTCGTTCCAAAATGAAAGATATTAAATAAAAATGCATTAATGATAATACAGTTGCAGCAAGAACATCTAACTTCATACAGGATTTACACCTGCCACAAATTCCTCTACAAGATACGTTCTATGTGAAATGACAGCTAATGTGTTCAATCTGACATCAATAGGTTCTGACAAGACAACATTTTACACTTATCATGAAGGCCAAGGGCAGAAAGATCCAAATGAAGTTGTATCGTTTATTCTAGACTTCATTAATCGAGAAATTCCTGATACAGTTAAGCACCTTCATGTTTTCCCAGACTCTCGCAGCGGGCAAAATTGTAACCTTATTGTAATATGATTTTTCTTAGTTTTGGTATTTATGGGAAGATTTGAAACTCAAAGTTAATATTCTCCAAAGTGAGGATTTTATTTACCTAATGACAGATAATTTTTGTTGGCGAAAAAGAATTGTAAGACGAAGTGAAAAGATTTACATTCTTAAAAAATATACTGAAATCTACCAAAAAAGACAAGAAATTTACAGTTAAGATTGAAGAATAGTTATTATCAATTTCAAAACTTGGTGGCCATTGTCACTCAAGAAAAACTGTCTTCCAGTGGAATCAAGTGGTCATAGAGTACTTTGAGATATTTCTTGATTCCTTATTTTACTCATTTCACATACGCAAGAGACAAACTATTACACTGTTGAAGCTCGATCCTTCATAGATCATATGGTGGTACAAATTTTCAAACTTGGAACCAGTAATTCAAATACTGTAACTCTTCCTACATAATTACATCAATTTACATGTAAAATAATCCTCCTATTTGATACATTGTAACATTACACCTATAAAGATTATATATCTACATTAATCATGGTTAATACGGAATTAAATTTATACTATGCAATCTTCCTACACAGTTGACATAACCAGAAGGATGACTGCCCACTGACCAAGAGAAAGACAGATAATGCTGTACATTCCAGCAAAACATAAGTCATTTTTACAGTGAGATTTTCAACTGGTCCACAAATACAGAAGAGAATGACTAGTAAAATAATTTTAGGTCAAATAATGTAAATTAGTGGATTTGAATAAATTACTGTGTGAAAAATTAAAAGTAATTTCCTATTATCTGGAACATCATGATAGCAAATAACCTTAATCTACGTCAAAACACTGAAAACCAGTCATCATCATCATCATCACCATCATTATCAATTCCCTATTTCCAGCTAACACCAGGTGGAGGCAAGTATGGTTCCTTTCCACTTCATCCTGTTTTTCCAACAATCCTCATCTAAAACTGTGTTCCAGTCCAGATTCCGTTGTCCTATGCTGTTCTTCACAGATTTCATCCATCGTAATCTTGGTCTCCCACGTCCTCTCTTCCCTCTCATCTGTCTTTCCATTGCTTGTCTTGGCATTTCATTTCAGCTGCCTGTACTATATTCTTAACTAAGTCAGTGTCCACGTAAGTAATAGGTAAGTAATATCCTTTGTATATTACTTCTTTAACCGACCCCGCGGTGTAGGGGTAGCGTGCCTGCCTCTCTCCCAGAGGCCACAGGTTCGATTTCCGACCAGGTCAGGGTAGTTCGAGGTGCACACAGCCTACCTGAGATAGCAACCCCGGTCTAGAAACCCATGAATAATGGCTGAGAGGATTTATCGCGTACTGACCGCATGACACCTGCAGGCCTTCGGGCTGAGCAGCGGTCACTTGGTAGGGCATGACCCTTCGGGACTGCTGACCCGTGGAGTTTGGTTTTATAATACTATTTTGGCCTTTATTGGTACATCTTTATTCCATATTGATCTCCGTACCTGGTGGTAAAAGGCTCTTTTCAGGGGTACTGTTCTATTTATCTCCATATCCAGTCTTCCATTTTCTGTTTGTTCACATCACAAGTATTTGAAATGTTCTACTATTCTGGTATAATTTTTTAAGGTAAGCTAACGCGCAACGATCATATCAATACAATAACAAAGAATGCACACTGAATGCTAGGAGTTTTTATAAGAAATTTGAGACTTTTTTTTTTTTGCTAGTGGCTTTACGTCGTGACCTTTTACCCAGCCCTCAGTACTGAATAAATTACATGTTACCTTAATAAGGAGGATATTGGGATATTCTGTAATAATTTGGAGCCCGTATACAAAGCAACAAGTGAATGATATTGAAATTGCACAAAACAAGTTCCTGCGTTTTCTTTACTTCAAAACTTATCATACACTGACCCAGTTATTGTGGAATATATTTCAATTTCCTTCATTGAAAACCAGACAGTCCTTAATTACTATAAAAATACTAAAAAAATTGTGATAGAACAGTAGGTTAGGTTGTTTTTAACATGTTTTAAACCTACTTCTCTCCCAAAAAAACCTATATTGGTCTGAGTTACAACATATTAAACAATCACTTTGTTAATGATCTCCTCTGCCTATATTAATAGGCCTAGCAACAACCGTGAATATTTCTTAAATAAAGTAAACTCATTTCCTCATCCCGAGGTGTGAAGCTATTTTTTAGACAGGCCCCCAGTGGAAGGAAGTTGCATGTAACATTTTTACCGCAAATGAGCCTTTCTGGCATTCGTAAATCTCTGGCAATACAGTACCGGGAATCAAACTCAGGCTCCCGAGAATGCCAGCTGATTGTGCTAACCATTACACTGGCGGACATTCTCAACTACAAAACGCAGACATATATACATGACTGATGCGAGCTTGCAATGCGCGGGTCGGACACGAAACTACAGTATTCACCTACTTGTGCAACGTCATCAGAGCTGCAGTAGGCCTACGGTACGGAGGCAGACATTTCTTAACTACGAAACACAGATGTACCTGTATGACTCCAACGTGTGTTTTCATTGCGTGGGTCGTACGGATGAAACTATTTACATATTTGTGTGATGTCATCAGAGCTGTATAAGGCTTGTACCCACTTCGAAGCAGAATCGTTGTTCTTCTATGACAAATTACATTGGGGGGTCTTGTATGTGGGATTTTTTAATTTATTTTCTTCGTCTCGAAAAACCAAAGGGGTCTAATACACAAGTAAATATCTCGAAACTCTGTTTTTTAACATGTGCTGTTTTAGAAAAAAATATTCAAATAATGAATGTAGTAGTCTTCCACGGTCACTTTAATAACTCGTGGAATTTTTTCTGCACTTATCACAGCTGCTATCGACTGTTACCTTCAGCACCTGTGTTTGGCCTGCTGACAGGTATGAAATGTTTTGAATATTGTTTTCAACAGACTGAAATTTTTTAAGTGACATTAACCAAGTTGACATTGAAAAGTATGGCTTCCTTCTTTTAAAAGAAAAGGGATGTGTTCACTGGGCAAATAATAATAATAATAATAATAATAATAATAATAATAATAATAATAATAATAATAATGATAATAATAATAATAATAATAATGATAATAATAATAATAATAATGGTGGTATGGCCCCAGCTACCATTGTGTAGACATTTTAATTTGATGCCATTTAGGCTGTCTACATGTCAATTTCAACATTCCATTTTACTCTGCCAGACAGCAAAGAAATGAATTTTGTTGGGCAAAGTATGGGCGAATTTTTTTTAATGTTGTCAGGTTAACATCAAATAATACACAAGAAATCTTTTATGTTTGAGAACTTCATTGTCAAAAATTCATACTAACAATACTCAAGCACAATTAAGAGAGTTCGCACCTTTCAATTTTTTTTTCTTTTTTGCCTTGATCAAGAAAAACCCACTTAATTAGTCAAGTACATTTTTCGTCCCTCACAAGACATCTTCAGTATGATATATAAATTATACAGTAAAACCTCAATGCATCATTTTTCACGGGCGAGGGGGAAAATGACGACGGATGCGGGAAAACGATAAATGCGGGCAATATAAAAAATAGGGGGAAAACAAAATAATAAAATACGGGTACTGTATTTGGACAATTTTTGTTATGTAAATATATTATTGTTATTATAAAAACAACAATAATGGCATGTGGCCTCCACAGCCAGGTACAGGTCTTTCGAGTAGTTGCGTGATGGGCGATCTAAGCGCATATGAAAATGCGACCCTACCTACAGTTCATAACATTCATATTTGTACATCCCGCGTAGCAGATATACAATGATTGTATAATGTCTATATACATATAATCAATGCATGAGATGTGGATACGTTATTGCACAAGGTATTAATTATGGGATGTTAGTGACTAAAAGCCTGGGTATATAATTGTAAATGAATGGGAGGGCAATATGTTGTGTAGTGGCCTATTTGCTTGCAACAGTCTTGTTTGTACATGCGAGGTAATGACCAGGAAATTCTGAAGGTAAATAAACATTGTGCACATACCGCCAGACTGCATGGCCTATGGCACATGTACAGACAACAAGTGCCCTTGTGTACACGATGGGTAAGGGCAAAGAGTTAAGCAATGATTTACAACAAATTATCGTTAACCTAGCACTTAAATGCTATTCCCTTATACAAATTGGACGAGAAGTAAATAAACCGCACTCTACAGTGAATTATGTGTTTACTAAATTTTGGTACAATTGTACAACAAAGAATTTGCCAAGAAGCACTAATAAAGAAGGAACTAAATAACAGACAAGAGTGTTTCATTTGTAAACAAGTGAGGCAACAACCGAATATGAGAGCTCCAGAAATCTGACAGTTAACAGCAACGCTGTTTAGAAAGAACATTTCCAAACCAAACCACCAATGATTGTCTCTATTACTGCTCAAGATATTTCACTTTTATTTTATTATACATTATTCAAGCCGGACACACTGTATATAAAAGCCAAATACCATTCACTGATCACTATATCTCCAGATCTAAAAGACCTAGAAAGCTGAAACATAGATTCATTTTTTTGACCTAGAAGTGGACTCCAAAAGTTTGTATGTCTGTTTGTCCAACCCTTGTCCCATTTCTCTATGGGGTCGGGTATGAGGTGTGACCAATCTGTCACAGCAGGTTTTTATGATCAGATGCCTTTCCTGACGCCAATCTCATCAGAGTAGTTAATGAGATGAAATGAATGACATGATATATGCTGGTAGGATGGGAGAGGGTGAAACCTGGTGCTGGCACATAGTCTACTTCTGTCAAATAGCACCAAAGGTTCTGCTCAAGGCTTAACGTCCCCATCCAATGGACGAATCACTATAAACAGTGTCATGTGCCCTCACTCCATATGAGCACTGCGGAGAAGTTTGGAATTTAATCCGGGCTTTTGGCATGCAATCTAGTGATTAGAAATTGTATACCACCACCTCTCCAAACCTGCCGGCCAACATTCTGATGGTGAATATTTTTCGTCCAACGGGACTCGAACTGGCTGACTACAGTGTCAAACCATTTATACTTCAATGCCTTAACGATCATGGCCACCAGGCAGACTGAAGTGGACTAAGAAAGAATTTTTCAGAATTCTTCTTCTGTTCTAGACTTCGGCCCTTTGCCCAACAGCATAGGCTACCAGTGCTCACAGTGCTAGAGAGCAGATGTTGACAGACGCACGATCAAGGCAATCTGAAGAATTACAACTTCCGGTTGGGCAGACTGCACAAGACATGCAGAAAGATTGTAGATATTATTCTGTGAGAGAACTGCAGCAAGCTCACTGTCGGTAGTCTCATGGACAGCAATAGACAGCTTTTATTTGTCATACACTTTTCTTTTCTTTTATATCTGTCTTTAAATCTGAATACTCTTCCTCTCATGGGGGAGGGGGGTAGAAAAACATCCACAGTATCCGCTGCCTGTCGTGAGAGGCTTTTTTTTTTTTCTTTTGCTTTATGTTGCACCGACACAGATAGGTCTTATGGCGGCAATTGGACAGCAGAGGCCTAGGAATGGGAAGTGGCCGTGGCCTTAATTAAAGTACAGTCCCAGCATTTGCCTGGTGTGAAAATGGGAAACCACGGAAAACCATCTTCAGGGCTGCCGACAATGGGGTTCGAACCCACTATCTCCCAGATGCGAGCTGACAGCTGCACGCTCCCGACCACATGGTCAACTCGTCCGGTGTGGTTAAGTGTAAGAAAGGACGAGGAACCCTAACTTTGCCACAATAAAGTCCCTTTTAATAATAGTAATGATTCTGGGGCGATATTGTTCTATATGGGCAAGCACATCCACTCCTTGGAGCATGATATCATGACCAGGTGTTAAAGCATGATCAACAACAGCTGATTTATCAGTTTGGTTAAGTCTGATACACCTATTAAGCTCCTTAATGTGAATACATATCGTTCACGAAGTCTGCTCGATATAAACGTTGCCAGAAGAGTTCCCTGTGCCATTGAATATGATTTCCAACCCATGAGAGTGACGGTGTGATGTACGAAAGACTGATTGTCCCATTCTTCCTTGAAAGTGGCATCATGGGGAAAACCTACCTAACGTTTCTGAGGGGAAAAGACATCCCATAACTTCAGTGGAGACAGAACTTTGATGAACTGTGGTGGCAGTAAGATAGTGCCCCACCACACTTTGTAACATTGTTCGGGTGTCCTCGCATATAAAATTCTGTAATGCTACCAAAAATCTCAAATTACGATGTTTTCTTTCTGCAACTGGCTTTACGTCGCACCGATACAGATAGGTCTTATGGCGACAACGGGACAGGAAAGGGCTAGGAGTGAGGGTTCGAACCCACTATCACCCGGATGCAAACTCACAGCTGCGCGCCCCTAACTGCACAGCAGAACACAAAATTAATAACAGTTCCACAATTTTAGTTCAATTAAATGACTTGCATATAAAATTTACATTGGAAGCTGAAAACAATCTTAAACTAAATTAGCTACACCTTACAGTGACAGGAAAAAATGAATACTTATCTTATAAAATCAACAGGAAACTGACCCAAAGCCTTAACATCATACCACACAGAGATTTAAAAAAAAGCCACATTGTACAGTATGATTAATATTACAGCCTACAATATCCCTTTGCCACAAGAAGATCCAAGTAAAGATATGAACATTATTTACAAAATAGCTACTTTTTGCTATTTGCTTTAAGTTGCACCGACACAGATAGGTCTTATGGCGAGGATGGGATAGGAAAACCCTAGGAATGGGAAGGAAACGGCCATGGCCTTAATTAAGTACAGCCCCACCATTTGCCGGGTGTGAAAATGGGAAATCACGGAAAAGCATCTTCATGGCTGCCGACAGTGGGATTCGAACCCACTATCTCCCGGATGCAAGCTCACAGCTGCGTGCTCCTAACCGCACAGCCAACTCGCCCGGTTTACAAAATAGCAACTAGTAATGGATACACTAATGATTACATCGATAAAATAATTAACAAAATAAAAAATAAACCTCAAACAACTTATAAAACAATTTGGCCACCTTTACCTTTAATAACGACAATATTTTCCAAATAACTAATATTTGAAGAAGAAACACAATTTTAAAATAGCACTCCGTACAAATAACACTAGCAGTCAATTACTGTAAGATACAATCATCACAGCATTACACATTATAACAATAGATATACAAACTCAGGGATCTACAAGCTCAAATGTTCTCAATGTAAAACAACATATATCGAACAAACTGGAAGAAATTTTCTAATGTATTACCAAGAACACACAAATGCCAAAAATATAACAGAGTACATATGAGCAATTTTCAACATACCTTGACTACAAAACAAGATCTAACAATTTTACGTACAGTAAAAAATGGCGTCCTAATGAACATTTTAGAAACAATCTACATAGAAATAGATCAAAATAAAATCCTAACTTTAATATAAATGAAATGACAAAAAACAAACATATTATTAGAAGATATTTAAAAGATAACAACTTCACACTAAAATAATTATTTTCTCCTTACCTTTTTAGACTCCCAATAACATAAATTAACAAGCCACATTGGCAGACTCAAGAGCATACTTCTGTATTGCACTCAAATTGCAGTCGAGAGGAGTTTCCCCAAACAGGTTAAAAAAATCTCTTTTTAATATCTACATCAAAAACACAACCAGATGGCTTATTGAAGATTTTTAACCACAAATCATAATTTAAGGCATTAAAATACCACAATATAGTATTTTACCATGAAGAGGAGGAGAAGAAAAAAAAGTGACACACGAATGTTTTAGGAACTTTTTAAAATTTTTCCACTTTATATTTTAAATTTGTCTAATGATTTTTTTTAGATATAGTTCATAGTCCAAGCTGAAGATGTCCCGTAAAGAGGGTCGAAACTTGTGCTCGACTAATTGTTTTTTTTCGTGATAAGGCACAAAGAAAATAAATGTAATGACAAATGGGAACTCTCTCAATTACAATTGATCTTTTACATGTCGACATCATGGAATGGCGAAAGAATTTTCTTTTCACTCCAAACATCCTATAATTTTTGTTAGGTCTGAACCGCAATCTTGGAAAGTAGGCCAGTGCACTACCACTGATCTACAATAAAAACTGTAGTGAATTGTTGTCATTCATTGTTAATGATAAATAATCCTGATCAACCTTGTTCCCTTTAATATTGGCATTATGAATGTTTCCACGACAGTTTATCATTGTTCAGTTAAATCTCCGTAATTTTTCTCCTTTCTGACTAATTCACTTGGAAGTTTGTTTACTGTATCCATCATCACACATAACTTTTCTTTCTGGTAAAATACATAGTGAACATTACCAACTCACCATCCATCCACAGTAAGTCGAGCCATCATATAGCGGGTATCACGCTGTTCTCGGCAGACATATATGGTTTTGCGGAAACGACCTTCATCAGGATACCATGTTTCTATAATATGGGTCTCATTAATGAAGATATCAGCATCAATGTTGGCAGTATTAATCCAGTCTCCAGAAAAGTTCTGTGGTAATCGGCAACCAGGTTCTACAACCTCAGCCTTCACTGTAGCCAAAGAATAAATAAGAAAAGAAAATTTAACAATATTAGAAGCACTTATAAAAAATGGACTTATATTACATAACAAGAATTTAACAGAGAATAATAACATATATAAGAGATAATTCTTGATATTTTGGACCAATGATACTCAAAACGTATTGATATAAAATGATACTACTGAATGTCAGTTCAACATATCAGAGATTCTTTATTAATACAGCAATTTTTAATTAATATTGTCAGTTTTTCACAAGTAGCACATTTGAAAGAATTCACAAGGAGGATAGGGACCTGCAAGTAACACATTACTCAGTGAGAAAAGAATACATGAAAGTTACATTAAAATGGTTGTTGAGGAGAGATGTGTTTTAAGACCTTCTTTAAAACCGCTGTGTTGCAAATACCTTGTACTACACGCGATATGGCTAAGATGACCTTTAAATAGGTTGAAACTAGTCTCATTAAATGTTTATTAAATAAACGCTATTTCATTTGTATTGAAAAGGTGGAATAAGTCATTATTTTAATTTGGTTTACTAGCTATTTGGCATAAAATTCTGGTGTGAGATTTCTTCTGAAAAGCCAAAGAGGGTATATCAGGTAAGTTGGACACGTGGGTTTGAAGTACTGACACTGGAAAATATTCTTCCCATCACAAGCTTACAATATTATGAACTGAAGTGAAATAAGCATGTACAGTACTATAAGATTTTTCACAAGAGTTTAATCCTGAAGTAAACAAATAAGCGGAGCACCTTGGCTTTGCACGTGGACATATACGTAGTTGATTGGAGAAGCAACCATCGCACTCACTCGACAGTATGCAAGCTCGAAGAAAAGTAGTACATCGCATTAATTTTATAGTTTATAATATTTACAGAGACTGAAAGAGTACATAATCAAATTAAAATATGGTTGTCATATATACTGGTGTATGTATATATATATATATGGTTTTAAAAAAATAAAACAGTGATTAAATAATAAATGAAGGCACAAGGCGTGGTGAAATATAGGAAGTCTTCTCGTAGTGAGGAAAAGTCCCAAGCTGTACAGCACGGAGATAAGGTGTTGCATCTTGCAGCAGCAGTCAGTGTCAGTATTCATAGTGAGAGAAATGGAGCAAGAGGTAGGACCATCAAGTGTAGTGAAGCACAAAAGAAGAAAACCGCTCAGAAGTAATAAAATAAGTGAACAGAATCCAGGTTTAGCCGTAAAAGAGGTGGAGAAATTAAGTGCAGAGTTGTGTGGTGTGTCGGCTAGATCAGTTCACAACATGCGGACACAGTTTAGAAAGACAGAGAAATTAACAACGGCAGGAAAGGAATGTAAACGACCTCAAAGAGTCAAGAAATACGACGATATCGTCAAAAGTGGTATTAGAAAGAAAATTCATGAATTCTTTTTTAAGAATGAACCACCTATTTTACGCAAAGTATTAGACAGTGTGAATAAAGATAAAACGTTACCCACCTTCAGTTTAACTACATTGTACAGACTTTTAAAGGATATAGGGTTCCAGTTTGTTAAAAGAGGACGTAGACGTAAACCTGTGTTAATGGATAGGGAGGATATTGTATTGTGGAGACAGAAGTATTTGCGTGAAATTAGGAGATATCATGCAGAAGGTCGCAAAATTTATTACTTGGATGAAACCTGACTTAACGAAGGACATGTAACTTCGAAAGTATGGGTTGATTTCACTGTTAAATCCAAGAAACAGGCCTTTGTTTCTGGACTTTCAACTGGCCTGAAACAGCCGACTGGGAAAAGTAGAAGGCTTATCATTGTTCATATAGGTAGTGACTCTGGTTTTGTGGAAGGTGGAGCTCTCAGGTTTGAATCTAAAATGACACGAGAGTATCGTGAAGAATTGACAGGTGACGTCCTTTTTTCATGGGTTTCGTTCATCCTACTGAAATGGAATTCCAAGTTCCCATGGAGGGAATTAGATATTTTTCCCAATAGAGCATGTCAAAAACAGATCAGATGTACGCCTGAAAAGCCTTACATCTAATCTGCATCCTACTGATACTCGAACCCGAGAGCGTGACTGTAATGGACAATGCATCTTACCATTCTGTGAAAGTGGAATGAATCCCTACAATGGCAATGCGGAAAGCCCAATCATTGCTTGGCTCGACAGTCACCAAATAGAATACAAGGCTGATATGGTCAAAGCAGAACTCCTTGAACAGGTGAGATCCGTGCGAGACCCGTATGAAAAATACATTTGCGACGAAAGAGCACAGAAAACGGGCCACTGTGTTGTACGACTTACACCCTACCATTGCACTCTCAATCCCATTGAACAGATATGGAGTCATGTTACGTTGTGAGAAACAACACGACCTTCAAGCTACAAGGCGAACAAGCTCTACTTTGCACAGCCCTTGAAAATGTGACAGCAGATAACTGGAAGGACTGCATTAGAAATGCAACGAAAGAAGAAGACCAAATGTGGGAGCTAGACGGCCTAACAGATGAAGTTATCGAGAGATTTATCATCACTGATAGCGGCCAGAGTAGCAGCGACTCATCAGACAGTGACATCTTGAGAATGGAGGGATACATCGTGTGATATGGAAGGAATTAAGCCCCTGCAGGATGACTAAGAAAGGTAAGCATATACAGTATGTATGGACTTCTTACTTTGTTAAGACCGCAACTGCCTGTGTTTCTTGTCTCTTTGAGTTGTTTCTTTTCGATAGACGTTGTTACAGAATTATTAACAGTTCTGTCTGACATGTCCAATCATGCTATATGCTCTATCAGGATAGGAACTCTAGAAGATAAGAGATATACATTTCAACTCAAAAGTATTATACTAGGTTACAGTCTACCGGGTGGACATTTCAAACAGCTGTCCTAAGATAAACCTTCCTACGTGTGTAATCTTGTGCTCTAGCCTACGATAGCTTTCTTTAATATAAATAAATAAAATAAATAAATAAATATATATAACGTACGCCCTAATCTTCCGCAGTAGATCTCCGTTCAAACCTCTCCGTTTAGTTTCACACAGCTCAAAAACTGTTCCTCGTCTATTTTTGGTCATATGCGCAGCACTGTACGTCCGAATACGAGACGTTGACGGGGCGGAAGTCGATACTACACGCTCAGCGAATCACAACTCTTTCTTTGGTGGAGACGTGGACATACCTTGTTTACATCAGGATTAAACTCTCGTGAAAAAACATATAATAAAAGTACAATTCATATAATGATGACATACCGGCAAAAAAAAAAAAAAAAAAAAAACCTGTCCAACACGAGAAGGGCCGGGCATTGAAGGAGGGACCTCTGCTATATTTCCCCAAATCATTCATACCCAATCTTGTACGAGTGACGTGTCCATACACCCTTCTTCTTGGATACGAATGCGAATCCCTTGCGGAAATGTTACTTTAGGCATTGTTTTTAGTTTTAGAACAACATAAGGTGCAAGCTTTCTGCCATCACCTGTTACAGCAATAGGGATGGGACAAACAGGTACTTTCCAATATCATGTTCCTGTGTATCCATTGAAATGGCGTTGCAGTGTAGTATTAGGTTGGAGTATTATGATATAAAAGTAATATAATACAAGTTGCAGGTCAACTTTTGGGAGGAACATTCACTATACCTGCTGCCTCTTGCAGCCCCTAACCGCACCTTAGTAAGTACTTATAAATAGCAATACTATTTCTTCATCTCGCATTCTTCTCTCCCACTCTCCCTTTCGCCAGCTCGTTACTCACATTCTTGACTATTCGTAGAAAATGTTTATAATGGGCCATATACACTCTGAAAACGAATACTTTAAAACCTTCATTTGTAAAAATCGCTGTTATTGCTAGGTATCTCTATGTATTCCTAGATGCCCAAGGATCTTTATTTAAACAGATACATGTACTCGGACCCAAAATTGTAAAATATGTTGATGAATGAGTGTCATATATACTTCAGATGCTGCCCCCGTAATAAGAGATGAGGAAACAGTCCTTCTATCAGCCAAGACGTAAGTAGAGTTTAATCCAGAACTCTTTTCCTTTTTTGTCCTTTTCACGTCGTACTGATGATGGGATAGGGTAGGACAGGACTACGACGCAAGCGACCACGTTCTCAATTGAGGAACAGTCCCAGCATTTTCTTGGTGTATACATGGGAAACCAGCGGAAACCATCTTTAGAGCTGTCAACAGTGAGGTTAGAACCCACCATCTCCCGAATACAAGCTAACAGCTACATGACGCAAACTGTGTAGCCAACTCGCTCTAGAAATCCAGTATAAAAGTCTCCAAAATCTTTGTCTTCCGTCATAGGATGAAGGTTGGGAATATGCTGTAAACAACTGTGTACTTGGCTTTCCCAGCATCTTATTCTGTATATTCCTCTTTTTCCTTTGTACTGGTGAAAATTATTATAACAGCTGTTGCTGCACTGCCTTGCAGGTTGCAGTCGATGACGAAGTTTCAGGAAGGACAGATACACGTGATGGCACTTACGATAGCTTTTCAGGAGCTGAAACTTGAGTACCATGCAAATTAATGAGAACTACATTAACCAGTTGAATATTTAAAATTATCATTATCATTATTACTATTATTATTATTATTATTATTATTATTATTTTGTACCTTCTTACAACACATTCCTAAGAAACTGTTTCCCTGTAATTGAGTTTTTGTCCACATCAATCACAGCGAGTCTTTAGCTCTCTGTCCACAATAGGGCATGAAACACAAGATGCAAAGTGGGAAGACCACGCATAACCATTTCGAGGAACTACGTTTCTCTATGTGTCACCACCTGTAAGCCTAATACAAAAGCACTTTGAATAACTACAGAATATCTGTATCTGGCCAGCAACTAACAGGGTAGGAATATCAGTACTGCCTCTCAACTGTTACACTGCAATACTTCCTAATATCAATTAGTAAATCAGAACCTCCTACCCTCCCCTTGGTTTCGCTCAGACAGTTACTTTTGTATTAGGGTCTCCGGAGGAACATAATATTTCTGGAACAGCTTACACCGATGGTATAGGATACAGTATCATGTTACGATATGTAACTCCCATCTCTATACAGCAAGCATTGCAGCCCATCATTCTTTTTCGCTTCTGGTAGTGAGTACGATAACACTCGATATCCCTTTCTTATCGACTGTTCCACTTTATGGTATATGGAAACTGACTGGCGTCTGACCTGTAGTTCCTATTTGGAAGAGCAAATATTCCTTCACTTTATGCTTCTCAATCACAAAGTGACGAAAATCAATTACTTTTTGGTTGAAATCATTCGGCATTTCGTGGCATAATGTTGTTCTTTGTCGAAGACCTTCTCTTCATAAAATTAATCATCAAGCCTCGGTTAACCTTCAAATCTGAGACACTGATTCCATGTGCAGCAGCTATTTCTCATCCTTTAAAATTTTGTTGCATAACAAAATAATATTTAAGCAGATCCTCCCCTACTTTCGGAAACTTGCTGCCAGAAAATGCTTTGCAAGACTTGTTGGTCGCTAAGTGCACTTCTCTGTTACCGCGGTAGCGCATGTTGCATTCGGACACTGAATATTTGTGACCCACTGCCCTATTCCCGTATGTTTCAGCAAAACTGATCACCGCGAGTTTATATGATGCAGTATTACTCAAATACTTGCTCACTGTGGACTAACAAACAATTCTGAGGTCATAGAAAATGCATGCCCCGTACCCGAAACACTCATAAAATAAGTCTGTACCAGACTGCAATAGAGCGTCACTAGTCACCTCTGGGCTGATTCTCTCCCTGAACTAGTGCAATGGTATTTCCTACTGGCTGATAAGAGCACGTGGCCCGGTATTTGGAATGCCCGGTTTTGCAATAGGAAGGCTGCTACCTTTGTAATTGACATTTATTTCAAAATGCATCCGGAGCTGCGTGCTGGATGCTCAAAGAAGTGGGTGCGTCAAATACGCGAACATTTCTTTTTTTCCACTTTGGAGAAAAATACTGGGATGCGTAAATTATGCAAGGGTGATAATTATGCAAGAAAATATGGTAAGTCCATGCTGCAAGTTTGTATAATTAACGTAAAAATTTCCTTGAACTTATGCTTTCTTGATTTAACTATTTCTTTGAAAAAGCGGTAGGATTTTGAAGTCCTGCCGCAAGGAAAGATCTCATTTTACAAATTATTAATTGGGATATGTTTACGTGCCCTCCTACTGATGAGCAGAATTACTCAAAATGTTTGGAACGTTACATGTATTCCTACTGGCGGTTGTGGAGAACAATAGTGATAATCGATATATCAGTGGCCTAGTGAGAGTGATGCCCAGGTGCACCATTCTCGGTAAATATCACACATTATGAAACCATGGTAAAACTCTTTGCTCTTTGCTAATCCTTGGTTTCGAAACCGCTGTTTCTTGACACTTGTTTCTCTAGCTATTATTCTCCTTCAGAACTAATTCAAAATAGTATTCAGGAGGCAGTGATGAGTTTGACAGTCAATTGTCTTTAATTTATCCAGAAGGCAGTGATATTTTCAACTCTCAAACCATACAACTACTACACCTGTATAACAAGAGTAGGCTGATGATAAAGCAACCAAAGGGGGTTCTTTAAGATTTGTGTTACAATAGAGGTCTAATTCTGAGAATTAAAAGGCATTTCAAGCTTGTTAAAAAAGACTGTTGCTTTAGGGGGATGTAAGATGTGAAAGGAGTACTGAAGTAAATGATAATGGCATAGTATTCATCAGTCAACAAACAAGGAGTGTCCAGTATAGAGTTACGCCATAAATTTACAAGCAGTTCGGAGATGATAGGTTCGCTCTGAACATGAGTGTGGATTGGAGTGTAAATTCAGAGTCTTTCAGAACAGTTAAAGAGGCAGAGAAAAGTAATGAAAGCAGGAAAACCACTGGTTAAAAGCAGCATTGCAAAATTGGGCACGTGACAGAGTTGGGGTGGCAATTATGTTATTGGAGGTATCTAAAGTGGTGCTGGTACATATGGATAAAGATGAGGAAGTGATTCTTACACAGAATACAGGACTCATTACATTGCTGAACAGTCACTGTTCTTTCATATTGCAGGCTTCACTGCGGTGAGGTGATACATATTATGTTGTTGCTCACTTCCACTATGTACTATCTATGGGGGCAGTATTTGCAATTATAGCCAGATTTATGCAATGATATCCTTTATTTACAGGGTTAACATTGAACCCTAAATGATTAAAACTTCAATTTACAACTATATTTGTAGGGATAAACTTGACATTCTTTCCCCAACACTTCTTAGGACTGGCAGGTATACCACGTCGCTATTCCGACTACCCGGATAGTTATACCTCTTGAAATATTGTTTCAAGACTAGGGTCAACTATTTCATTTATTGGAATTATTTTCCTCATTTTCATTATTTGAAAAAGTATGATTTCAAATCGAACTGTATTATTCCCTATAAATATAGTAAGTTCACTAGAATTATATCAATCTCAACCTCCGGCTGAACATTCATACTCCGAATTGACTATATTAACTAACTTCTAATATGGCAGAATAGTGCAGTAGATTTAAGCTCTACATACAAAGTTTATCCTTTTATTAGAACATGGCAACCTGATCGAATTTAAACTTACAAAATAGTGCCTCTCCTTTAATAGAACTAATTTTTTTCCATGATCATATACTTTTTATTCTATTACCGTATTTATGCGAATAATCCCCGCATCCTCATTTTAGGAAGGCTCATTTTGAAAAAAAAATAAATGAACTAAAATGTTTTCCATTGCTAGAGTAACATAGTCATAAACAAACTCTTCATATCACTCCACGAGGTCCATGTGATCGTTATGCAAATATGAACATGTAAATTTACGGATATAGCTACTTTGCCTGAGATGATAAAAATAGATTATCACTGCTATAAAATGCCATGAAAACTAGCAAATAGGCCTGACCGATATTTTATTAATCCGAACTTGAAATAAGCTTGATTCCTGTAGATAGAAAGATTCATTGTCTCATGCATCACTAGAATCCTATCTAAATTACAAAGTTTTTACACTCCATGTCTAAAACACTTCTCACAAACGATCTCTTTTTATTCAGACAGTAACACAACCAGTGGTGAATAACTTAATTCTTTTCGTGCAATGTAAACACTTGAAACAGACACACTGACTTGGATGTTAGTTTTGCGATACAGTAAAACCACGTTATTACGTGATTTCGAATTAACCGCCAACTCGTAATTCAGAAATGCCAACTCTTGTTGCGTCACAAAATATTCTTAAGTCACTGCATGCAATTAACATTGATTCACAGCTTAAACTTTTACAATGTCATGGGAAAAACTATTTCCAAAATGTATCGAACAAGGTGCATTTAGAGTATTCAAATAATGAACTTGGATAACTCACTGGCAAACATAACCTCACGCAACTAAAGAAAAAATTCAAAGACGAGGAAAAGTCTATGCTGACTCCATTGTGTAAGTACTTCATTCATTGGATTACTGTACTGTATGGATTATGCATTTTAGATGCCTTTCACTTGCACAGAAAGTACCCAATGCCCTTAAAACATTGTGGCTTATCGCACTTTCCTATGACGAAGGGAGGAAGTCTTTCGCTTTCATCTGCATTGTAACACAGTACAGTACATTGACCCTATATCCTTCAACCCTTTGCAGTCCAATTTTCTGTCACATGTTATAACAGTCTGGTCCAAATTAATTTTGCACATTTTTACCTAGTCAGATTAAACTCAGTTATTTTATTAGTGACTATAATTATAATATTATTATGATTATTATATCACATAAATATGAGTCTAGTGAGTTACTTAAGGTTTACACAAAAGTCATCAGGGCAGGAGTGAAAAATAACATAAAAAATTGAAGTGGAGTGATGCAGTTAAGAGGAACCTGCGGTACTCTTAGTTTCCTGACCTGATGAATAACTTAGTCTAGGAGGCTCACTATCATGAAATGTTATATTCTGGTAAACACTATTGTCGTTTGCATTCCATCTGTATGTGCGAAAGTATTTTCAGCATCACTGTTACTCAAATGATCAACACTGATCTGAGAAGCGTCATCATTGCCGTGTGCCGTATCCCCTCCTCCACACCGGCCCATTACCTTCGTGCGTCCTCTTGTTTTTGTAGCAGACACTGGAACTTCTTCTTCTGAATCTTCAGAAGCAGCATATGATGGTCCCGGATCATTCTGTGCTTTTTTACGCACAGGTCCTGTCGCTGAAATTTCACTTGGAATGCTGGAGTTCACTACACCTTCATCTTTATTTGACAGTTCTCTAAACTCTTTGTCTAATTCAAATAAATAATAATCTTCATTGCTGTCTAAATAAACGAGCATACATATTTCTCCTTCATTCTTATTTGCTGCTTTTGTTAACAAATTCAACTGAGACAATTCGCATTCACAGATAAACACGCCTAGTACAACATATGTGCACACTACTCAATGTAAACAAAACACAGCTGACACGCCGCGGATAACCACGACGATACACGGCTACATATATATCGTATTATTTCCATGGAGATAAAAGAACGGCTTCCTTTGTGCACAAAAATTGCTCTAGAAACAACAGGGATATCAATCGACCTCAATCAGGTCAAAGAACTTCAATAAATAAATTCTTAAACAGAACGAAACATAATGTCGAGGTGACCTCGACGTTGGACCAGTTACAATAAACCATGATGTCGAGGTCACCTCGACGTTGGACCGGAAAAAGTTAAAACCATAAGTCCGTCTGGACTCGGCAGTTTAAAAAAAGTGCAGTTTCATTGGCATTGACAATATTGTTCGGAGCGTATGATTTAATTATAATTATAAGCCACACTTTTTCACCAACTGTTGGCATCGCCAGTGTTCGTGGATTCTGCTTCACCGCACACTGCCTACTACGTGATATTGTGGCGTTTCTTAAAACACCGAATACGAAAGAATTACGATTTCACTCAAACTTAGAATAGAATATATTCATTTATCACCTACAGGATGTCCCAATTACAGATGAACTATGAAACTATGAAACAAATTATAGGCACACCGAAGTGAGTGTAAGTGAGGAAAGCTACCCCTGCACGTTCCGGAAGACACGTTCTATCGTGACGCAGAGCAATTTTAAATTTAACTTACACTGTAAAACACTATTTTTTTAAATGTGAAGGCAGTTTAGAATTAAAAGTCTGAATGACATATGGGGACAGTTTTATTCCATCTGCGGTTACACGAAGCAAAACTGTACACCTAAAATAAAAACTAGGTGAGCAAGGAGCGTGTTGCCAACCTGATGCAAATAAAACCTGCACCCCAATTTTGTGCCTCATTATTCGCAGGGATTATTTCCATAAATACGGTCATAATTACCATTCTAGTAGCTTATATTATAGGAAGTTTAATATTTAATAAATTTACACATCGTTATCTACTTGAAGGGCAAATAATCAAAGTAATTTGAACAATCTTACTTGCAGTTACACTCATTTTTAGTGCTCTACCATCTCTCCGGCTTCTTTACCTCATTGATGAATCTATGTTGTTTTATTTCTTTATATCCATCAAAATTCAAGTAACCATGGGATGGTGGAGGTTGGTAGAGTTGTTGGGATATTAAAATACCTTTGAAATAGGAAGAGCTAAAATTTACAGAACAGCAGCTCCGCATAAGGTTCTTGGTTAGGAGGAGGAAGAGGGGGAGAGGGTGGTGATACAGAGCCCCTGATGGAAAATAATGCTCATTTTGAGATGTCTAAGACTACTGTGGGACAGATGAATCATATGATGAGAAGTAGTTGGTAGGAGTAGATTAGACATGGATGGCATAGAAAACATGACAGTATACAGGTCCAATTTGGTAGCCCATCACACTGAGGGCCTTAGGAAGTTTCTGCAGATAGGAGGAGAGGTCTTCAAGGATGGAGCAGATCTGCTTAACCTGCATAAATAGATCACAAGGTACAAAAGAATGTTTTGACAACATAAGAGTACAAAAGTTGTCACAGTGTAGGCACTTTGACGCTTGGTAAGTTCAATCTGGACTGAAATTTCAGCGTTCTCAACTACTAATCTACCATGTGTCTTTCATACTCTTACTACACTTCTCTATACTTTCCATATCCAGCCTTATGTATTATATGCATACCTGCCAACTTTACAAAACCAAAAATCGGGAGATTTTAATCTGAAAATCAGGATTTATTTATTTATTTAGCGTATGGCCCGTACAATCAAATTGAGTTTAGATATAAATTATATACATATTTACATAACAAGAAAACAATGAACAAGAAAAGGCTCCCTACAACTGAACGTCAAGATCACTGATCCACTGTATTGCTTCTGGAGTTGCCATCAGGAAATCCACTTTGCTGCCTGTGTATGCCCGCGTTTCACACTCTCTGACAATATGATGTATGGTTTGTCGTGCAGCTCCACAGTCACACGCGGGAGATACAACTGGTTAAAACTGCTTATTCTATGTGTCTTGTGCAATACAGAAGTACCATCGTATATAACACTTATTGTCTCCAAACCCGACTGTTGCTATACAAGGCTACAAGGCTAAAAATTACACATCTCTATTCCTGCACAGTAAGTATGTGAGTGAGATGATCAAACTCTGATAAGCCTTCCGAAAATAGTATGAACTCATGCTTCACATGTGTGAATCAGCCATTACTTAGCAAATGCATGAATTAATATATTGCATCACGTGCCCGCGCGATTATGCGAAGCGCAATGCTATTTTTATCGAATAATAAATTAAAATTCGCCAGAGTTGTCTTCAAATACCTCCTAAAATCTCTAGAAAATTCACTAGTCACTATCTTTGAAACTCTGTCGCTAAATTACATAAAAACTCCAAATCAAGCGACTAGTCTCTAGAATAGACTAGACTGATGTGAATGAACACGAACATAGCACACGAGAACGAGAGACTGACAATCGATATACACGTTGTGATATACAGGTTTCAAACATCGCACATTCGTGCGCATTTCTCGTATTAATAAACGACGATATTGCATTTGAATGTGGCCAATGTGCGAAAGACTTCCGGCCACTGGCGTACAAAGCTGAAATGGCAGGATTTGAAAACAAAATAGAATAATCGGGAGGCGGGAAAAACTGTCGAAAATCGGGAGTCTCCCGCCTAAATTAGGAAAGTTGGCGGGTATGTACATGGCAAGGATATTACAAGTTTTCAATAAGCCAGGAGTTCTTTTCCCCCCAACCAAATTAATGACAGAATTATTGACGCTTACCTGGATTAACACGCATTCTCTCAGGACTCTTTTCCACTGTTTTTAGTGTGTTACATTCAGCAGTTATTGATACACCAATATACAAATCGTCATCTCTATTCCTCAAGAAACAACGGTATTTTTCATCTTTACGTGACTCTTTCGTGTTAACTACGGCAAAGAAGTGATTCTTATCAACAAACCAGTCCCCAAGACAGCTGAATTCAACGACTGAAAAACAAATGAAAACAACATAATGCATATCCTAAGAAAGAATATAGTACCTAAATGTTACTTGTAAGTTAAAAATATACTTGTTTATAGATTAGCAGAAATGCCAAAGGAAGACGATTTCATTGTATCATTATTTTAGTCAATGAAAATTTCCAACAGAAAGGATGAAGAATATCTTCTCAATGAAAAAATTTATGCTATTGTCTACAAACCTCCATCAAATGTTCCAGTCATGCCTGCACATTTTTTGTAGGTAATGTTAAACTTCTGATTTGTAATCAAGAATTGTGTACCAGCAGTCTGACAAGATCTTATCTGAGCATCTGGGTGGTTACATTCTCCAGTAAAACGAAAACGATTCTGCAATAAAATACATATAAGGAATGGAATTATAATAAATCTTATAGTTAAGCAGGTACAAAGGGTCTCTGAATTAATGGTGACTACAAAACTCGTGTGACAAATAGTGGATGAAGCACTTCGAAATTCATGTTACCTGATAAGCAAACTGCCAAACTCCTTCCAAACTGGACCGACAGTTGACTGGAACAGGGTTTTCCGAAAAAAGAGTGACGAGTTGCTGCTCCGCCCGTAGACCACGACATACTCTTTCTACTGTTGGTTCATCTGTTGCAGGCAAATTAACGCAGCTAGCTGGAACAGAGAGTTCATTACCCCATATGTATTAGCACAAGCAAAGGGTTACAACCTATAAAGTAGATTTCTTTCTCATTTATTCACATAATTTGTGGGCAGTACCTGTTACTGTAGCTTTCAAAATATTGCTATAACAGCTTCAATGGATAACAGTAATTACTTTAAATCATGTTTGCATTTTCCGGGTTTGTAGGCCTTAGTCCAGGAGCATATGATGCTGCCGACATATCACTAAAGACTGCGTATAACATTTTCAAGGGTTACAACTGACGTCGATGACTGCGAAGCTCACAATTCCACCTCATTATATAGTGAAGGCTGCGGTCCGCCTTGGTGGAGGCAGTTGCTGATTGGCTGTTCTTTGGCCAATGATAGTGCTGGCTACGGTGTGTTACTCGTCTATTGGTCTGCCATACTGGAGGGGCGGTCGCTGATTAGCTGTACTTCGGCCAATAATTGAAGCATAAAGGAGCCCGACCTGCCTTCGCGGAGACAAGCAACTGATCACCCGCTGCTTTTTCTGGCCTGCTGAGGCCATTGTGTCCTCCACCATTTAAAGCTTTCAGGAATGGAAACCAGGCTTTGTTGACCCATTCAGTTTCCTCCTTACAGTTGAAGCTGTTGGTGTGCTTCAGGATTTCCCTTTGTAACTGGACGTAATAATACACAGTAGTTGACAGTACTCTGGTGTTGCTATACTGTATGTCAAGGCCTGTTAGCAGCAATTGATGACCTATATACTTGTCCCAGCCAGCTGTGCCTGTTGTGCTCCTTCAGTAGGATGGCGGTGCTGCGTTTCATACTTCCTATGCACACCTGGCCGCAGCTGAATGGGATCTTGTAGACACCTGCTGTGGAGAGAGGATGGCGCTTGCCTTCAGCTGTTCCTAGATATTCTTTGTTGGCATATATATGATTGTTTACCCCCATGGGACTCTAGTAGCCTCCCTATTCTATCAAATGTCTTTCCAATATGGCAAATAGGGAACAAACCTGATAGAATAGCAAGTTTATAGGCCAACTAAGAAAATATAGGCACTGCTATGGTCAGCTAAAGACAAGCGCCATCTTCTCTCCGCAGCAGGTTTCTTAAAACTCCTGTGCTCCTGTGGCCAGGTGTACACAGGAACTACGAAATGCAGCCTGACCACCTGGCTGAAGGAGCACAACAGACATAGCCAGCTGGGATAAACAGAAAGGTCATCAGTTGCTGAACGCTCCCTGTTAGCAGGTCACAACATACAGAACAGCAACACCAAAGTACTGTCAACTACGTATCTTATCATGCCGGCTACAAAAGGAAGCCATTAAAATCCTGAAGCACATCAACAGCTTCAACTGTAAGGAGGAATCTGAATAGGTCAACAAAGCCTGGTTTCCTGTCCTGAAAGCTTTAAATCCTGGAGGACACGATGGCAGCAGCAGGCTAGAAAAAGCAATGGGTGATCAGTTGCCTGTCTCCACAACGGTAGTTCGACCCAGCGTTGGGTTCCTTAGGGCTTCAATCACTGGCTGAAGAACAACCAATTAGTGAGCGCCCCTCCTGCATGGCGGACCAATAGGTGAGCAGTGCACCATAGCCTGCATTACCATTGGCCAGAGAATAACCAATCAGAGACCCCCACCATGGTGGACCACAGCCTGCACTATATAATGAGGTGGACTTGCTCTACACCACTCCATTCCACTGTGAGCTTCATACCCATCAAAGTCAATTTCTATGAAACACTTTTACGCCTTGTCAATACTTTACATTCTATTATAATAATTATCTACTGTACGTTTTGAGAGCTACTGCTCTCTTCTTCAGTGGAGCAAAAACATCAAACAAAATCCTTGGACTTGATACATTTGTACAATAGAGTCATTAAAAAAAAATTATACATAAATCTTGAAATCGTTAAAAAAAAACTATTTAGTCACTATATACTAAAATTTAAAATGCTCTCTGCTCTGTACTTGAAACTTCTCCTTTCCTTAAATCCTTATTTACACTGCTATAGTTATAAGACCTTTCATATAAATCGGAATTTCTCCTCTTAATCCCGTCTGACCATGCGAGCCATTTTTAACCGTCAAGTTCTTCAGTTGATATAGGTGTTGATTCCCATAGGGAACCAAATTTGTCAAAATGAAAACAACATTACACTTGTCTGAACCAAACAAACATGTCCTTGCTCCTCTGCTTGCTGCCAATGACTTTACGAGGCAAACTGCTACTTGTCGCATGTCAAATTTGGTACCAGCTGAAACTGAAGAACTTAAGGGTGGTAAGTGGAGGAACGGCGGCAAATCTTGCATGTACATTGCACTATTCACTGAAGACTTGTGATTATTCTACTCCTTAACATTTAAAGGCAAGTGGACTCCTCTTCTAATAAACATCAATACTGTACCTACTATTGTCAATACAGACAAAAATCAAATTTCTTGTCATTTAAAGGCAAGCAAACACGTATGATAGAATCCTAAGGCATATAACACATTAACGTCATGAGATTAAATATATAAATGTTACCTTAAAATGCTTGTAGAGGAGAGATATAAATTCCAATATAATACCGGTACAGACATTGTAAATTTTCCAGGTAACACTTTCTTGGTTGCTAGCGTTTTGTGCCAGTTGAGAATTTGGGTTCATCAATTGATAACTAGCACACCTACCAAGACATATGGCTAGTGCATACAGTAGAGGCCACTGCGTAGGCTACTTGGAGCCACCGGCAGTGCTAATACACTATGAGAGACTTTGTCTCATTTACAAAAATTGATGCCTGCTAGGCCATCAGATTATACAGCCTAGATATTGATTCCCATAGGAAACTTGAAATATTTGTCCTGAATGAGTAAATTCATAATTCCAAAATCCGTATCATCTGAGGAGAGGTATGTTCATCGCTAATGTCGGAAGTCCATCATCCTGCCCCCAGAAGAAAATTTATAACTACAGAGAGATAAATCTTCCACCATTACCCCCAACCCTGTCCTCAACATAGACCACCATTGGGTGCATTTTAGCAACATGGTGTCGTTCCCATAACTGAACACAGTTAGACATAACAGCCAACTTCCGCTTGCTAATAGATCCTAAGAAAACAGCTGAAATGTCAGATGCATCAATGCCACCAATGCCTGAAACGTAACAGAGACCCCACTATGCGGGGGACTCGTTCCTTTCGAGAGGCTTCTTGCTATGCACTCCTGACACATTAGACCAATAGTTTTTTCACTAGCCAGTACGTGCACGAACCAATGAAGGATATACACCCCCATTATTTTTCACTACCCGGGATGGGCGCATAGGCCAATGGATGAAAAGAAATCGAACCCCCCCCCCCTTGAGAGGCTTCTTGCTAAACACCCCAAATGCATTAGACCAATTTTTTTGTCATTAGCCAGGACAGCACAAACCAATAATGGAAATACACACCGATTTTTAAAAGTGTTAACCACATCCAACCACAGTTGGTAGCAATATGCATAAAAATAAACTGAATTAATTATATTTCATATAAATTGTTATTTAACACATTTTCAATTATCTACATAGGCTGATGGCAGCAGGATAGTTTGGTAATAAAGGAATTATGTGATGATAGCAACATGTTGCTATTTTTTATTAGCAAAGTGGGATATTGACAATGTTGAATCCCTGATGTCATTTGCCCCCACTATTTCTCCTGATATCCTACAGAGTACACATTACCAAGAAAGCTAATTCTGGTGATTTTCTTTTCAATCAATACTTTAGCTCTGGAGACAACACTTTCACACGCACGGAACGACTGTCGTTTGTTTACACGCTCACGGCCTTCTCAGAAAGGATGTTGTCAAGCAGTGCTCAATGCTGCCAACCTCTCTACTTAGGAACTATCGAGTGAGTGGTGCTTCGATGGATGGTGGTGGTGATTATTGTTACAACACTGGTCTGGAATGGTTCTTGCCGCACGGACGGTTAGGATAGGATCTGATGATGATGCTTGTTGTTTAAAGGGACCTAACATCTAGGTCTTCGGCCCCTAATGGTACAAAATGAGATGAAATGTAATGACAATTTAAAAGTCCACTGACCAGAATTCAAAACGTGATGACACAGAATGAATGGATGGATATGAATTTAAAACAATCAGTGGATCCGACCCGCAATGCCCCACATTCCCAGAAACTAGCGTTAAACAATAGTGACCAAGGAACTACTTCTAAAGCACAATCCTGAATCGATGATGCTTGTAGTCTAAAGGGGTCCAAAATCCAGGTCATCAGCCCCTCATAGTGGTACTTATCGCTAGGAAAGTAGAACCATGGTATTTGTCATGTTGCAGTACTAAACAAATTAGTGTAGACTCACGGTATTCCACACATTATGGTACTACTCACAGGTAATGTAATACGCAGACCTATGGCGTTTCTCACATTGCGGCACCATTTACAGGCAACGCAAACCTATGGGGTTCCTCACACAGGTGTACTAATCACAGTGACTCATACTATCCCGTGGTGTTCCTCACATAGTGGGTACTAATCATAGGCAAGGCAGACGCATGGTGTCACTCACCCATGGTGTCGCTCATATAGTGGTACTAATCACAGGTACTGTAAAACTCGCCCTGATTCACACACTGTCGCTACTAATTACAAACCAATTGTGTACCTAACATTGTGGTACGACGCGCAAGTAAAGGCAACCCATGGTGTTCCCCGCGTGGTGGTACTAATTACAAGTAGTCTCGTGGTTCTAATTCGATCATCCCTTGGTCGCCCCTTACGACAGGCAGGGGATACCGTGGGTGTATTCTTTGCCTGCATCCTCTACCCACAGGGGGATGTGCGTTTGGTCTGAGAGTTATTTCGCTCAAGCCCACCTGCAAGCCGGCTAGGACCCCCTTATCCGCCACCTGGGATTATCACCTCTCCCCCTGCTACGCCAGCGTAGTAGGTTCGTGGAGGATAGGATCTGGACAAGACCTGTGATATAGGGACAAGCAAAGGGTGTCTGGAGGCATAAGCCCCCAGGTTAGAGCCGCAGGTTTCCTTGCGCTTTTATTGTGCTGGGGTAGGTGACGGATTATGAATATCATAATTGACAGGAATGAGATCACGTGCCACTTTATGAAAATGACTCTTCATTAGGTTGTAAAAGTAAATGTATTTCTTGGGGCAGGATGGTGGGTCCCTGGACATCGCTATAAACACATCTCTCCTCTGAAATGCATTCTGAGTAAGATTTCATTAATTACCACTTACTTATAATGTTAGAAAAATCTTGTCACCAGAACTAATTTTTACTTTTTTTTCACAAATCATAAGTTACTTTACATGGGAAGAGGAATGGAGACTGTGACAGTTCCACTCTCTCATTCACATCCCTGTCATCCATCGCTGCCTGTTTCCTCGCTACCCAGGCAAAGTTTCACCTTATGCTATGCAACATTATTCCCGGCAGTAACTGCTTGCAGCACAGGATCTAAGTGCAGTAGGACAGTCATTTGCTCATTTCTTGCAGACGACGAGATAGCGCAGTGCAACTTACATTTTTTTTTGCTAGGGGCTTTACGTCGCACCGACACAGATAGGTCTTATGGCGACGATGGGATGGGAAAGGCCTAGGAGTTGGAAGGAAGCGGCCGTGGCCTTAATTAAGGTACAGCCCCAGCATTTGCCTGGTGTGAAAATGGGAAACCACGGAAAACCATCTTCAGGGCTGCCGATAGTGGGATTCGAACCTACTATCTCCCGGATGCAACTTACGAACTAGGGACAAGATGATTAGTCTACATTGTTAGATGCACCTAGTGACAAGACCATTTGTCTGGATTGTTTAGGTCTAGCTAGTGACAAAACCATTGGACTAAGGTCAAGCAAAGAGAGCCTGGGGGTGTAAGCTCCCAGGTAAGGGCCGCAAAGTGGCTGTTGGGCCCCTAGCGTGTACTAAGTAAATATTGTTGTCCTGTGTTAAACCATATGATATGGTTCATTGTAGGTGGTCGGGTACAGTATTCTACATTGTTTCCTTTACAGGTTGTATTTAGTTGGCTTTTCATTTTGCACGGGTTCGTAACAGAATGTATTTCTCTTGATTGCTGGGAATGATGTCATATCCGACCGATTATGTCAGTCAATGACAATTGCTAATAGCTAATCAAGTAATGGAGAATGGCGTATGCTATATTTATTTGATTATATCATAAAAGTAAATGTACCTCTGGGGATAAGCTGGTGTGTGCCTAGCTATCGTAATGAATACATCCCTCCTCTAAAAAGAATTCAACCTTCTCTTATAATGTTATTAAGTCTGCATAGCAGATAGTAAAATTATACTGCTACCCACCCTACAGCTCCCAGCTTTGAGAGGGTACCAACACCCCATGAGAGTCCGGACCTGCGGTGTAGGGGGCAACACGTCTGCCTGTCAACCGGCAGCCCCAGGTTCGATTCCTGGCTGGGTCAGGGGTTTTTAGTTGTAAATGATTAATATCCCTTGCATGAGGACTGGGTGTTTGTGTTGTCCTTAACGTTCCTTTCCTCACATTCAACACTCTACACTTCCGCAATTCCAATTACACACAGGTTCACATCATATGGTGCAAGTAATGGCAAAAGATCTCTAGAGGTCAACGCCACGAACAATTTTTTTTTTTTTTTAAACACACCATGCAAACCCGACCTCACTGGAGTGCAATTGCGAGGACGAGTCGTGTACTTTATCATATATAGTAATTCCTTATGCGAGATTAACTTGTAACTAACAGTAACCTAACCAGTCACTCTTTAGTAATTTTCTCACTGACAGTAAAAAACTTTCGTGTCACTATTCAATGCAACCTAAGCAAATTTTAATCAAACCACTGTGTAACAATGTTTTGCAATGGATCAAGGCCTAACCTGTTGACAACAGTGGTTTTTTTGATGGGCCATGCTGATAAGATTTATTTCACAGATTTTTTTTTATAACCTGTTAAACAGTGATGGTAAGTTGTGTACTGAAAAATGAAGTATACCTTGTCCTAGTGGCAATCCAGCAAAAGTTCAGCACCTACAACAATTTTTCAGCACACGCATCTAGGCGCGATTGCACTGTCATTTGTTTCTTTCTTACAAAATGATTTTAATCCTCCTAGTCAATACTACATATTTTTTACCTCCAACAAAGATGAAAGTTCACACATAAACATATTTATATCAAGACGAAAGTGTGTGAACTTTCGTCTTAATTGGACGTAAAAATAGTTAGTATTGACTAGTAGGATTACAATAGTTTTGTACAACTGTCCATACGGATTCAACAATGAGATTCATAGTCTGTAATTTGTTTGTCTCTCGCTCACTTCTTGCGATGGTCGTGATCATGCGGTGGACAGGGCTGCCAACTGTTCATCTAAAGAACTAGTCCTAAGCAGCAGCGGTACTTTTGAATTTACGAATCTCTTGGTTAGGTCTGGCTAGTGACAAAGCCATCGGTCTGGATTCGTTAGGTCTGGTTAGTGACAAAGCCATTGGTCTGGATTCGTTAGGTCTAGCTAGTGACAAAGCCATTGGTCTGGATTCGTTAGGTCTAGCTAGTGACAAAGCCATTGGTCTGGATCAAGCAAAGGGGGCCTGGGGGCGCAAGCCCCCAGGGGCCTATTCCACAAAAGTATGGTCTTGTACATTACAAGTAAATTCTCTAGTAACTAGTATGAATACCAGAGTTTCTGTTCCACAAAATAATTTTCTACAGTTGTACTTTACTACTCCATACTTAAAAATTATCAGTGAATTTTTAAGGCCTGTTTTCACATGTAGGACTGTGCTTCAGCTGTGCTTCGACCGTGCTACAGCGGTGTCGCCTACTCCGTCTTTTCACATGTAGGACTGTGCTGCGACTGTGCTGTGGTCATGTGGTCCTTGTTCATTGCATTTGTGCTCACAGGTTGGAGACATGGATCCGAACGAAGAAGACGTAGTTATTGCCTGCGCAGCGTACATTGTTTTACAACAAAAGAAGAATAAGTATAAAGGCATTCATGTTATTGAACTAAACTTATCACTTGTTCGTCCATCTTTAAGGAAGACAACTGCGCCACACCTACTACTGCAAACTATCACACAATGTATCTAAACCAACGAACACAGTACTCAGACAGCGCATTGCGCACTCTATGTTATTCTGTGCTCGTTGGTCATTGGATCACGTACGACCGAGTGCTTCCGATTACCACCGAAATAAGACGGAAGTCCGGCTTGGCGACACTAGGGCGACCGTTTCTAATTTTCACATGTGGTACTGTGCTGAGACCAGGCGACGACTGTGTGGGCCGTTCGCTCTGCTTGGCGATCCATGACAGCACGGTACCAACACGGTAGGGACACAGTCCTACATGTGAAAATACTCAACTGCTGTTCAATGCAAATGGAATGGTTTATACTGTTTGGCGATTGCGGACGACACAGCACGGTCGAAGCACAGTCGCAGCACAGTCCTACATGTGAAAACAGGCCTTTATAGGTATGTTCCACAAAAGTACTAGTACTTGTAACTTACTAGTGAATTGGGAAGTATTCTCTATCAGTGAAAGGACAATAATATATAAATGTACTAGTGCTATTTAAATATACTTATTTCAGATACATTTTGCTTGTTGCTTGTTGTTTAAAGGGGCCTAACATCGAGGTCATCGGCCCAGATACATTTTGATAAATATGTGGTCTAGCAGTAGTGATAGTGATGGTAATGAAAATGAAAACTACCGTCTGTATAGGGAAACAATAAACTTCCAGTTTAACACTATTTGAATACAATGAGCGTTTTAGGTTAAGCACAATACAAGTGGAAGAACTTTTGATGGATATTGGGCATAGGTTGAAACATCTTAATAACTGAAATAAATCACTCTCTGCTAAACTACTAACACTGCTTTGACTAGGAAATGGTGGTCAGTACCATGGTATTGTACATATGCACGGGATGGCAAAATCTTCGGTCTGTAGGTCAATACATTCTGTGGTGGCTGAAATAAATTATATAAAATTTCCTCAAATTGTTCGTTGACCTGAAAATACTGAACAAACATGTTCCAAGAAGGATATTCCTGGAATCATTAATTCCAAGTAATTCCAATCATTAATCCAACTTTTCCCCTCAAAAGCTCCATGAGCTTTTCCAAATCAAATATTTTTATCCAACTCTTTATTTTGTCTTGCTTTTTCAGACTCTCGCTGAATGCACCGAAATGAATATCTTTCCTTCTTTCTATTTCCTTCAAAGTGAATAACTTCCTTTCCTTGACACCATTTTAACAATTCATGCAGAGTGTGCAATTTTGTAACAATTAAGTTTGGCGGCCGAATGTAGTTATTAGCGGCATCTGATTCCAAATGACAGACCAAGGCGGGTATGTCAGACTATCGTGGAACATTGCGAGAATCGTGGAAGAACAGAATGGGTGATAATAATGGAGTAATTTCCTATCATCAAAGAAATAAACTGAAAAATAACATTGCAGCACTGAGAACTTCACAGAAATATTAGAGTTCTTTGAATCTTTGCTACATACTTAACTTAAAATACGATATTAAGATAAATGAGGCAAGCATAACCTACTTCAACGAATCGAATATGAGATAAACAGCTGATTCATTCTATGACGTATGTTTACTGATATGTTGTCACTTGTAAAACTTGTAACAATTCACTAGTAATATACAAGAGACTATCAATCTTTTGTGGAACAGAAATGTACAACTCCATACATTACAAGAACCCACACTAGTAACTTGAAATGTACAAGACCATACTTTTGTGGAATAGGCCCCAGGGCTGCAAAGCAGCTTTAGACCTCTAGCATTTCGGATGGTGATAGTAAAGGTAAGGTAAGGTAAGGGTGTATTCTGACCAAAGGCAGGTCCGAACCTGGCAGATGTGTATGACCCCAGTTTACGTACCGGTACTGTAGGGCGGTCAGTTCCTTTCTGCACCTCCATTCCCTTACCCCCCTACCAACAGCGTGTGGCAACCCATCCAAATCTTGACCACGTCCAATGTTGCTTAACCTAGGAGATCTCACGGGATCCGGTGTTTCAACACAGCTACGGCTGTTAGCATGGTGATAGTAGCTAGTGACAAAGCTACTGGTTTGGATTGGTTAGGTCCGACTAGTGACAAAGCCATTGGACTACGATCGAGCAGTTGTGTATTTATTGTGCGCGGGTTGGTAACGGAATTCATTTTACTTCTTCCTGGGAGTGGCGTCATATCCGACTGTCTCTCACCCAATGGAAATGCTGCTGTGTAGTTAAGCAATGAACAATGGCACGTGATAAATTGTATCAGGTTATAAAAGTAAGAGTACTTCTGGGGGCCAGCGGGTAGGTTCTTGGCTGCCGCAGTGAACACATCTTTCCCCTCCAAAGTATTCCACGTAAGATTTGTAATATATAAAGTCCTTATGATGCTATGAAACTAATGTTGTGTATACTGAATTTCTTTCTTTTCTTTTTTTAAAATTTTTGCTCTTTTTTTCTTTTCTTTTTGCTTTACATCGCACTGACACAGATAGGTCTTATGGCAACGATGGGACAGTAAAGGGCTAGGACTGGGAAGGAAGTGGCCGTGGCCTTAATTAAGGTACGCCCCAGCATTTGCCTGGTGTGAAAATACAAAACTACGGAAAACCATCTTCAGGGCTGTCGACAGTGGAGTTCGAACCCACTATCTCCCGGATACTGGATACTGGCCGCACTTAAGCGACTGCAGCAATTGAGCTTGGTTAATGAATTTATACAGACAATCCTATAATTAGGGAAGATATATAATTACAACAAGAGTAGCCTAATCATCAGCCACATTGAAAGGAGCGGTATTTATCCCCTCTAGACACTGAATAACCAACAGAAAATTTTGAGCACACAAAGTTAAATGTCACCAGTCATGATAAAACACTGCCCACCAATATGCTGACAGACTGTTGGGGAGGGGGCAAGGGGGGATCTTTGCAATAACTGCAAACTAAAACAGAGGGTAGTCAAGTCAAATAATTATCATAGATTATTAAAGGACAATACTTACATTCAATTTTTTCTAATACATTAACCGTCCTCACTAAAAACTTCACACAATTGTAGCACTGTTCTTGTTTAAATACAAATGTGTAGTTAACATAAAGTTCTTCTTTCATCGCTACACAATAACCTTTACTCGACATTCTTGTAGCATCTATTTCTGTTAATGTATTCCGGCCATTTTCCCAGGAGAACCACGAACCTCGTATTTTCGTTGGAATGGTGCATGATGATTCTACATCAGCTGAAAATTAAAAGACAGATTTATAACTGAACATGGGTGGCTGAGAGAAACTTAAACAATTTAGGACTACAAGTGGATTTCAACCATTCACCTCTTACCAAATATAAAGAAGAAATATAAATGATTTTAAACACTGCGAGGTTAACGGCTCAGAATTCAAGGAAAACTTTTCCTCCGACGAATATACGATGGTTACATGAAAACCAACTAATAGGCCTACCAATTCTTAGTATTATCAGATGATCATCTACAAAACACATTCTAATTTATCAAGAAAACAAAAATCTGAGGAAAGTGAATAGTAAGGAAAAGTTTTACTCCAAAAATTGTCATTAGATAACCTTCTAGTGATACACGAAATTCTTCTCCTGAGTAGCAATATATTCTACTTACAAAAGACCAATTCTACACAGCAGAGAGTAACAAAAAGAATGAAGATGAAGAGCACGTTGTTTCTTGAAGTCATCGTAACTGTACACATTAAAAAATTGCAAACATAACATCTACAAGCAACAACAACAAAAAGCTCCACCCATGACTGTCATTCGAATTATACGGAAGCAGGGTTACCATCGGGCAAAAAAGTTTCGAACGAAATTCTCCCCTAAAAAGGTACTAGATTATGGGAAAGAGTACTAATTTGAATCAATCAATCAATCAATACTGATCTGCATTTAGGGCAGTCGCCCAGGTGGCAGATTCCCTATATGTTGCTTTACTAGCCTTTTCCTAATTGATTTCAAAGACACTGGAAATTTATTGAATATCTCCCTTGGTAAGTTATTCAAATCCCTAACTCCCCTTCCTATAAATGAATATTTGCCCCAATTTGTCCTCTTGAATTCCAACTTTATCTTCAAATTGTGATCTTTCCTACTTTTATAAACGAAACTCAAAAACTTTTCGTCTACTAAATTCATTCCACGCCTAGATATAAGCTTAACCGATATTTCAAAATATCGGTGACAGGCGTATCTGTGACACAAAAATATCTGTGACTTTTATCGGTGATTCTGTCACAGGTAGCACGAGCATATGATTATCGGCACTGTCACTCTTTGATGCGGGCGACCAGTACGGAAATACTGTAGGTGATATGATGACTAGGTCGAGCAGTATTTTTTCGGAAGATTCAGGACATTCGAAGTGGGGGAAAAAACATTCACCTTTATAAATTTAAAGTTTTAATAAAGCATAGGGAAGAGGTTGTTAACATGATGTGCAATAACAAACGGAATGTAATTACCCGTGTAGTGTCTCCAGGGATGCCAGTTGCTTAGAGTACCGTACTTAAATGTAGGTTTCAGAATAAAATGACTAAATTTTATGACGAGTGTTAATTATACCATGTAACGTCACACAAATATTACATACAGCAGGGGCTTATACTCAACCTTGAGGTTCGTTACAGAAACAATCTTAACCTCATTTATGTTATATACCTACAATACCTAAGTGCAATAAAGATTGAAGAAAATGGAACTGAAAAACTGAGGCATATTATATTCATAGTTTCTTCGCTAACAACGAATAAGAATCTGATAACTTAATACAAAGATTTGTCTAGTCCAATTGCACTCATTTTTGCCAGTAGCCTCCCATGACTCACCCTATCAAATGCTTTAGACAGGTCAATCGCGATACAGTCCATTTGACCTCCAGAATCCAAGATATCTGCTATATCTTGCTGGAATCCTACAAGCTGAAATTCAGTGGAATAACCTTTCCTAAAACCGAACTGCCTTCAATCGAACCAGTTGTTAATTTCACAAACATGTCTAATATAATCAGAAAGAATGCCTTCCCAAAGCTTACATACAACGCATGTCAAACATACTGGCCTGTAATTTTCAGCTTTATATCTATCACCCTTTCCTTTATACACAGGGGCTACTATAGCAACTCTCCATTCATCTGGTATAGCTCCTCCGACCAAACAAAAATCAAATAAGTACAAGTACTTCAGATATGGTACTATATCCCAACCCATTGTCTTTAGTATATCTCCAGAAATCTTATCATTTCCAGCTGCTTTTCTAGGATTCAACTTTTATGTCTTATGGTAAATGTCATTTTTATCATATGTAAATTTTAATATTTATTTAGCCTTGGTCTCCTCCTCTATCTGAACATTATCCTTGTAACCAACAATCTTTACATACCGGTACTGCTGACTGAATACTTCTGCCTTTTGAAGATCCTCACATACACACTCCCCTTGCTCATTAATAATTCCTGGAATGTCCTCCTTGGAACCTGTTTCTGCCGTAAAGTACCTATACATACCCTTCCATTTTTCACCAAAATTTGTATGACAGCCAATTATGCTTGCCATCATGTTATTCTTAGCTGCCTTCTTTGCTAGATTCAATTTTCTAGTAAGTTCCTTCATATTCTCGTTTCTTCCACAGCCATTTCTAACTTTATTTCTTTCCAGTCTGCACCTCCTTCTTAGTCTCTTTATTTCTCTATTATAACAAGGTGGGTCTTTTCCATTCCTTACCACCCTTAAAGGTACAAACCTCTTTTCACATTCCTCAACAATTGCTTTAAACCCATCCCAGAGTCTGTTCACATTTTTATTTACCGTTTTCCACCGACCATAATTACTTTTTAGAAACTTCCTCATGCCTTCTTTATCAACTATTTATCCTCTTTATCCCACTTTTCAGACCTTCCTTTCTATCACATTTATTTTTAACTAAGACAAAAACAGCTTCATGATCACTAATACAATCTATTGCTTCAGTTTCTCTATAGAGCACATCTGGTATTATCAGCACAATATCCAGTATATTTTTCCCTCCGGTTGGTTCCATCGATTTTTGAATCAGTTGTCCTTCCCATATTAACTTATTTGCCATTTGTTGGTCATGCTTCATGTCGTTCGCATTTCCTTCCCAATTGACATTTGGTAAATTCAGATCTCCCGCTACAATCACATTTTTTTGCATGTTGTTTCCTACATAGCTGATTATCTTATAATTCTGAATCCGTGTCAATGCTACCCTTTCCCGGTCTGTACACTCCAAATATATCAAGTTGCCTATTATCTTTAGAAATAAGTCTTACACCTAGAATTTCACGTGTCTCATCTTCATCTTTTTCGTAGCTTACAAATTCTTCTTTCACCAGAATGAATACTCCTCCTCCCGCAATTCCTATCCTATCTCTACGAAACAAACTCCAGTTCCGTGAGAAAATTTCTGCATCTATTATATCATGTCTCAACCATGATTCAACCCCTATTACAATATCTGGTAAATATATATATATATATATATTAAATTACTTAATACTATTCCTTTCTTTACAATACTTCTACAGTTCAACACTAACAATTTTATGTCATCCCTACTTGATTTCCAGTTCTCTGTTCCCTGTTTCCTGTTCCCTTATCACCGCTCACTAGCCCGCCCCGTTTCCCTGAATGTAACTCCCAATTACCTTTCCAAACAAATTTCCTGACTTATACGTACCACTGCGGATTAAGTGAAGGCCATCTGAGCGCAGATCCCTATCCCCTACCCACCCATTAGGATCTAGAAATTTCACTTCCAGTTTCCCACATATCCACTCCATAGTCTCATTTAAATCCCCAATCACCCTCCAGTCAGTATCCCTCCTACACAGTATTCCACTAATAACAACAATAATTTTTACAATGGAGTAGGATTATTCATAAAGGCAGTATAAAAAACAAATCACATTTAGCAAAAATACACATTTATTATATGAGAAATTTGTAATAATCAGACTAGCACCAATGTTTCAATTACCACCATCCTAACAGATCCTGTTCCAAGCTACAACCAGTTGTTTTTGTTTTTGTTGCTGTTGTTGTTGTTGTTGCTGTTGTTGTTTGTGATAATTTTGGGGCTTTTTATCAGAGTAACTTCACCTAAACTCCAATCCCTTAATTGTTGAATAACACTGATACAAATGAACACTGCAATCCATTAAAAGTCTTCATTATGAAGGGACTCACACCACTATTTTCCACTATGTCACTGACACTGGTCACTCCAAAAATATGATGAACCACCCCAATGGAATCAGAAGTACTTGAATACGATCCAATAGACACCACAGAGGATTTTATAACACAATATTTGCTTCATCCAAAAACGTATTTAGAACTTTAATTATATCAGCAGAAGGATTACATGGCAAACAAGAAACACTGGTTGGAAGAACCTGCTTAAGTCGCGTTGCACTACTAATAAGCTTCCCACGAGGAGCCACATATATAGGACACTGAAAGAGTAGGTGATTCGCATCTCCATCACTAGAACCACACAAACAGTTTGGCTCCTGCGTCAAATGGAACCAAAATTTATATTGGGCCGTAAGGGCATGATTAAACCGTAACCTAATGACGTTTATAATATGCCTTCTGGAATCGATCCGACAACCAGTTGATAGTTATTTATTTATGTTTAGAATATGAACACTACGAATATTCTCACGCATTTCAGTTCAACATTCATCCCCCACCCACGCACAAACACAAGCACACATGCACACGCGCCATTTGTCTTTACACACTATCCAAAAGTTGGCTGTCTTTTAGAATATATCCACATGCATTTCACATTTTACTCTTCTCTTAATCCTTGCAAGACATTGCCAAAGCAATGAACTGTTTTGAAATGCTAAAATTTTGGGCAGGCGAATGTTTTAGTTACTCCTTTGTTAGAAGTAGTAGCCTCCGTAGCTCAGGTCGCACTGCGTCGGCTTCTCACTGCTGGGTTCCGTAGTTCAAATCCCGGTCACTCCATGTGAGATTTGTGCTGGAAAAAGCCGAGGCGGGACAGGTATTTCTCCGGTTTCCCTGTCATCTTTAATTCCTGGAAAACTCTCAACTATCATTTTATTTCATCTGTCAGTCATTAATAATTGCCACAGAGGAGTGCGACAGGCCTGGACAGGTGGCACAATTCCTATCCTCACCGCAAGATGGGGTCTTCATTCATTTTTCCCTGACCTGGTCACTGACTGGAAAACAGGTTGTAGGTTTTTCTTTGTTAGAAGGAGCCCATTCAACATACAGGATTCGAGTTTGTTTCTCAGTTTGGTCTTATTTTTAGTAACAGCAGAGAAAAACCTTTCTGTTGCAGCAGAAAATGTTTTAAACAGAGCACTGCCTTAACAAAATTCGTCACATTTGGAAAGAGGTAGTCGTGTAGGATTTTTCATTTCAGAAGCAAATTCCAAAAGTCATAAAGCCTTAGTTTTCTTTCAGCGATTCTGTGGACCTCTTTCTTAAGAAGGAACCTTCCAGTGTCGACTCAGTTAAATGAAACACAAGCTCAATATAAATATTGTTTAATGGTGTGTATTTTTACAGGTATATTATAGTGTAATATTTATATTGAGCTTGTATGTTCGACAAACTGAAGAGCTTCTATATTTCTGTGGATTTAGCCAGCCACTATTTCGTGTCTAACATCATAAACACTTTCTGTAACTACATTAGGGAAATATATAGCTAATGGGATTATACTGAAGAAACTGCCACCTCTATTGCAATTTTCTTGTTTCGACATGGACAGATTTCTTAGAATAGGGTCACAAAAACCATCCTCTTAAAAAACTGTTCGCACTTCGCAGAATTCAGCATGAAAAGATAGGCACTTGGCTTTTAAATTTCTTATCAATTTCTTTCTTGTTTATCTGCTACAGTGGAAGATCTTCTACTCTACATCCGTAAAAGGTACTAGATTTCCATAGAAAGAACTAACGTACTAAACATGTACAAGAAGTACTAGATCCAGTACTAAAGTCCTAAAGTTGGCAACGCTGTACGAAAGCATGAAATATCCCCAACTGCAGTGCCGGCTTAGCTAACCCATATAATTTCTCTACTGCCGAAGCTGTGCCAAAATCTCACGAACAACGGATTCACTAGACATGTTTTCCACTTGGAGCGGAAAACACGCCAACATATTAAATGTGTTGACCTCAACATTCTGAGTTAATATGCAAAGTCAAGTGGAAGACACAATCACAATATACATGTCAATTGTAACATGTTAAGTTTAACATGTTGGTGTTAAATGTTAATCAGTGGAGACCGGCCTTACAAACAACATTATTGCAGCTTAACTGCTACGTTTACACCTGATGTGTGTGGTGGTGAAATAGGACACAATGAGTTTCCCTTTCAGGTATAATTTTGTCATCACGCCTGGCTCTGTGGCTATATGGTTAGCGAGCTGGCCATCGTTCAGTGTTCCCGGGTTCGATTCCCGGCGGGGTCGGGAATTTTAACCGCTGTAAACTGGTACGGGGGCTGGGTGTATGTGGCGTCTTCATCAACATTTCATCCTCATCACGACAAGTTCCTAAGTTTTCAGATGATGATGTGAGCATCATTCGGTGTTCGGCTGTTGTGCAGTGCACACACGTCTACCTGGTCACTGATTCAGCGGCATTTGGTTTTTACGTCTGTAGATAAGTAGAGTGTTTTGTGTTTGTGTTTGTAATTTTGTAGTTGGTTCGGCTATCGTTTAGTGTACGGTAATCACATTTCTATAGATAATGGAAGAGGAAATTTAGGGAGACCTCCCGATAATGGAAATAATTCCAATAATGCAGACTTCATAATGAACGATCAAAATATTGATTCCAAATACACTATAGACAATACTGGACACTTCCGCATTCTCCCGCACTAAACTGCGAGTCAAATTGACAGTGGTGCTACTGGCGGTTCGACCTTAAAAGTCAGGTGGTAAGATTGAAACTACACACGTTTCATGTTAAAATTGATAGTAATAATAAACCAGATAATTATGTTTGCGCTGTTCTACTACTAAAGTTAAATGTTAAACTGATAGAAATAATGAAACTCAAAAATGATTTCGTTTCGTCCGAATGCTTGGCTGAATGGTCAGCGTTGAGGCCTTCTCTTCAGAAGGTCACAGATTCTATTCCCGGCGGGATCGGAGATTTTAATCGCGTCTAATTAATTCTTCTGGTTCGGGGACTGGGTGTTTGTGATTGTTCCAAAACTTTCTCTTCATATTCAGACAATACACTACACTTCCAACCATCAAAGAAACGTGCAATAATGATTACTTAGACTTCGGAATTTTAGGTGCTAAAATGTGATTTACCTGTCTAAAAAAGGCTCTCAGATTTAATGTTTATTTTGCTAAATTATTAATAACTCGTTAGGGGGAAATATAAAACTAGTTTCACTCACCTCTTTGTTGCAAATGTCACAGTATAGCCTATAATTTTATTATCCGATGTGAAACGGGGAAACTCGTGTAACTTTTTAATTAAGGACGACTTGGAATCGGATACATTCGGCATAATCCACACACAGAAACAAGATGATTACCGAAATGTTCTCACAAAATGAAATGGAGTTTTTATTCCAGGATACTGTCTCTAGCCTCGTGACAGACTACAGAAGTGTTCGCTGCGAGAGTTTCTTAAGGATTTCAGGGCTGTGTGGTTTACAGCTTTCCGATTATAAGATTTTGTTTAAGATGCTGAAAAGGAGTCAGAAAATATTGTATTTTCTTGAAATATAATAAAAGCACGCCTTTGCTGGCGGGGTGTAATGTTTACAGTGCACTATGTCTGATATGGGCTAGAATAAATTTGTTAATTTCTTTGACCTGTCTCAGTCTCATCCATGGCTTTTACAATATGAAAGTAACCGAGGAATGAGCGATTCTAGTAACACCGTTCCTTATGCAGCAAGTCCCTGGTATGAATGGTGTGAAAATATTGCCCTTAGGGTAGGTTTGTGTATGCATTTCAGTGGGCTCGGTAAGACTGATATATAGTAGCAATTTCTAGCTCAGTGAGGAAAGAAACGGTAAACTACCTTACTCCTCATTTCCCTAGTACGCCTCTTCACTCACACCAAGGCTATCTATGACAGCTGTAGGTGGACATGTGGAGAATCAAACCAGACTTCGGGCTAAATACCCAAAAACACATATTAAAAGCATGTTAACCGATTTAGGGATTAAATAGAAATTGTAGCAATATAGGCAAATATAGGTTCTAACGTCAAGTAAGGCACTCTTAGGCACTGTACCGTGAATTTCCCTCCCCCTTTCTTTTTTGTGCTATCTTATATACATGCTTGCATGCTGCTGTGTACCACTACACTTAAACTAAGTCCATTTATAAGGTCTTGACGTTTTTTAGGTTTATATCATTTAGCTGATTAATAATAAATGATATTCTCCTTTCTCCCAAGTTATGGCTCCAGGGTAAAAGAGACCTGACTACCCGCTCTGGAGTACTTCCTTTAGCTAAGGCTGGCAGCCGTGCCACTTATCTCTATGTCCCTTGGCAACACTCCGCGCCTCTCCTTGGCTACCAATGAGAGTTTCGGAGCTCGGCGTATATCTCTTGTCCTGGCTTTGGCAAGGGTATTCTGCGTCTTATCGACGTGATACTTGGACTTGACACTTTACGCCTTATTGTGTGGACTGGATCCCTCTCGAGGCACGATCTCATGACTAAGGGACATGGAGGTAAGATGCTAAGTCTGATAGAGTGAATAAGGGATCATGGGAGGATTAAGGTTACTTTTATGTAAACTAATTTAAGGGCGTTTTCTGGTTTTTTAAAGGGCTCTTTAAAACCTTGTATTTTTAAGCATTAATGTACATTCATTATCAAATTTCGATGTTACTCTGATATCTACTCACAAGATGTATGGGCTGGTTGTTGTTATTGGCCACTAAAGGCTTACTGGCCCCATTGAATTTGTACTGAAAATTGAAATGCCTCCTGGGCCTTTTAAAGTTGAATGGTTAACGTTAACCGTTGCCTACGTTATAATACAAGGCCTGGAAATAGAGCCCGTAAACCGCTATCGAAGTTGTCACACTGAAGTTCAATGTCGGGCAGCTAGGATCGCTTTCTTGCCCCCTGTCTATCGGGTTCGCACCTTTAAAGGTGTTTATTAACTGAGTTGGCTGTGAATGTGTTATGTATTCGTCTGATGTTAAGCATTCCCAGTTAGAGTTAGAGTTTATTCACGAGAAATTAAAGGTAGTGGAATTTCGTTTCACAAACGTCCAGTGAATGTTCAATGTTCGAAACATTATACAGAGGAAGTATTACCTACGCATGAGATAAGACTTCAAGCTGATGAAATTAGGCCTCTGTTCCTAAGTTTTGATCCGAGTTACGTCATAACAATCGGGCGATTCCAAAATTTGTCACTGGAGTTTTTTTGTAAACAATGCTACAGTGACCGGCAATCATTTGAGAGGCCTCTTCAAACTCAGAAATCTTAAATTAGGAAACCAACCAGAATAGTAATTTGCCCAACAAAATTAGGAGAAAATAATGCAGCAACAGCTAAAAATATTGTATTTTTCCCTGAAACAATCTCTGGTTTGAAAAGTATGGAGGTGGTTTGTCCCGAGAGCAGTAAATACAGGTTGAAATAAACCATTTGATTTATGGAGCATTTTATGAAATTGTTCGATGCACATAAAGTCTGCAATACCTCACATGGGACATATTGCACAAATGAGAACAAACGAGCATCTTTTAGTACTGAAGATGAACGCCTCAGTTCGTTAATTAATGATTTCCTGTCATATAATAAGAAAATTCAAATGCATTCAGATATAGTAAAAAGTTCCATGAGCGAGCATCTTTTAGTACTGAAGATGAACGCCTCAGTTTGTTAATTAATGATTTCCTGTCGTATAATAAGAAAATTCAAATGCATTCAGATATAGTAAAAAGTTCCATGAGGGAAATATATCAGGCATAGATCTTGACTACCCAATCCACTGTGGCCGGCGTAAAATACCTCATAAGTATACATTTGCATTATGCATTGACGAGGAACCTAACAAGCGATGGCATCAAGCTCTTCTTCAGCTACCTGAGACGCCAAGCGGAATAAAATGACATTATGGTTCGTGTGGCAAAAGAACAAACAGACTGTAAAGGCTGCTTAGAACAAATCTCTTCTCCAGCTACTCAAAGTCTAACACTGTGTCTTATTCGTTTTCAAGATCGAGGAGCCCTCAGATACCAAAAATCATCGCCTGTGGCACTTCTGCAGTGAACAACGGAATTTGTCACCTCCGCTACGCAGTACTTGCACCGAAGAGAGTTACGAAAAGGTGCACATTTTTTTAAAGACATGTTCATCAGTGAAATTAAGTGCAGAAAGTGTAAAGACGACAAACCACATCTTTTTCTACTATGAAAATTTCTGAGACATCTATAAGACAACATTGCACCGAACCACTCAAGTAGAAGAGAGTTTTGAAACTTGATAAGAAGCCTCTCAAAAGGAAAGTTTTGAAACTTCAGTGACATATGCAAGCCAATGCAGAACCGTTCTATAAATAAAGTACTGTAAATACTCGAAAAAACATTCAGTTCTTTTTATTTAGGATGTAATTTACTTATTGACATATACAGCCATACGAACACAAGGGAGCAAGTACGCGACCCTAGCGGCTCAATTGTGAACTGGGATGCCACCCGTTTCCATGAGTACATTTCAAGGCCTTGTAATATTGCGTAGGCAACGACGTTAACTCTCGTATTCTCTTTTTAAGCCGCTTGAGTCGGCTGAGAGACTGAGTAAATCATTACTCTTAGGGCATTCGTAATGTACCAGGGCCTTGTGAAAAAAATTCTCTCTTGGAATGCCCTCTTGTGGACTTGGAAACTTTCCGCTTCTTGCGGTATTTCTATGAATGTCATGTACTCCATCGTAAGTGTATGCTAGGTTTGGAAACTATTTTCGCATATTACAATCTTTTAGAATTTTCTGGTACTCCTTCCCATGTTGTAAATATCGGTGAACCCTCCCTCTGGACGAGTTACTGGATTTGAGAAATTTCATTTTATGAGTCATGGTCCCTCTATCGCATGCTGTGCGTTTATGTGTTAACCCATGGTAAATTATTATGTAACATGATTGTATTAATGGGTGTGTGCATTCATAATGCTTTAAAGAAAGGGAGAAGTATGAAGTAAAGCAAATTAGTCAAACATTTTTAATAAATTGAAGTGTTGATCTTAACCTTGTGCTGTGATGTCCATCTTCCGGCCTGCACCTACTTTCTAAAAGCTACTGGAATAATATCGGTGCAGGCACTGGTGCAGGTACTATAGAACCACCGTTTCTAACATTATAAATACATGAAACGTGCAAATACTGCTCCATTTTACGTTCTGCCTTCAAGAACAAAATAGGCTTTTCCCTAAAATCCGAGGTCTAGCGATTACATCCCTCAATATAGGGTAGGCGTAAGATAGGACATTTGGCCGTAAAATAGGGCCAAATCCACATGTGCGGAACAGCTCGCACCCGAAAGAAGAATTTATATTTTATGTATTTGGTTTTAATTTTCTTCATGCAATTAATCTAAGATAAGAAAACTTGACAACTATTGTTAAACCTAACGTGACGTGTACACTAATATTGTACAATATTGGTATTTACTTACAATGCTATGTCTCGAGGAAAGCGGAACAAAGGTTTCTATAGTTGAACATGTTCAAAGATTTTGCAGACAAAAACAGGGCAAACCTTACCAAATACGGTTCAGTGTTTGTGTGATGGTAACACCCAAAACCTTTGTCACCGGATAAATCAAATTTTCACGAAAATCTACTTCTTAACGCAAAATCCAAGAACAAAATTTTACACTGCATAAGCTGATCGGTATTACTACTACACTCAAGCATTAAGGTCGTCGCGCCAAGCGCGCGGGCAATCAATGTCTTGCGATATCTCGCAAAGTGTACGTATTTTCTATAGCGTATTTGTTGATTCTCAGACCGAGATTACACAATATCACGTACGTAACACGGATCAAAGTCAACAAGTTCCATTACATAAATATTCTATACTCATTTGGTCCCTACATTGTAAAGGTAGAATCGAACGACTCTACCAAAAAATAGGACAACTTCATTCTATGACTCTGGGCCGGTTCTTCTATGGTGATGTAAAGGCCATCCATAGAAAGGGTAGAAACAAGAGACAGATTACCTTTCTGTCTAGTAAGGCTGCAAACGCACTTCTTACTCATCAAATCCTTGTGGATAAAAACATGAAAGCGTTTATTCCGCCCTCGAATATTCATAGAGTAGGAGTAGTACGTGGTGGTGGTGGGGGTGTATATTCTATTCTTTCAGAATCAGGGATCCTTACTCATTTACAATCTCCCTGTTGTGATAGCCAGAGTCCTGCAGCCAGACCCACCGCGCAGCACTTCAAACCCACGGGCTCCGGCAGCCCAGCCCGTTCAGTACCGTAGAGTTAGTAATACACTAGAGGTAGCACTGGTGCCACCGTCTACGAGAGAATCACTGTAGCTAGCGGAGCATGTTGAAATCGCACTTGTTTTTCAAAAAGCTCACTGCGCTGTACTCATCAATGTAAATAGGTGACTATTAAAACTGCGTGAATATAGATAAGGTTTAAAATTCTTACATCTAAACATTCTCAGATACTACAGTATACTTGCGATGCTTCTCTCCAGTAAAAAAGTAAGCCCTAAAAGCATAAATACAGGAGAAGTGCGTGGTAAAAGAGGACAGTGTTCAGGTGCAGTTAAGTATTACAAAATTTATTTACCGTTCATATTAAGTCTTTTAACAACATACGCTTAGAAGGAGGGCACGTATATTTCGCTATCTTTTGTGCAAATGACCAGGACTTTGCTATAATTCTGCCCAAACGACCTAAAATGTCCTCTCACGTACGAAGCGGGTGAGTGAGTTTTTAGGCCTAAATGCGATGGAGATATTTTGCGGTAAAGTAGACAGTTACGACTTTGGCTTTTTGAGCCTGGCTCAGACAGGTGACAATTTAAGGTGCTCAAATATGTCAGCCTCTTGTAGCCAGCTTTACCGGCACGTGAATGAAGTCCCGTTGGAAAAAATTCCGGCACTTCAGCTTCTCCGAAAATCAAGTACGTAGTTAGTAGGACGTAAAGCCATTATTATTATTATTATTATTATTATTATTATTATTATTATTATTATTATTATTATTATTATTATTGTTGTTATTGTTGTCGATGTTTTCTAAACGCGACTACATGTGGAAATATGACACTCGGTTGTGCTTTCAGCCTATTATGGAGTTTTTATTTAGCTGTTCCTGAAATGCATGATTTGCTTTAAGATTTTAACTTGTAAAATTATTGTCGTTAATGGAAAGGGAGAGTGGTAAATTATATGATTGAAGAGAACTGAAAAAACAATATTTTTTTACAATTTGCTTTACATCGCACCGACACAGCTAGGCCTTATTGCGAGGATGGGATAGGAAAGGACTAGGAGTGGGCAGGAAGCGACCGTGGACTTAATTAATGTACGTCCCCAGCATTTTCCTGGTGTGAAAATAGGAAACCACGGAAAACCATCTTCGGGGATGCCGACAGTGGGGTTTGAACCCACTATTTCCCGAAATTAAGCTTAGAGTAGCGTGGCCCTAACCGCACGGCCAACTTGCTCGGTCAATAATTATTTATTATGCTTGTATATAGTCCTATATGACATTTAAGGGAATAATATTGACGAAAATAAAGCACTCAGATGTTCACACGGTCTTGCACATCTAGTCTCTAAATTTTAAAATCTGGTAAGGTATGACTGGGGACTGCTACACGTATTGTACGAAGGGAATGGAACAAACTATATATGTAGAAAATATATTCAGTAGCTTTTAATAGGCCTACTATAAATACACACAGAAAGTGAAAAAAACGGAGCACTATTCCAGGCCATCAAGCATATCTTTTCTTATTTTCTTTTTTGTACCAATTTGCTTTACATCGCACCGAAACACATAGGTCTAGGCGACTATGGGACAGGAAAGGCCTAGGAGTGGGAAGGAAACGACTGTGGCTTTAATTATGTTACAGCCCGATATTTGCTGCCAACAGTGGGGTTCAAACATACTATATCTTTAATGCAAGCTGACAGCTATGTGACCTGAAGCCTGCAGCTACTTGCTCGGTAATATGACATGATTTTTCTGGACATTCGCTTTCAAAGGCATGGCCATTCAGTGAAAGGAAAATGTCATCCCTTATATTTCCTAAAACATTAATTTCAGTTTTCAAGGAAAGATTCAAACGACCTCATTCGCGCCGACAGGGGAATCAGTCGCGAAGACAGCTCAAGTAAGCCAATTCACATGACAAGAAGTGGCGCACAAAGTATTATTTTATTTGCACGGAAATGAGGTTCAAGGAAACATACCTGTGAAATGATACGTCACTGCCCTTTATGAACCTCCCTATGCAGCCATAAGACTGCCACCACAGGAGACTGGCTATTTTCTTCAGCGAAGTATCAACTTCAATTTATCGGGAAGCTCCAGTAATGACAGTGCCAAACAATCCAGCGTTTGCCAATCAACGCACTTGTTCAACTTAGCACGCGACTGCAGCGCCAATGCTACCTCTAGTGCATCATTTATTAACTCTATGTTCAGTGCGGTTCTCTTCTGACACGTCAGCGTACTGGCCACGGCACTGGGCTCATACAGCCCACCGCAGTCCACCGCACTGTGCGGGCTCAGTAGAATAACCTTGAGTACTTCTCCACAATAACATGTGCGCCGTGCACAACGAAACGTCACACTACTTATTCGGATCATTAACTATACGAATTCCCGTATGCTAATAACATATTTTAAAGTAGGCTAATGCGCATTTGGAAATTAAACGGTAGAGGTTTCTCCCGCACTGTAATAATAATAATAATAATAATAATAATAATAATAATAATAATAATAATAATAATAATAATAATAATAATAATAATAATAATAATAATAATAATAATAATAATAATAATAATAATAATAATAATAATAATAATAATTGTACCGGGCGGTACACCTCTACGACGCAAGTTCAAATCTTGCGCCAATTGAAACTCCTCTACAGGAGAAGCTCTAAACTTTACAACTGAAATAATTCTACGGTTTATCAGAAGATGTCACTGAGTGTTTTTGATTTGCTTTTGTTTTTCATGGATCAAGAAGTGTGGACATTCTCTAACAGATGTCTCTACCAAAAACTATGATAACGCACTCTGGTGTAAAGGAATGTACCATATTGAAGAAATTTTGTTTTGTCTTTACTAAAATTTTTTCTGTGTTTTGTGGGTTGGCAACATTAATCCTTTCTATCCCCCTGTTTCGAATTTAGCCAATCCCGAATTTCTTTAATTAATTCTCGGCCAATCATGTATGTCTTCTTCGATATGGATATGTAGCTCTAAGCTATCCAATAAAGTTGAGGGGGTTTGTCTACTCATTCTTGAAAGGTCTCGAATTTTTCACGAGGGTATAATAACTGCTGATTTTCATGTCTGCGGGCCACTAGTATAACATCTAACTCAATGTGTGAATATGTAGCAGGGGGCGGGAAGCGCCTCGTTCTACAGACAGCAGATCTTCAACAAGGTAATGGCCTTTTAGCATCTTTATTTCTTGCTAGCTCAGCAGTCTAACTCTCAGGGAAGGTTCGAAACCTTTAATATGTAACCTATTAAACATGTAAACCCTTTTCCTGGTAAACGTAAGTTTTCTTGAACTTTAATTCGGGGATAGAGAGTGCTTCACCCACTCGAGCTCCTCTTCATTTTGAATTTGAGGTGACTATGTTTTCATAACCGTTTTTCTCTTCCTTCTTGATGTGTTAAATTTATCTTGTATACTAGTCACCTCCATAGATTGGGATTAGCCCCTGTGTGATCGGCCTAGCGCCACTTAGGTTTTAAAATGTGTATTTAGGAGTGCAAGTTCACGCCTCCTGTCCTCTCCGTACCTTGGGCCAGTAACTTAACCTATTGTTTTTTTATTTTTCTTCATGCGAAGGCCCTGTAGGTTGGGTACAAGATACCCCTGTTTCACTGTAAGTGTGCCTTGAGGGCAGTTAGTGTAAAGTTAGTTTATGGCCCCTTAAATAGGCTTGAAAGGTCGAGAGCGGGTCAGCTCTTTATGGTGTTGTGGTAAAATTGCCTTAGCGAGGCTTGAGATGTATAGTCGGGAGCTAATGCTCCATGTAATTAAGTGTTTTCTGCCCTTTGGAATTTTGTGATTGTGAGCCGAGTGCTCAGGAATTATACTTGGGGATCGAAGCCCAGATCTTGTAGTAACCCCCTAAATAGTGTGTTTTCTTTGTACCTGATTTTGGCTTGTTGTTGACTTGTTAAGTTTTCAAATTCTATGTAAACTTTTGTTAAGTCTTGTTGTCTATTGAAAATATAACCTTTATTTAACTTTTAAATTCATCTTTCGGACTTGGAGTTAGACCCATTCCAGCCCGCACTTTCTTTCACCTCTGCTGTTCCACAGATACCTCGGAACAATAATAATAATAATAATAATAATAATAATAATAATAATAATAATAATAATAATAATAATAATAATAATAATAATAATAATAATAATAATAATAATAATAATAATAATAATAATAATAATAATAATAATAATAATAATAATAATAATAATTTCTTTTACTTAGTGTGCGTAGATTAATGGTCATTTTTAATGGCGGTGGAATGGAATTACTGTGAATGAAAAGAAGAGCATCAACATTTGTCTGGTTGTAGAAGAGAATGAAACTCGCTGAGCTGAAATCTCACTCTGAAGCTGAACTTGATGCTTGCATACATCTCACATTCTTAGCAATCTGGTGAAATTTTGAATAGTTTTGTACATTTGTTCTCCAATAGGACGCTATATCTCTCTTCTTCCATTCCACAATTTTGCTTTAAATATCTTTCCAGCTCATCTGTTGAAATAGGAGCCATCATGAACGTCAGTCCAAGAAGAAAACTTCATTACTTTGGCAGGTTGTAGCATAGTCGTGGAGTCTGATGACACGGAAACATTAGAACACTCGTCATTCAAACACACCTCGTTCATCGTAAGTTTTTTACTAATCATAAAAAGACAAAATCAGTCTGACTCCTTTAATCTATACTAATATAACAAATAGAGCGCGCGAATTGTGTTAGTTTGTGTATATCTGGAGGGTAATCTCAGAAACTACTGGACCGATTCTAAAAATTCTTTTACTAATGTATATATACATTATCCCTGAGAGACATGGGCTGTATTTTATTTTTAAAACAATTTGTGGTGGGGGCGACGGGGGAGATATAAAAATAATAGGCTAATATAGGTAAAATATCGAATTTGTCGTGCAAGGACGAGACTAAGCCCATTTTAAGTTCCTTGACCCAAAGAACAAATCTCGGTAAGCCCCACGAGCCCGAAAACCATGTTTTAAGGCCCTAAAACCGACCGTTATGGATATATTGGCGCCACATTATCCCTGCTCTCGGAATCGGATATGGAAATGAACTGCCGTAACCATTGCAATGCCAGCTCCAGGATTCTACAGCAGCGAGATTATGCGTGTATATTTGGGCATACGTGCCAACCAAAATTTGTACACATAATCCCTGTGCACAATATACCTCGAAATCTTAACATGTTATAGACGTGAAGTGGTATTTTTAATCACTTTCAAAAATCAAGAGACATGTATTACTTTGTTTTCAGAAAAGACTTTTGAGTGGGGGAGGGGAGGACTGAAATGGGGGCTGGGGTGAATGAAGATGAGCATATCTACAGTACATCTCAAACACTTAACACGTTACAGATGTGAAAATTTATGTTTTTAATATTTTAGAAATAAAAACTGGTATTCTTTTGTATTTGAAAACCGGTTAACGTTGCGGGGGAGGTAAAATGGACTGAAAATGGGGTTGAATTAATTTTATTAGGGTACTGATATCTCAAAAACTGAAGTTGTTGCAGACGTAAAAATTGATATTTAGGGTCTCCTTTAAAAAGAAAGACATACGTATTATTTTGGTTTTGAAAAATCCCCCCAAGGGGGTATGAAATGACTGATATATTAGTTGAATTATTTGTATGAAGATACTAATATCCATAAAACCTAAAGATGTTGCAGACGTGAAAACGGGTATTTGAAATCACCTTCAAAAATACAATTCACTTCAGAGATGGAGGGGGGGCGTTGAAATAGGTGTTGATATCTTTTCGTGAGGATACAAATATAGAAAGAATTGAATATGTTACAGTCGTGATAACTGGTATTTTGCAGCTCCTTTATCAATATACACGCGTTTTTGTTTTCGAGAAAACAATTTAAGGGAATGAAAAGAATTGAAAAAGCAGGTGAATTTTTAAAATGAGTACCGGTATATGTCAAAAACTTTACATATTACAGACATGGAACTTAATACTTGGAATGTTCTTTAAAAATGAAGGAACATGACACTGTTTTTTTTTTGTTTCCGAAAAATCCACGAAGGTGGTGGTAGAGGAAGGGCTGATAAAGGGGTTGAATTCTTTTTATGCGGATACTTATATCTCAAAACCTGAAGATGTTACAGATGCAGAAATATGTATTTGTAATCTCCTTTCAAAATAAAGAAACATTTTTTTACTTGAGAGATGAAATTTCTCACGTGTACAGTTCTATGTCGCACGGTCATCTCAGCCACAAAAGGCAATACCACACACTTGGTTTACAAAGAGATTCTGGGGTAAATGAAACTCAATTTTTCAGTGAGTGTCTTGCTAGTGGCTTTACGTCGCACCGACACAGGTAGGTTTTGTGGCGACGATGGGATAGGAAAGGCCAAGGAGTTGGAAGGAAGTGGCTGTGGCATTAATTAAGGTACAGCCCCAGCATTCGCAAGGTGTGAAAATGGGAAACCACGGAAAACCATCTTCAGGGCTGCCGACAGTGGGATTCGAAACCACTATCTTCCGGATTCAAGCTCGCAGCCGCGCGCCTCTAACCGCACGGCCAACTCGCCCGGTCATTGAGGTTTTATACTTTAGGGATTTTCATATAATGTCTTAGTACAGTACCGAGGAACGTTTAATTTTATAAAATTACGAAATCAACGTGAGAATCCGCGGGTAACTCTTGGTGTGTACATAAAGTTCACTGCAGATCGTACAGCACACAAAATTAACGTCATGCCCATCACCGTCAACTGAAGGCTTGAAAACCAACCAAATACGACTTTTAAGTTTTGGATCCGGTTCAGAAGTCTTGTATTGTGCGGTTTTTAGTTCGTTTGTTTCTTCTTTCTTTTTACTTCACGTTTTCTTCCATAGTTTCTTTTCGTTTAGTACTACAGTCCACATTCATTTTCGATAACAGGATAGGATAGACGGAGAAGTCAAACTGAAAACCACAGCAAATTTGATCGGCTCCACTCGACCGTAATGCAACGCACTCCGCTGACACGCAGTACACGATACACATTGAAGCAGTCAGTCCATAGTACTACCACAGCGCTGTCCTTGGCTCACCGCGTACGAATGACAGAGCGCTGCCCAGACCGGCCCGTGCGATGACGTCACGGTCTTCTTATGTTCGAGCCTTTCAAAGCCCATTGCAGCCTACTGCCGAAGCAGCACATGGGCTGGGCCTCTCTGCAGGACTCTGGTGATAGCCCAACCACTCCACAGATAATCATCGAAAGATGGCTAAACTGAATATATCCCTTCAGGTGCTGTGAATGTCATCTTTGAAAGCCAACATCTCCCAAAAATGTTTCCATCTTTAATGTCATTTTATGGGTCCAAGAATTTATTATTTCACCATTATTATGTAAACGCTGTCCGCAGTATAGCCATACACCTACCAACTGTCGCTCAAGGGAACCTAGGTGTGGTAAATGTTCCCTCAATCACATTACAGAAGAATGTAATAAACAACTCCTTAAATGCGCCAATTGTGCGGGAAATCATCCAGAGGGAGCTGAACGAGATAGAAATCAAAAACAACAAAAAGGAATCGAACAAATTTTGAGTATTGAAAACAAATCATATTTAGAAATATACATTTGTTAGGGACCGTGACCGATCCACTCATGATGCCTCAACACTTCCCCCGTTAGCAAATTGAAATTCACAACAATCAGAAGAAACCTCTCCCCGAAAGCGGAATATAGTATGATGGTTTGTAAACCCCCAACCCACCCATCAAACCAGGTTATGACAGGACAACGAATCGTAATATTTTAAGTAATCCGAAGGTAGTTAAAGAAAATACTGGAACTCCAGTAGTAAGATTGATAAATGATAGTACCAACGAGGCTGCATCTACCTTATGGAGGCCCAGTCAACAGAGACAAACCTCATACCAGGGTGCATAAACTTCAGTATCCACCTTCTCTGCGGAGGCGATAAATTATAGTAAAATGTTCATTCAAATGACAAATGTCAAATCGTTTCTAAGAAATTTGAATGATCAATGGATCAAATGGGTCAAGACGTTCAATGGAAACACCTCTTAAAGTCCTTAAATGACGAGGTTCATATTTTATTGGTTAATGCCGCTATCTCAAAGTAAAACACGCGGTTATTGCAATGGAACTGTTGGGGTTTTCTGAACAAGAAAAATGTATTAGTGATTTTTTAAATTCTTTCGCTCCCCATTCACATTCACTGAGTGAAACTTGGCTGAATCATCATTTTCATATGAATAGTTTTTCTTCGATACGGCATGATGCAAACATATGCGGAGAAACTTGCATTCTAATAAAACAAGACATCTATTTTTAGGAAATTTTCTTAAATTTTATTATACCAGGAACTCAATCCATCGCAGTTCAAATTAAAAATTCGTATGTGATTACAATATACTGCACACAGTGAGTAAAAGCTATTATACTCAATGAGACATCTTCTTTTCGCACATTTCAAAAACACGACAATAGCTTGTATTTTAATGCCCACAATCTTATTTGGGGGAACATATCCAGTTGCGCAAAAGGGAGGAACATACTGTAGAAGAAATTACCGCAAAAAACTAGTTATCCTAAACGATGGCTCTCCTAATCGACTAACAGCTCCAAATATTATTAAAGGTTCTGTAGCCCGAATGATTTGCGCTGTTGGTTTAGTACATACATACATACATATCTTTATTGCCCACCCTAGTGTACACCATCGGCTTACAGGCAATAAAGACAGACAGAGCGAAACAAAGGAAAACAAGCAATAATAGCAACTACATCTCTCTTAAAACTACTTAACTACATTTACTACCTCTACATCTACTCAGTATCATCCCACACGTACGCGGATAGCCAGCACACATGCAGGACGATACCGCACTACTAACTACCCAAAGCCCAACCCCTGACTACCACCTAAAAATAATAATAATAAAAAAATAATTAGGCTGGTCGCTGCAACAGCCCTGGCATGGAACCCACGCCCACCAACCCGTCTACAGCAGCCACCAGCCTTGCCACGTGAGAACTGGTATCGTATCTCACCGACCCTCGCTGACAAACACTGTGTTCCTTTCCTTATCATGTGTTACAAGCCACCCTGGCTGAAACCAGACCCAACAGGTGGTCTGCAACACACTTCCGCTATGTACGTCACACATACTCTTGTCCATTGTCAGCACACTACCTTCCCTATCCTTTTCATTTCCGTGCAGACATGCTCAAGTCTAACTTCTTTGGAGTGGGGTCAAGTTCCCCACCCCTCCCTCTTCCCTTGATACGTCACCCTCACCTCTCACGCACTACTCCCGCTATCTACATCTCACCTTATAAAACTTAAGACTTAAACATCAGCTAACAACCATTTAAAATCCCTCATCAACGCACCTAAAACAATTAACACTTTCTTTTTACACAGACAAACTTTTTTCATTCGAAGTCCATTAGTTCACTCAGTCTTCTCCACCTACCGCACCACACTTCATATATCAAACCGACTCACCTTATTAAGCTTCAGACTTAAACATCAACTAACAATCATTTTATATCGCACTTAAAACAATTTGACCTTTTTTAACATTTCACTTACACACAAACAAGCAATTTCCATTCCAAATCCATTAGTTCACTCCGTCTTCTCAGTCTACAACACCTCAATTACATCAAACTGTTAGATCCCATTACTTTCATCCTATTAAACTTAATACATAAACATCAAGAATCCCTCACTTTTACACCCCTCATCAAGGCATCTGCACCATTTAATTTTTTTAAAATTTTTTATGACCTACTTCCATAATTTCCATACTGCCAACATTTTCTCCTTAACTACATTCCCACTTAATCTATCACAATTCTATCACATATACCTTCTTTATACTCCCTCCTCACACAAATACACTTAAACAATCCATTTTTTCACTCCTCATTTACACACCAACAGACAGTACTCCATTCCAAGTCCATTAGTTCACTCAGTCAACTCGCTCTTTTTTTTTATTTTTTTTTTTATTTTTTTTACTTCCACCTAAGCTTTACACTACCCTCAAACCTACTCAACCTCCCCTTTTCTCAACTCTTACCTAATTTTCTCAGGCTTTCCCTTTGCACCAGGCGGATCACCTTTCCACAGGGCAAGGTGTTCTCCCCCTTTCCCCTAACACTACAGCCCCCTCTTCTGATATCATGATTACCATGATACCCTTCCCGCATTTGCTCATGGCGGATATCCATTCCTCTGAGCAGAATGCCTTCCCACTTTCTCCCTCAGCACGAACCACATTATCTGCACAACCCCTGTTACTCCCTCAATTTCTTTATAAATATAGCTCTGGCCACATTTAAGAATTTCGCTATATTCGTTCCTTTCTCCCACTCTCTACATAACCAAGATTTTATCTTATAGCTTTCCCCTACCATATGCAGCTCCTTCTTACTTAGTAGTTTGATCTTTATCTCCGCCAAAGGTCGGCATTGATTAAAAATATGCAGGTCCTCCCACTTCTCTCCACATAACACACATCTATCCCTATTCTCACTACCTACCCACCCCCTATTCCTCGAAACACCCAATAGCCACCAATACAAACCTCTCTTATCCCTTCTACCCTCAAACTCCGTTTTCGGGTTTATTACTTCCACCAATTTATTTAATACTGATAAAGAGACTCTCTCTCTACATTCCCCTATTAAGCTCTGTCTTTCAATATCTAATAGTCTTCCCTTTATCCTTTCCCATACCCATTTATTCCTACCATCCCCCCAGACCTCTCCATATACCCCCAATCCAAACTTTTGTAACCATTTTTTGCACTTATTCACCCAGTAACCTTCATTCGTCATACCTTTCTGAAAATTAAACCTTTCTTGTACTAACGCCCCACCCTTCCCTTCCTCCAATCTAATCCAGTACTTGAACACCCTCTTAGCTATTTCAACCTCTATCGATTCTTTACAGACTAATCTGGCCCCGGCATTAGCTGTACAATTCGGTAGGTCCATCATGATCTTGCTAAATTTCGCCACCACCTGGTTTAGTTCACTCCTGTCTTCCTCCTTCCCCATACTTCAACCCCAAATAGCATTTTGCCCATTACCAGTGATTTAAACACCGTTTTCTGAATTTTGTACTTAACGTCTGGAAATTTCTTTTCTAATACTCCTACTACCGCAAACGCTCCCCTTCCTTTAAGTTTTGCCTTCTTACACTGATTTTTCCAAGAAGCATTCTTACTAATTATTACACCTAGGTACTCAATTTTCCCCCTGGTTTAATTTCTTCCTGCTCCAGCCTCCAGACTTCCTTATTCTTTCTCCCACCCCTTTTCCTACACACCATTATCTGAGTCTTTCTTACATTTACTCTGAGAGACCATTTCCTAGTATATTCAACTACCTTGTCCAACCCTTTTTGCAACCCATTTGCCGTCAAAGCCAAAATCAATAGGTCATCCGCGAATAGCAACCCCGGAACCTCCATTTTCCCTACCCAAGGGCATTGCCATGCGTCTCCACCATGACCCTCTAAAATATTGTTTATAAATAATATAAATAATATCGGGGATAGCTTACATCCCTGTCTCACCCCACTTTTCGATTCAAAACACTTACTCAACCTTCCATCCTGTAATTTAATCATCACAAACACTTCCTCATAAATAGTTTCAATTGCCACCCTCATTTTTTCGACATTCCAACCTCCCCTAATCTCAAAAATAGCGCCTCCCTACTGACCGTATCAAAGGCTTTTTCTAAGTCAATCGCTGCTATAAATAATTTACGCCCTGCTATCCTCACATACTTTGTAATCAAAGTGTCCAGAATCCAAACATTATCAACTGTATTACATCCTTTCCTAAATCCATTTTGGAACTCAAATATCCTACCGTACTGTTCCGCCCAATTTGTTATCCTATTCGCCAAAACCCCTGTGTACACCTTTGACAGCGAGTCTAGGAGTGTAATTCCTCGATAGTTGTTTGGATCACTACTAGCTCCTTTATTTTTATAAATAGGGCATAATACCCCCTTCCTACATTCTCTAGGAAATTTCCCCGTTTCCAGCAACCTATTAAAGAATTTCACAATCCATCTCAACATCGGTTCATTTGCCCCTACCTCTTTCCATACACTATTGGAAATACCATTCACACCTCCTGCAGCCTTGGGTCTAGCATTTTTTAATACTGTAATTACCTCCTGCCTTGTTATCTCCCCATCCAATATTGTAATGCCAACTTCCAGTTCCCTTCCAATTTGTGACTTGTCTATTTCTCTACCCAATTTCCTCTCCCCTTCTAAAAGCCTTTTAAAATGCCTAACCCACTCGTTTTCTCCTATTTTATCCCCCTTCCCCTCCGGTTTCGTTCTTCTGATCTTGTTTATTGACTCCCAAATCCTCTCAAATTTCTTCTCTCTACAATATATATTTATTTTTTCAGCTTCCGCCTCCTTCCATCCTCTTTTCTTCTCATTCAATACCTCCTTATATTCCCTTCTCAATTTACAATATTCCTTCCTTTTTTCTTGCACACCCTCCTTCCTAAACTCCGCTAGGGCTCTCATTACAACCTCACGTTTTCTCCTACAGTCTTCATCAAACCATCCATTCATTTTATTCTTTTTTCCCTCTACCCTTCTCCTCACTTTCTTCCCCACCCTCCATACAGGGAGTTCAATTAATTTTAGCACGTTATCCATATCATTCCCTTCTACCGCCCTTTCAATTCCTACCCTTAATATATCTCCCTCCTCTTTGAAATGCCGTCTTAATTTCTCTTTAGTATTATCATCCCATACATACTTCCATCCTCCATTCCTATACCTCTCCTTACTTTCCTCCATCTTTCCCTTCTCATCAGCGACCAACGTTCTCAATTTTATTTTGATAGGCATATGTTCTGTCAACCCATATTCTAACACCTCAAAACTTATTATTCTCCTTAACGCTATCTCTGAGCTTATTCCTATGTCCACCACACTCCCTCCATTTGTTGTAATATACGTCAAATCTCCCACGCTATCCCCCTTCATCCACCCATTTAAAATAAATAAATGTTCTAGAGCACATAACTCTAATAACCTTTCTCCATAACTATTTACAACATTATCCTTACTCTTCCTTTGCAGTACCCCGTCTACTTTTACTTCTTTCCCGTATACCGGTACTCTATTGCTCACTCTCGCATTCCAATTCCCCAATAAAATCATCCCATCTTCTACATACATTCCTTTAATTGTGTTTATTTCTTCAATCAGTTCGTCAAAAAAATGTTTATTTGCATACACTGAATCGCTCGGATGGTTATAAAGCAGTGCCAGACAAATTGCTTCCGCTGCCCCCTTCCCCATTTTTACTCTCAACCACACTACCACTTCTACCCTAGTCTGTAACGTCTCCACCCATTCAGCTATCTCATTTCTTATTAAAACTACTATGCCCCCTGGGTTTCGGCCCCTCTTCCCTATTTTTTTCCTTAACACGTTAACTACTCTATAACCGTCCCATGTAATTTCAACCCCCTTCCCTAACCACGTCTCTACTAGAGCAATAATCTCAAAATCTTTTACTAAATCCACAATTTCCTTATTCCCTAACTTCCCCATCAACCCCTCAATATTCAGCATCCCTATCACCATATCTAGTTATTTATTTCCTCCCCTTCCCTACCTATACTTCTGCATTTCACCACTTCCCCCCTTACTTCTCGTGATTCTTCCTTTTGGCTCCCCCCCATCCCTCTCTTTCTTCTCACCCCCATCCTTCCCCTTTTCCGTGCCAGAGCCTTTTTTCCCATCCCATAGATCTTTTAAACTTAAAGATCTCGCCTTATTTAACGCCTGCTTTCTCTCCAGGTTTATTTCTGCATTATTCCTATTCGGGGAGGTTGAGTCACTACCCTGACTCCTTTCCCTTCCCGTCACCTCTTCACTACCTGTATCCACTTCACTTCGGCCTAGTGTCCTACTTGTTGATTCACTCCTTCCTGGGCTGTTCTGACTCACCAAGGACTCTGCTGTCTTCGCTACCTGCCCGCTGACCCCGCAGTCCCCTCTTCTCTCTTCCTTCTCCGTACTGATGTCGCCCTGCTCTCGATTTCTGCAACTCATTTCCTCCTCACATTTTTCCATCCTCAGCAGTTCCTCCTGTGTACACGATCGCGACCAATTTCTGCCTGAAGTAACCAGACACCTCCCCACTATCTTGACTCGCAATCCCTGCGCTCTAGCACGCCACATATGCCGCTTATAGACATCCGACCGCATCCTGTCTTCTTTCTCTATCTCAGCCTTCAAATAAATATTCGATCCTTTCAAATTTCCAGCATTCCTCTGAAGTATATCAGCCATCAGGGTTGATATTAATCTTAACTTTACCGGCCTATGTCCCTTGTTCCTTCCCACTCTATATATATCATCTATATTGTAACAGGAACGCCCGTACTTCAGTTTATCGGAGAGCATGAGGAACGACAAGGCGTGTACGGCCCATGCTAAGAGAGTAAGAGAGAAGGGTAGTGAAAGAAAAATTCATGATTAAGTGGATCCTTCAGTTTATTCAATAAATAGGCAAATAATTATGTCACCTTTTATAGCTGAATTGTAGATTTGTCCCTGAGGGCGTGAGGAGGACGTTGTCCCGCGGCGGCTGCGTCGTCTTGCGGTCGGCGTCGGCGTTGTCTTCCGTCGTTGTATTAGTGTTGATGGCTCGAACCAGAGGCAGGAACGGGGAAATGTGGAGCTTCCACATTTGACGTCGTGGGGTACTGGTGTGACACTTCCCTATGGCGAAGCACGCCGAAATAGTTCCCACAGCAGCAAGGATAAAGTTAGAGTCACAGTTCGTATTTGGAATAATACGCAAATGAAACAATCTAGAACCTTCCGAGGTGCGGTGATCAAGCACTTCATAAAGAAAATTAAATTTATCGAGTACAGTCTCTGCACTGTACTCCACCAGCATAATACATTTGTTGAAATAAATGACAGTCCAAATTCCCGTACGTCGTGATTTTCAGATTAACACTGGCACTTAAGATCATAATGCAACACAGTTCAACGGATAGACATAGTCTTTAAATGAAATTGAGGCTGGCTAGAAATACTACCGCTGCTTTCACACAGTCTTTGAACGAAATCAATGCTGGCACAGTTAATGCAAGAACACAGTCTTTAAATGAAATAAAGCTGACACAATTAATGCGAGAACACAGTTTTTAAACGAATTCAAAGCTGGCACCGTTTATGTGAGAACACAGTCTTTAAATGAATTCAAGCTGGCGAGAACACAGTCTTTAAACGAATTCAAAGCTGACACAATTAATGCAAGAACACAGTCTTTAAACGAATTCAAAGCTGGCACAGTTAATGCAAGAACACAGTCTTTAAACGAATTCAAAGCTGGCACAGTTTATGTGAGAACACAGTCTTTAAACGAATTCAAATATACAGCCGGACCGAGAGACGAATTATGTCGCGACGTGCTTACTTGCACACACTCGCTGACTCACGGCTTACTGCCGACTCACTCCACTCTCTGCCTTCAGCACACTGCCGTCGCATACCGCACACTCTCTCTGCTTTACTGCAGGCTCTCTGCTTACATTCTGCCTTACCCCAGGCTGGCGACTCGCTTATATTTCGTTCATGCAGCAATGGAACACGAAGGAACCTTCTGCGTGACGTCGCTTGTCCTTGGCCGGTGTTCTGGAACGTCGCGAACTTGCTCGCAGTTCCCATTATGCCTGTGCGCTCGGCGCAAGTTTTAAATGCTTACGGCCGGGTGTTAGCGAGCTTCTCTTAATAAAAGAATGAAACGTGAATGCTCGTAGGGTGTTACCGTTTCATCTCCCCCCCCTGCTCGGGAAAAAGAAAATTGCTGGGCGATTTTCTTTTCGCTCATCTCCTAGTAAAGTATTTCTTGAGATTGGCCGAGTTGAAGATTCCCTCAACGTCGCTATCTGCCCTTCCTACTTCGTAGGCACCATTATCTAGTGCGGTAAGTATCCTGAAGGGTCCTATGAACAAGGGACAAAATTTGGCGTAAATTCCCTGGTCAGGGTGTGAAACTGCAGGCTTGCGTATTAATACTAGGTCATCCACTTGTAAGGGTTGTCGAAACTTGTGATGTCGTAACTTCTTTTCTCGGATTTGAGCAGCATGTCGTAATTGCCGAAGTGCCTTAGTAATGCGAGCTTGTTGGCTCACTGCTGCGTCAGGTTGATCAGGCAAAACTCGATCCCAAGGTCTGTCAGGGGTGAGGCCTTTATGTACACTCAAAGGGATGTCCTGAATAGACTCATGCATGGTGGTATTGACGATCCTTTGCATAATGGGCAGAACTTCAACCCACTTCCAATGCTGTTGTCCACAATACAATCTACAGAATCTGGCAATTTCGCGCATAACCCGTTCGGCTGGGTTGGCTTCCGGGTGTCGGATGGAGTTCATGATATGCCTTATCCCAAGTTCTTCCAGTGCAACTTGGAATTCCATGGAGGTAAACTGACTTCCATGGTCTGTTAAGAGAAATTCCGGCTTGCCCATCTCGGGAATGATGTTTCGACGAATCCTGCGGAGAATGTTCCCGGTATTTGCCTTCTGAATTGGAAGCAACATAGTGTATTTAGAAAATGCATCTATGGTGACAACAATGTATCTGTTGGCACGTAACGCCTTGGGCAAAGGTCCATATAGGTCCATTGCGAAGATCTGGCCAGGTTTTTCAGGTATTAGAGGTCGTGGATATTCCCGGAGGAGCCTGTTATTGGGCTTGATCCTTTGACAAATATCACAAGTCCTAATGGTGTTACGGATGTCACGGCGTAAGTATTCCCAGGTAAACCTTTCTCTAATCAGGTTTAGGACCTTGTCCGTACCGGCGTGTCCAGAAATGGAATGGCAATGCCATATAATAGCAGTCCTTATTCGAGGAGGGGCATAAATACGATCTGTTGTTCTAGCGAGGTCGACGTACTTGTGAAGTAGGCCATCATGGTAGCAAAAATTTTGAGCTATCCTAGATATACGAGGATACTCGTCGTCGTCTTGAGGGATAAATCCTTTTAAAAAACGAATCAGCTTATGGCTTAGAGGATCTCTTCCTTGAGCTTGCGCTAGATACTTTAGTCGTCGCAAGAACTCTTCGTCTTCCTCATTCATGACTTCAATCGCATGGATCGAAACCTCATCTGTCGGATTCCGACTTAATGCGTCGGCTAGGATATTTTTCCTTCCGGGCCTGTGAACAACAGTGATATCAAATTGCTGTACAAACAGCGCCCATCGGGTTATCCGTTCGCTTGTAATATCTGACTTGAGAATAAACGTCAGAGCTTGATGATCTGTGCAAATAATCACCGGATATCCAAAGATTATTTTCTTCCAGTAAACGAGAGAATGTACTACGGCAAGGGCTTCTAACTCTGTTATCGTATAAGTCTTTTCATGGGGTCTCAACTTGCGGCTCATGAACGAGAGAAAGATGCGAACTTCAGGTTCCCTTGGATCAATTTGGAAAAGAGCTGCACCGATCCCTACGTGGCTGGCGTCACATTCAATATAAAAGGGTAGCTCGTAATTAGGATAGGCGAGTTGAACATTGTCTTTCAACATCTGTTTCGTCGCCACAAATGCTTTATCGCAGACATCAGTCCACTTCCACCTGTTGTTCTTCCTCAACAACTGCTGCAGGGGTGCTACCGTTTCAGTAAAATTAGGGCAATGCTGTGCGAAGAACTGGCAGAGGCCTAAGAATTGCCTGATGTGTTTCATTCTTGTGGGTTTAGGAAATTCTAGAATACATTGAATCTTAGCCGGATTGGGCTTGATCCCATTCCCTCCAATAAGATGGCCTAAAAACAAAACTTCAGTTTTGAAAAACTGGCTTTTCTTGGCGTTAATTTTAAAGTTCTTGGTCTGTAATTCCTCCAACACCTTATGAACATCTCGTACATGTTGTTCCAGGGACTCGGACGCGATGATGATATCATCCACATAAATGGTGGTGATTGCCTTTACTTCATCGGAGAGTTGTTCCTCTAAGGCTCTGATAAGAACTGCACCAGAGTTCTTAATGCCAAAAGGGAGTCTATTAAAGGCATAAGTGACATTATCAAAGATGAATCCGGTAAATTTCCGACTATCTTCATCCAATAAAATGTGAAAATATGAAGAAGCCATGTCCATAGCAGAAAATACTTTCATGTTATGAAATCTCCTAATTACATCCCGGAGTAGGGGAGGGTGGTCATATTCTAACACAAGTCTATCGTTCAAAGCCCTCGCATCGAGGCATATGCGCAGATTACCATTTGGTTTTCTTACTATAGCCAGAGGATTAATGTAAGGTGTGACGCATTTTGATATGATTCCATCATTCTCCATCTGTTTAATGATGACCCGTGCTTCTTCCAAGTACTTCATGGGTATCGGATAAGGCCGTTTCTTATAAGGTGATGTGTCAGTAACATCTAAGTGGTGCTTGAAACCCTTAATGACTCCAGGTTTCTCAGAAAATACATCTGGAAACTTCTTAAAAAGCTCTTGGATTGCCTTTATTACTTTATCATTATCGTAATCTGGGCTTTCAGCTACATTGGCGTAAAGCGTGAAGTTGTAGTGGTCCTCGTTAAACTCATCATCGATAATGGACGCCATCTGGTCCTCTACGAGTCCCACTTCCTCGGGTCGCCCCTCTTCGTGGACGCTTTCTTCGACAGGCGGAGCCTCGCTTATCTTGCCTTCTACTATGCCCACCGGGGTCTCACATTCCGGATTCTTCACGTCATTATAAGTAACCAACTGTAGCCCTACAGATTCGACGTGGAAAAATTTAATCACATTAGCGGGATAATCAATGATTCCCCCATGTTGAATGAGAAAGTCTGATCCAAGAATTAAGTCAAATTTCATTTGCGTCAAGATCAAAAATAGATGTTGGAACTTAACACCACCAATTTCTAACTCAAGAAACGCCTGGAATTTGCATTTAATAGCTTTGTCAGGAACTATGCCTTTAACCTTAACTTGAGCAACCGGCAAGATGGAGATGTAGGTCGTCTCCTGCGCCACATCTATTAATTTCTGCGAAATTAGTGAGGCTTGCGATCCCGAGTCTACTAGAGAGTGGACAATCATATTGCCTAACTTAATGATAATGATCGGTAAGCCGCGTTTATCTGAGGCTGTCGTGGTGTTGAATCCTCATATAGTAAATCTGCATCCTCTAAATACCAATGGTTAATGAGTGCGCTACATACTACTTCTCCTCCCTCCGGGTTTTCAGGCAGTTTCTTTATTGCTTCGACAAAGTTTTTTTTTGAACCCGTAGCTCTTGGATCCATTTCCGTTCTCTCATTTCTTCTCTGTATCTCTGCCTGGTATTCCAAAGAAGCTGCTCCAGGTAAACCCTCTTCCCTGTTCTTATTCCTTACATATTCCGTAGTCTCTCTCCAACGTTTCTCTAATTCTTCCCGCTGGGAGTTCCTATTATCATTGGGTTGATTAGCTGCCTGCCTCCATGAAGGTCCAGGTTGAAACTTAGCCCTCCCTTCGTAGGGGCGATTCCTAGATCTTCTATACCGAAACGGAATATCTCGGCGAGTTTCTCTTTCTTCTCGCGGTTCTGGATTTACTTGAACTGGAGTTTTCATTTCCGTAAAGTTGGTTGTAGTTTCTTTGGTTCGACCTGCTTTTGCTGCGCTCTGAGTGTGCGCAGTATCGAGTTTCCTCAGGACATCATCGAGCTGCTCCAAGTCCTGGACGTTTGCTGCCACCAATATTTCCTGAACATTTGGTGGAAATTGCAGCGTTATGACCTCTATAAGTTCTTGCTCCGGTAAAGGAGGGTCGAAAAACTGCATCTTTTTAAGCTGAGATATGAGATAATCTGAATATCGCGAGGAATTGACGGACGTGTTATACTTTCTAGAGTATAATTGAAGTTTTATCAGGTGCTGAGCCTCAGCACTCCAAAATCGTCTAAGTAAGGCTTCCTTAAATTCTTCGTAAGTGTTAATACTGAATTTAAAAGCGGTAAACCACATTAACGCCTTGCCTTCTAACAATCGAGATGCTATTCGTAAACGACGGTCGGTCTTAACGTGATTTTCTTGAAAGAATTCTTCGAGGTTGAGGAGAAACTCCTTAGCAGTATACTCCTCTTTCCCCGAAAATTTGGCTGGTTTTTCCTCAGTTATTTTAAAAATTGTGGAAACATTCATGGATTCTCCACTAGAGTTGTGAAGGCTAGATGATGAAACATCCTGTTCGATTTGCGATACTTTGCTGTTGAGAGCTTCTATACCCCCTTGGAGTTCAAGTTTTAGGGTTTTAATTTTCCCCTGTACGGAATTCTCAATTTCCTTGACCTCCTTCTCTATGTCGGTCTTGACTTCTGCTACATCGCGACAGATACGAGTAATCTGCGTGTGAGCATTATCTAACTGAGTCTTGACACGTTTATCGGCCTCCTCTTGCTGACTTTTCAGAAGAGTAATTTCGTTTCCCAACTTCATGAAATTATTTTTAACAGATTCATGAAGTTTGTCTTGAATAGACGCGATTTTAGTTTGCGCAAGAGATAATTGAGCATGGGACTCTTGAAATTCTTCCTTTAAGCTTTCTACTTCTTTAAGGACTTCCTGAGAAGAAGACGGGAAAGCAAGTTTTAAGTCCTCCGCCACTTGTGATTTTATATCTTGCTTAATGATTTCTAAGTCACGAGTTAATCTTTCATTTATTTCCGTAAACTTAGAATCCATTCTTTTGTTAGATTCTTTAAATATTTTTTCAATTTCGGCACCTGCACTATTGAGCCTACGTTCCAAATTATTATTAACTTCCGCAAATTTTTGATCAACAGATTCTGTCAATTTTACAATGTTGGCATCATTAGCTTCCCTAAGTTGACCTATACTAGCCTTAGTGGCTTCCAGGGTCGCGTTAGATTCTTTAAGTTGAGCTCCTAAAGTATTATTAGATTCAGCAATCCTACGCCCGAGATTAGTGTTACTTTCCGTAATCCTGTCATTTAGACTGATTTTTAAAGCCTCGATGGCAGCTAGTATATTTTCCATATTAATGTCGTTATTTTCACAAAATGCAGAAAATACAATCATTCACCTCATACGTAAAATCACCATTATTGTCCAATGGTAAAGTTCAAAATTTCACCAATACAAAATATCAAACACTTGTGCATAAAATTAAATATCACCATTATTGTCCAATGGTAAAGTTCAAAATTTCACCAACATAAATATCAAAATTTATATAAGCCTGTGCATGAATATTATGCCTGAAATGTTTTACATAGCAAGAGAAAGAGAAAAATAATCACTTGTGCCATAAACTTGATCAGAGTTCTGTGCCAAAAGTTTAAAATTTCGTCAAAGTCATTGAATTGAACTTCGTAAAATTTTAACACATTCACTGAACTGGAATTAACGTACGTACTATGCACTTTTATTTGAATTGGTAAGTTAAGATATCACTGATTTCAAAGTTAATTTTTATCACTTTACTCTCTTTAATCTGGCCCCAACGTCACGGGTGCCACTATTCACTACCTTCTCTCTGTAACAGGAACGCCCGTACTTCAGTTTATCGGAGAGCATGAGGAACGACAAGGCGTGTACGGCCCATGCTAAGAGAGCTAGAGAGAAGGGTAGTGAAAGAAAAATTCATGATTAAGTGGATCCTTCAGTTTATTCAATAAATAGGCAAATAATTATGTCACCTTTTATAGCTGAATTGTAGATTTGTCCCTGAGGGCGTGAGGAGGACGTTGTCCCGCGGCGGCTGCGTCGTCTTGCGGTCGGCGTCGGCGTTGTCTTCCGTCGTTGTATTAGTGTTGATGACTCGAACCAGAGGCAGGAACGGGGAAATGTGGAGCTTCCACATTTGACGTCGTGGGGTACTGGTGTGACACTTCCCTATGGCGAAGCACGCCGAAATAGTTCCCACAGCAGCAAGGATAAAGTTAGAGTCACAGTTCGTATTTGGAATAATACGCAAATGAAACAATCTAGAACCTTCCGAGGTGCGGTGATCAAGCACTTCATAAAGAAAATTAAATTTATCGAGTACAGTCTCTGCACTGTACTCCACCAGCATAATACATTTGTTGAAATAAATGACAGTCCAAATTCCCGTACGTCGTGATTTTCAGATTAACACTGGCACTTAAGATCATAATGCAACACAGTTCAACGGATAGACATAGTCTTTAAATGAAATTGAGGCTGGCTAGAAATACTACCGCTGCTTTCACACAGTCTTTGAACGAAATCAATGCTGGCACAGTTAATGCAAGAACACAGTCTTTAAATGAAATAAAGCTGACACAATTAATGCGAGAACACAGTTTTTAAACGAATTCAAAGCTGGCACCGTTTATGTGAGAACACAGTCTTTAAATGAATTCAAGCTGGCGAGAACACAGTCTTTAAACGAATTCAAAGCTGACACAATTAATGCAAGAACACAGTCTTTAAACGAATTCAAAGCTGGCACAGTTAATGCAAGAACACAGTCTTTAAACGAATTCAAAGCTGGCACAGTTTATGTGAGAACACAGTCTTTAAACGAATTCAAATATACAGCCGGACCGAGAGACGAATTATGTCGCGACGTGCTTACTTGCACACACTCGCTGACTCACGGCTTACTGCCGACTCACTCCACTCTCTGCCTTCAGCACACTGCCGTCGCATACCGCACACTCTCTCTGCTTTACTGCAGGCTCTCTGCTTACATTCTGCCTTACCCCAGGCTGGCGACTCGCTTATATTTCGTTCATGCAGCAATGGAACACGAAGGAACCTTCTGCGTGACGTCGCTTGTCCTTGGCCGGTGTTCTGGAACGTCGCGAACTTGCTCGCAGTTCCCATTATGCCTGTGCGCTCGGCGCAAGTTTTAAATGCTTACGGCCGGGTGTTAGCGAGCTTCTCTTAATAAAAGAATGAAACGTGAATGCTCGTAGGGTGTTACCGTTTCAATATCAACTTCAGAAAAGTTTATCTTCATTTTGTTCGAAACTATGTCCACCACTTTCAATACTAATTCCACTTTTGATTCTGTTCCTTCCTCAGGTACACCATACACAAACACATTTTTTCTTGCTGATTCGTTCCTCGCTAACCTCACTTCTCTCTTCATTGCTGTTAATTCCTCTTCCAGTACCACCACCTTCTTTTTCAAGCTCCCTATCTCATCTTCTATCTCCGCTAACTTGTCATTTACACCTCCAATTTCTTCTTTTATAAAACTGTTTAAGTCCTTCATCTCCTTCATTTGGGTTGCCTGGTGTTCCTGCATCATTTCCTTAATTTCTTCTCCTTTGCTTGCTTCCTTCACCACTCTCTTGATCTCTTCAAGCTCCTCCCAGCCGAACGGTCCCTGGTTTGGACCCGGATTTTTTTCTATACCTCCTACCACCAGCAGCGTCGCAATAACCGTCGCACACAACATAATCTCCAACAGTCCTTTATAACCACTAATTTCTCTTCCTCTCTCAACTCCACCTTCCTTCCAACACTGCCTTGCACCATGCCATCTTCCAATTCTTAGCCTGTATTGCTGTAACGTTATTCCCATATTGCGCACCTCAGCTCATTCACATGTCCGCACTTCCCGATGTCTCGCTCGTGACTGTTGGTTTAGTACATAAAACAAATTCGAGTGTAGTTTATGATACACAACAAAGTAACCGTTTCCCAATAATAGATTTAGGACCACAAGTTTATTGGACTGCCTTTCCTTTTACTACATCCCGTAATATCCGTTCTTTGGAACGTGATATATTCGCTACCTTTATAGCAGATAAAATACACTCTTCATTTCAAAATAAAACTTATCTCGACTGCAATCTTCTATTACATTTTATTCATTCCTATTTAGATACATACCATCGAAGACAAGCATACATCTAAAAAGCAGAACAACTCCATTAGATAGTGGGATTCCGAATGTGCTTCCTTAGTCCAACGAAGGCAAGCTGCCTTAAGAGCATATCGGAAATATGTAACACTCGTTGACTATATCCGGTATTAAAAATAGTCTCTTCTATACAGTATATTTTTTTATGAAAAACGACGAAATGCATGGAAGTTTTTGTCATGTTTCTCAATAGACAAACTCCTGGTCAAGATGTATGAGTGTCCATTAAACATCTAAGCCTTACTCACACAAATTTGCCAATAATCAGACAATATCGGAATTTCTCTGTTTTATAAAAAACTGACACCAGATTACGTGGAACCTTCCTACGAATATAATTTCATACACTCCTGTATGAAATTTCTAGCCTCCTTAAATGAACTAGATATGGCACTCGACCATCGAAATATACTAGTCCGTGTAGAGATGATATAGCTTATACAATGTTAAAGCAACTACCGTCCCACGCTAATTATACGTTAATGAATATATTTCACGACGTACTCGACAGCAATACAATTCCTGTCGATTGGAATGGTTCCAATTATTCATATCAATATTTAAAAAGGTAAACATTCACAAGATGCAAACGGGTATACAGGGATCGCGTTGGGACCATGTCTTTGAAAAACATTCCAACGGGTTCTCTTGCACAATCTCATATGGTGTTTGGAATATTATAAGATACCCACAATCTATCAGTTAGGTGTTTCTGAAAGATAGAAGTACGGCAGATGCCCTCATCATATTCCTTACCGACGTATTACTTGCTAAAAGTCGAGGTGACGTTTTGACCTTTCTGTTTCTTGATAAAAATGTGCATATGATAATGTGGACATCGAAGCATTTCTAGAAAAATCACATAAGTGGCAACTACCTATCCGGTTTATCAATATCATAAGGCAACTATTAACTAACCATCGCATTTTAGTAAAGAACAACGGACAATTCTTTGATTCTAGGTACACTTCCAATGGTCTTCCACAAGGCGATATTTTGAGCCCGATTTTGTATATTTATATCTCTTTTAATTAGAGGAGATGACCACTAAACAATCTCGAATCATTCGATACGCCGACGACTTCATTATTTATTCCATTAAAATCGGTAATAAAATCACGTACTACTATTGAAAATACATTAACGATTTTGGTTAGATGGCTCCTATATCTTAGTTTAGAAATAGAATATAAAATTAAACTGCAATGATCTTTACGAGCAAACGTCATTATGATCATACGCTATTAAAATCAGGCCACCGTGAGATTAGTATAAAATTCGACCAATTATCTGGGAATTAAAATTGATAATAAATTACTCTGGAAAGTACATATCGATTATGTTATCTCCACATTGGGAACTTAATATAATATTATAAAATCCCTCTATAAACGCCCATGGGGATCTGATCCATATATACTTCTTAAGGTATATAAAATTATAATCCGATCAGTATTAGAATATGGTTACATATTTTGACGTAGCTTCCTCTTGCCACATACGCAAAATAGATACATTTCAGATTAAAATAATCCGGTTAATAATGGGAGCTATGTACTCATCCCCAACGAATATGTTCTTAGCTCAAGCATCGAAACCACCATTAAAGTTTACACGACGATTACTTGCAAGGAAATATATTCCGAACAAATTAAAGTAAATTTTCCAGAAATTACAGCTTTTAAAAAATATTATCCAAAACGCAATTTTAATGAAGAACATCAACCGGTTCTATTATGGACATTTAACCAATTTCGACATTATACTAATATGGTACAAACCATAAACCACCCAAAATACTCCATACCTTTCCGAGCTAGTGCATGTAATCCCGACATCTATCACACTATCCTCGAAGACAGCACTTCATTACTAAGAAAAAACAGTCACGTTACGAAAATTCTAACCAATACAGTTTTAAACAACCACGTATAGTCCCACGCATAGAATTACGGGAGCACTTTCCACGGTTCATCAAAGACCAGTGGAATGAAGAATGGTGTCAATCATCACAGACGTTAGGTAAACTATTCACTCTTATGAATGACATTCCTAACAAGCTGTGGTTCGCTAATGGAAAATACCCTCGCCAACATATTACTGCAATCACACTTCTTATTCTTCTTTTCTAGCCTATTTCAATCCACTGTTGGATATAGGCCTCTTCCATATGATTCCATCGTCTTTGGTCTTGAGCCACTTGGAACGAGCGTGTTCCAGCGAACAGCTTTATGTCATCGAGCCATCTCTCCTGGGGTATTCAAATGCCTCTCTTGTGTTCTAGTGGTCTCCAGTGAACAATCCTAGAGGTCCACCTGTTGTAGTCTTGTCGAGCTATGTGTCCTACACATTGCCATTTTAGTCTTGCTACCCCTCTCTAGGATATCTGTACATTCGTTCTTCTCCTGATGTCATCTGAAAGGATCTTTTCCCTAAGGCAAATCCCTAGCATATGTCGCTCCATGGCTCGTTGTGTTCGCTGAAGTTGCGAGCACTTTTCTTCCTTAGGGTCATCGTTTCCAGGCCGTAAGTAGTGACTGGCATCACGCATGTATTATAAACCTTGGTCTTCAGGTTAATTGGAACAACCTTGTTGAACAGGATGAATCTTCGTTTTCAGAATGCTATCCAACTCATACCTATTCTGCGAGGAATTTCTGCACCTTGGTTGCCTGTTCCAAGTTTTATCTTGTGTCCAAGATAGGTGTACTCATCGGCAGCTTCTATACATTGGTTTCCCATTCTAAGTGGTTGACCGTCTGGCCTTAGTATTTTCGTTTCACTAATGTTCATTTCCAAACCAAACTTTAGCAGAGGCAATTCTTGGCTCATGCTTTCTAGCTCTTCTAAATTTTCACTTACGGGCACAATGCAATCGGCAAAACGTAGGTGGTTCAAATATAACCCCTTATATTTATTCCTTTATTATTCCAATGAAGGGTTCTGAATACATCTTCCAAGGCAAGGGTAAACAGCTTTGGAGATATTGTGTCACCTTGTCGAACTCCTTTGCCAACTGGTATTTTATTGGTGTTGAGGGCTTCGCCTACTCTGTCTACCATTGTTGCTTGATCACTCCTTTTACGTATGAGACACGTTGTGGTAGATAACCAGTAATACCGAGCTCGATAGCTGCAGTCGCTTAAGTGCGGCCAGTATCCAGTATTCGGGAGATAATAGGTTCGAACCCCACTGTCGGCAGCCCTGAAAATGGTTTTCCGTGGTTTCCCATTTTCACACCGGGCAAATGCTGGGGCTGTACCTTAATTAAGGCCACGGCCGCTTCCTTCCCACTCCTAGTCCTTTCCTGTCCCATTGTAGCCGTAAGACCTATCTGTGTCGGTGCGACGTAAAACAACTAGCAAAAAAAATAACCAGTAATAATAATACGCGTTATTTTCAAAGTACCACATCAGCTAAGGAGTCGCAATGAATCTGCTGCAGGATACATGGCGACAGATTCGAGGTCAGGAGAAAGCTAGGCTGAGGATAGGCGAGATAGGAGTAGCAAATTAGAGAGCTTTATTTGAACAGCCACATGACCCCATGACATACACATCGTCCAATACTGACGTAGTGACAATCTAATACAGCTGACTTTAACCACATGATTTACAATTGTAAGTTCTAGAAATAAATATGAAAATTGTAACAGAATATATTACATTCCTTCCTTCTTAAAATCTTGGCTACAACTGATCAGGCCAATGTAGTGTTATACGCATTCCTTAGAAAACACAGTAAACACAGTGATAATATGACTAAATGACTGTGTAATATTCATAAACAATCATACAATTTGAAAAATGAAATCAAATTAACATACTATCTTACGATATTATAAAACACAAAAGAGTGACCTACTATGAATCGAACCTTACAATAGGTTTCCTGTCTCGAATTGGATATCGTCTATTAGCGACAGTTGACGTGACAGTTAGCTGTGAGTGTTGCAGAGATCGTCTGCTAGATGCAACAGGACTCTGACGTGCTGGTTGTGCACGTTGTGAGGGAGGAGGCTGGGAGCGAGAAGTAGAAGAACTCTGTTGGCACTCAGAGGCTGGTGCCAGCAGAGGAGTGATCAGTTAGTGAGAGTCAACTAACTGTGACGTCCCTCGCAGTAAAGCATTAGCCCTATATCGGTTAGTGCTAAAAACAGCGGGCCCTGACTCTAACCCTATTAGCTGCTCTATATGTCTTTTCCAAGTCAACCCAAACTCGAGATGAATGAAATAGGTAACTGGGCCTAATCTACGTATAACCCTACCTTCTACCCACTTATCTCTTTCTCTGTAGTCTTTAGGTAACACCGGCGGTCCTATAGTTAATTGTCTAGTGTAGCTTCCTCCTGCAGTAGTTATTTGTTCCTCCTATTTATTTGCTACAGCTTTCTGCAAATTAGGTCTGATCAAATCCAACTTAGTTCTCAAAGGACGATTGAACATTGGCTTAGGATGAGTTTCATTAGTAGTGTTATGTACAGTGTTACGATAAGCTATTAAAATCTACTCAGCTACATTTACATCTTCATTTTCAAAAGTTGCATATTTTAAGCGTTTTTAACAGTTTTATCTGCATTCTCGACCTGCCCGTTAGAAGCAGGATGGCATGGTGCTATCAACATTTACCTTATCCCGTTTTGTTTCAAAAATCGAGAAAATTCTTCACTAGGAATACAGGAGGACCAAATCTACAAAACATAGGACGCAATGTCTCAATGACTTGCTTAGCTGAAGTTGAGTTAACTGTTTCATTTTCCAACCATTTACTATGAGCGTCCATTACAATAAAATACAGCTTTCCTAAAAGGTCTTAAAATCCTATGTGAGTTCTTTGCCATACATTGGGTGGAAATTCCCATACATGAAGTGTACATCTATTAGGACTTTCTCGCTGGGCAAGACAAGCTGAGCAACTGATGGCTACTGCCTCGATGTCCTTATCAATTGAAGGCCACCATAAGTACGATCTAGGTAATGATTTCACTTTAACTACTCCAAAGTGTCCACTGTGTATTTCATTTAACAAGGTGTACTGAATAATTAGCGATTTAAACAAAATAAACAACCTCTTTATTGACAGTCGCCATTACATCCAAAACATAAACAACAATTCTCTTCTCCCTGACCTTACAACACACACATCGATCTCCTACATATCGATAGTACAGTACATCACTCCTTTTTTACTTTAAATCGTAGTCTGACAAAAATCCTGGGGGTTTCCTCTCCCGTTGACTTCGTCTCGGTCCCGATTCTTGGCTCCCTTTTCCTTCTTTCTTCTCTGGTTGATATTCTTCTTCTGGATCCTCTGGTTGCTCTTTCACACTCTCCGACCCGTCCTCAGACAACCGCTCATAAAAAGGCCGGAAGCAGGTAGAGTTGCGAGTTATTTGTCTACCAACCGAAGAGTCTATTGTCACAGCGTTGTCATTTTTCTCGACGACTTTCAAGGGTGTGGGTCCAAATACGGTTGAAAAATTTTTTACTTTTGGGTTACGCATCAAAACCTTGTCGCCCTCTGATAATTTATTTTCTCGGGCCCAACGTCTAATTTCCGCGTATTCTCCCGTTTTTAACTTTGGAATAAGGTCTCGTTCCACTACCTCTTCTAATATTGTTTCTGTTTTGTATGGGACCAGACCGGGAATTTTGTCCCTCAATTTTCTTTTAAAAATAACTCTGGCCGACTAACCCCTATAGTCTGGTGCTCATGGTTTCGGTACATCAGTAGGTACTTGCTTAGTTCTAACTCCCATTCTAATTTCATGGCATTGGCAATCTGTAGTCGTTGAGTTATCCCTGGGTTCAGTCGTTCCACTGTGCCATTTGCTTGTGGGTGTTACGAGGTAACTCTGTTGTGATGTATTCCACACTGCTGCAGGTAATTTTCCGTCTCTGCGTTGACGAAGTTCGTGCCGTTATCTGTTAAGAGAACCTCAGGATACCGGTATCTTTCAAATTACCATCTAGGGCCTTTATTTTGCTTTTAGAGTCAGTATTACTTAGTTTCGTTACTTCTATGAAACGGCTAAAATACTCTATCACGATCAATAGTTATACCCCATTAGGGAAAGGACCCAGAATATCAGCAGCTATTCGTTCCCAAAGATTTTTAGGAATTACTGTCGGGGATATTTTTTCGGGCTTCTTGGGTTTACTGGTAATCTGACAACCCAGACTTGTTCTCACTGTCCGTTCCGCTGCTTTATCCATTACAGGCCACCATACTTTCGATATGAGTCTGTTTTTCATTTCTAAAATTCCCGGATGACCCTCGTGTGCCAAACTAAGGACCCTAGTTTGTAAACTTTTCGGAATTACCAACTTAATTTCTTTCAGTAATATATTGTCTATGACGCATAATTGCGACATCATCGCCCGAAATGGAAGTAGGTCAACGTCATTACGATCCCAACACCCTGTTTGTAAATGCGACCGGACCTTTTTTAGACTGGGATCAATTTTTGAAGCTTCATCTATTTCTTCCAAAGACAATGCAACTAGTGCCAAATTCGTAGCCAAGTGCATCAGATAATGGTCCTTCTTGGCTTCACCGTTTGAATCCTCACTTAACCGTGATAAAAGATCTGCTTTGTTATTTTTCCCCTTTACATACTTAACTTGGAAGTCAAAATATTGGAGTCTTAGAAGCCAACGTTCAATTCTCGCGCAGGGTTTTGATCTAGGCCCAAAAATTACCTCTAGTGGTTTATGGTCCGTATACAGGCAAAAATGCTTACCCATCAGTAAAATCCTTAGACGCTCACACGCCCAGACAATCTCAAGTGCTTCTTTCTCCGTCTGAGAGTACCTTTGTTCCGCAACCGACAGGCTGCGACTAACGTAGTAAATTATGCGTGGGATCCCTTCAATGTTCCGATGTATCAGCACCGTACCAAGTCCTTTTGGGCCAGCGTCTGCCATCACTATCATTTCGTCCTTGGGGTTGAAATATCCCAATACTGAACTAGATGCAAGTACATTTTTATTTTATTAAAAGCCTCTTGGTGTATTTGTTTCCATACAAACTGTGCAGATTTATGTGTAAGCTGTCGCAGTAGTTCTGTCATGGTTGATATGTTCGGAATAAATCTACTTACGTAGTTCAGTAGGCCTACAAAACCTTTCAGCTCAGACACATTTTGTGGTCTTCTGCAATTCTTCAGAGCCACCACTCTGTCTTCGGTAGGCCTAATGCCTTTAGCTGATATTATGTGACCCAAGTACTTAATTGAAGTTTTACCGTATTCACACTTTTCCTCATTCAGTTCAATACCGTGCTCGCGAAAAACTTCAAGAACCTTTTTTAATCTTCAATCATGTATTTCTTTACTTTCCCCATACACCAGATTGTCATTAATAAATACGCAAACTCCTTTAGGAATCTTGTTCCTTACCAGATGATCCATTATCTTTTGGAACTCAGGAGCTGCCCAATTCAAACCAAACATTAGCCGTTTGAACCTATATAAGCCTAAATGTGTGCTAAATGTGGTAATCTCCCGTGAGTCTGGATGCAACTCCACATGGTGAAAAACTGACTTAACATCCAACTTTGAAAAGTATTTGCTTTCACTAATTTCAGGGTGTAGGTCTTCCATGGTTGGTAAGGGATGACTAGCCATCTTCATGTGCCATGTCCTCGCAGAACGTTGGCGATCAGTAGCATGATCTGTTGTTTGTTCATAGCTGTCCTGAAGAGAGTAAGCTTCGTCACCCCAAACCACTGGCTCAAGTTGCCGGGCCATGATGTCCTACTTCTCCCTGGACCACGTTTTTATTTGCCATTCGCATATCGACACAAAATCTAACGCTGTCACCTTTTGGAATTGGTACAAGGGAGAAAACCGATCTTGACGGTCCTTCAACCTTTTCAATTATGTCATTTTGCTCCAGCTCAAGGATACGTTCTGCTATTTTTTGTTTCAATGCCAATGGTACCCTCCGCAGAGGTTTAATAACTGGTGGAACTTTCGGATCGATTGGTAATTTAAGCTGAAAATCCTTTTTTTCTCCCACCCTTGATGTGTCAGAATCCACCGTCTGGTTAACGTGCTCAGAAATGTGTAACATTTCTAGTTTTGTAGCCGAGGAACGTCCCAAAATAGGTGGTCCCCTACCTTTAATAACTACAACAGTGGTACTAATTTTTCTACTGGAATGCGTTATGTCCGCCTCAAACCCTCCTAAAATATCCAACGCATCGGTTCTACCATAAGTGAAAAGTCTTTTCGAACTATTTAGTAATTTTACTTCATCGGTTACCTGCTTCCTTTTAAATTCCTTCCAAGTTTCTTGGTCGATAACATCGCAAGTAGATCCTGAGTCAATAATAAAAACGAAGGGTACCCCTTACAATAGACAAGTGGTCTTCCCCGTTGTCTCCAGTTTTTGTCATTTGTAAGAAAGGTGTAGTCTAAATCACTACTACATCCAGGGCCGAGTTCATATTTGACGTTGCCAACGTAAAAAACTCCCTCATCAACAGTTGACTCCCCCGATTCTAACGTATATGTCCTTTTTGTTTTCAACACTTCCGATAGTGCCCCGCTAAATTACAAGCCTGGCAAACTTTGTTTCTTGCAGGGCACTGGGGGTCACTTGCTAAGTGATTTGTTTCCCCGCAGCGATAACATTTCCTTTCTCCTCTATTTTGATAACTATTATAACTAGTTTTCGGCGGTGCACCAGTGTTTTGCCACTATTGGAAATAGTTCTTTGTGAAATCCCATATTTCTTCCTATTCGACATACTATATACCTTTTGCTCAGAAGCGTCGTCCTTACTAAAATGTGATGTCTGTATGTTTATCATTTCGTAAGCCCGTCCAATGTCAACCAAATCGTCTAGTGTGACAGAGGATTTTTCTAATATTCTCTTTCTGACTTCTGCTGATTTGCAACCCTCTACGAACTGGTAACCAATAAACATGTCCTCCAATTCTTATTTTGTTGTGGTATCTTTAAAATCACATTTGAAAACCTGTTGACGCAACCTAGATATAAACGCGTCAGATGTTTCACTAACATCCTGTTTCATAGACTTCATAATTGCTGCTCAAATTACGAACTGCTTTTCGGTAAAAAAATGTTTATCTAACAATTCTAAAGAATATTCATGCACAGCTTTACCTGTAGGAATAGTGTTGTGTTCAAGGATAGAATAAAATATGTCTTGCAAGCCTTCTCCACCCGAATGTAGGTAAAGTGCCTGTTTTCTAGGAGAATCTGTTATTCCTTTTGTGGCAATATACAATTCGACTGAACGTTTACATCGAAAATTGGTATAGGCCTAGTACAGTTCCTTTCCATTTTAATATCTTCTGAAGGTTTAGTTTACGGATTTAATAAACGGATTTTACCGACTGCGCCAATGTACTGAATAATTAGCTATTTAAACAAAATAAACAACCTCTTTATTGACAGTCGCCATTACATCCAAAACATAAACAACAATTCTCTTCTCCCTGATCTTACAACACACACATCGATCTCCTATATATCGATAGTACAGTACACAAGGGCTTTTCAAGGACTTTGGAATTACGAATCTGTTGCCCCACATCAAGATTCCTTGTTTTACAGTTAGCTCAGCTTGTCCTTTAACAAAGTTACTTAAAGTTGGATCTGGCGTATTAGGCCATCCGTACAACACATAACCTAGGATTCTGTTTAACTCATTGTCTTTTTGGGACTCAATACTATAAAGTACAGAGCGAAATAAACGGATCAAACACATAAAACAATAGTGGGTTATATAACTTACCTGCTTCCCTGTCCATAAAATAAATTAAACCAGCATAGCTGCAACCGGTGAATGGGTATTTAGGGTTCTTGTGACGAGAGTATAATTGGACAGGAATACTAATCTAATTTTGTAAATGAGGAACTCTGTAATTATTTAGCTATTTAATTGACACAGCACAGTCAATTCATATATCTTTGTTGTAACAATTCTTCTTTACAATATGTCACACACGTGATGAAAAGATAAAATGCCATAAACGGCTCAAGGATAAAAATAAAACGATATCGACGTGCTGACGGATGGATGAATGAACCAATTTGAAAGTCCTTCGGTGAATATCACCTTTGGACCTACAGAATAAAAATATGGTGCTAGGATTAGGGACGTTTCGCAGAAATATATTTACTGTTAAGTTTCCCTTACATTTGGGAAATATTTACATGTAAACAGAAACACTGAACGCTATGAAAGACAACTAAATTAAAACCGAACACTGAAGCTACCTGTTGCCCGATTTCACATAAACATCATAGGGATGTGAACTCATATCCTGTGGGTAAACTTCATAATTACCAGACAATCTAATAATCATGGTCCAAACTACTAGTACAAAAATATATCACATATTCAAAGATATTCTGTCAATTTTAATATTAAGGTTCGATGCGTGACCAATTGGCCTAAAATATTTATAAAACCTCTGGTGATAAATTTCAAATAGAGCTTTTCACAAAGTAAATGTAGTGGCACTGAATCATACCCAATTTTAATATCCAGGAAAATAGCGACCGTAATTTGTTTACAATATTTCGTCAAGAGAACATAAAAAATAAAAGTATTAAAGGTTTCGTGTGAGCTTCGCCCCTTTATGAAGGCATATTGATATTTTGGAACCAGGTTATAACATTCCAAAGTCCACATTAAACGTTGTAAAAGAAGTTTGAGGAACGTTTTCCGAAGACATGAGCCCAATACTATTCCTAGATAACGGTTTGGATCCCTAGGGAAACTGCGGACCTGAGAATAAGAAAAACAACATAACATAATTGGCTGCAGTAAGAGTCTGTCTATAAGCTTTGAGAAGCCAACTTCTAGTTTGTATTAACGTATGGATTTCTCTGTCCCACCAATGTATTTTTCGGAATGGCTAGATAGTTGGGTAAAGGCTTTTCGAGGGGGTGATACACATCTATGTAGTCTTGATTTATCATGAGTAAGGAGGAATACGTCAGTTTATTTACAGGTAGGAGATTACGTTGTTTGATAATATAACGACTATAATTTTGTACATCAAACTTTCGTAACGATCGAACATTACTCTAGCAATTCGGGGAAGTATTAAACTGGTTAGGCCTACCTACTATAAAAGCAATTAATATTGGAAAACGATCACTTAAAAATGTGTCAGATAATGTGTGCCAAGTAGTAAGATGGACCATATTTCTCCCACAAATGGTTAAACCGACAGCTTTAGGGGGTGTGCGCCGCGGGCAGATTGAATCTAGTAGGTGAGTCATCATTACGGGTGATCAAATCTTGATCATGTGTCGCTGAAAGGAAACGAGGGCGTTTAACTGTGTCGGAATAACTTCCCCAGGTGATGTTGTGGACGTTATAATCCTCCAGGATTATGAGATACAATGATGAATCGAACTGGTGGAAGAAAGCGACCATTTACGTTTAGTGATAAGGAAGTCAGGTGAGAAATAGATATTTATAAAGAGTATATTTTTGTAAGAAATACCAATTGCAAAGAGGTTATGTACCTGATAAACAAGATTAAGCGATTTGTAAGGAAGCTTGTCGTGGACAAAGAAAGCAACTCCTCCATATAACTGTCCATCACATCTCTCCAAAGTAAACCCCTTAACATTAATGTATTGATTGAGATAAAGCCATGTCTCTTGTAGAGCTTCTATGTGTGAAGTAGTTTAATTAATTATTAATGCTTGTTCGTGTTTTTACTTAATACATTCCTAACATTCCACTGGATGGCCCAGATCATACAGCGACAGAATAATGAATACGCTATCTCTTAGGTGATAAATCACGTTCGTCAATTGAATGTTATCGCCCAAGAGTTGAATAAGTTTCACTAATGTATTCTGGATTTGACCTTGCAAATTTGCATTTTTGACATTATAGGTTATCGGCCGTTGGATGTTTTGAAACAAAGCTGGACACAACAGGCCCTCCATGTGGTAAATTAGAATCAGTGACTGAAATCTATGATTGTGGAGGGTTACAGACAACTGTGGTGCCCTCGGTGGATTGACATAACGTCCTCTATCATATCCTGGAGGAGAGACATGTTGTGGCCTCTGTGTAATAATTAGGGTAATATTCCTTTTGCGTGTGTTTTCAATTGTAGAATGGGGCACCTCCCTGACAAGTGACGGAAATTGCTGATGGTGCATGTCTGGTCGGTATTCAGTGGAAAGCATTTCACTAGCTGCTTCTTGATATGACACGTAACAGTAAACATGGCTTTTTATCAAAGTTTGTTGCTGTTGGGTAGGGAAATTTAGGGATCCAGTAAGGCGGGGACCTTGGCAGTGCACACACTTATGATATGCTTCTAAGTAATCTGTCGTTTAGTGTTGTAACGACCAGAATCCCGAGCAAGGATCTTTGGCGCGACAGTTTTTATCTGTATGGCCATACCGTTGGCAATTTTTTGCACAGAATAGGGGAAATGATGAAGGGTTGCACATATAAAACACATGATATAGTTAAACCTGCTGGGATAAGCGTTGAGATCTAAGCACCACCTTAATGGAACCTTTTGGGCACATATTCTACATGGTCGTCAATAGATACTTTTCGATTTAACCTCTGCATAGATTTGACCGGACCCGGTCATTTAAGGTTGTTGAGAATGTCAGCGTCCGTTAGAATTTTTTCAACTCCGCGAATAATACTCAATCGGAACACCTGGGAGCTGCGTATATAATCATTAATTTGTTATGATTTCGGAATAAGGTGACTCAAAAACTCGTTGGCTTGCACTGCGTATTTGAAATCCACCTGTAGTCTATTTCGCACTCTACGTGAAATAGATTTGACACCGGCAATTTTCTGCTCAAAGAAGATTCGACCTACGGCCATTGGATATAGGTTACCAATATTTTTTTAATTAGTAGATTCTACATTAACATAAATGGCATATGGACCTTAATGAGAAAGGGGGTACTTCTCTTGTTCAACTTGTGACGTATGAGCAGCCAGATTAAAATCACTACAGTCAACAGCAGCCTCACATTTATTCTATGAGTGTTTGCCTGTTGTTATGGTTATCTTTGGACAGGAACATGCATGGCTGTCGGACTGTAATGTGAAATTGTATATTCCGTAATACAGTGTTTCTTTTTACAGCATTTGTGAGTGTTTATTTTGTGTTCAACTGGTTATACCTATACCGAGTAGGCATAGGTCCCTAACAAATTGTGGCGACCCTGCCAGGATACGTATTAATTCATACTCTTTGTACATTGTGTTGAAATGGAGAAGTTAACGATAGCTCGGCGGCCGGTAAGAGCGTTTTTTATGATAACGTGCAATTTGCTCCTGCAAAATTAAAGTCAAGGAATACAAGACGGCATTCATGAAGGCACGTTGCAGTCCTTGATACATAAATTGGAAAGATTAGGAAAGGAACTGGCACTGTTGGACGCAAAAGTGTTAGATTTGTTTCTGGAAAGAGGAGACGACGAGTATGACCGTGAGTACGAATCTATAGACAGTTTTAGAGACAAATTAGATGATGCAGACAAAAATATGCCCTGTGGTTACAAGCTAATAATGCCGATGTGTTGGAAGTAGTGTCAGGTAGATCAACTGTATCAGCCGAGAATACAAACAAAAGGCAATCGAAATTACCAAAGATGAAAATCGAGAAATTCGATGTGGAGGTTAGGAATTGGTTGGAAGTTTGGGGACAATTTCGGCGCATCTGTAACGAATCTGAAATTGAGGATGAAGATAAATTTCAATACCTTATCCTGTCCACGAAGTTTGATAGCCGAGCTAGAGATTTAGTTACCAGTTCCCCCCTCCCTCCACTTCTGGAAATTACTCTAAGCCTGTAGAATCCCTTAGGGGTAGATCTGGAAGATACGATTTATTGAAAGAATTATATGTCAAGATGCTTATAAGTCTTGTATTAAAATATTTTTCAGACAAAGGAGAAGCCTTTGCTTGCTAGTTTATACGACAAGTTAGAAGCACAGCTGAGAACTTCAGAATCACTAGGCGTTACTCGAGATAAGTACGGCTCGATGCTCTTTCCGTTAATAAAATCTTGCTTGCCTGAGGGAGTATTACAGTACGTGTCTAGATGAGAAGTTCATCAACGACTAGGATCAGAATAATGGACATGCTGACAAACTGCCCGCGTTACTTGGTTTTCTGAAGTGTGAAGTAGAGAGTGAAGAGAGAATTACATTCGCTCAAGCTAGTTTTGGACTCTAATAAATCGAGGTGTGCTAAGATTAAAGAACGGGAGCGGTAGAAGCAAGGTTTAGGAGCTGCTAGTCTACTTTTCGCTGGAAAAGGAAACAGTTTGGATTGTGTCTTCTGTAATAAACCGCATGAGAGCAAAGGATGTCATTTGGCTCAAAAACTGGACTTAAGTGATAAACATAAAAGGTTGCCAGAGAATAAAGGTTGTTTTTTCTGTCTCAAGGTGGGGCATAGGGCTGCTAATTGCATTACGAAACTAAAATATCTCGTGTGCAGTGATGAACATGAGACTATTATGTGTCCCGAATTGGATGTAAATAAAGGGTGATGAGAAGAACCAAGAATGGGATTCAAAGTCGTCAGGTGGCCCAAATGTAACCCTTAACACCCAAAGCAGTGATGTTTAGGAAGTACTTGTCATTAGGTTAAATCATCAATGGAAAGAAAGAACTGTACGGGTATAGCTAGATACAGGCTAGGAGAGATCCTACCTATTGGAGAAAACTGCCCTGGAAATGTGGTATATTCCACCAAAGATTGTAAAAATTGAACACGATTTTGGGGGTGCTTCAATCGGTGGTATATTCCACCAAAGATTGTACACGGTGCAAACCATCATAGCCTGTGTGATGTAGCTATTGTCAACCTATATCGTACACTTTCTCAAATTATTAAGGAACTGAGATAAAAGGTACTTTGTGGTACATTCCCACGGTTAAAAGATGGTCCTTGGATGGATGAAATCAGAGAAAAGAAAATTTGGCTCTCTGATTATGGTCCAGAGCCATTGGAGATTGAGTTACCCATTGGTGCAGACAACGTGGGGAGTTTCTTGACCGGGGAAACAATCAAGTTGAGGTCTGCTGTTAGGACCACGTTTGGTTGGACAGTGATGGGACAGCTCTGGAAGACAACTGAGAACTCTAACACAGTGTCTATGGTGAACCCTCTGTTTGTGAGAACTGTTTCTTTGGGTGAACTATGGAACTTGGAATGCATAGGAATTTGTGATCCAACTGAGACGTTGTCGAAGAAAGAAATTGAAATGGAAATTGAATGGAACCATGGAAACACTTCCAAGCAAATGTAAAGATAAATGAGGAATGATGATATGAAGTCGCACTTCCATGGAAAGAAGATCAGCAGCTATGGTCAGACAACAAGGACATTGCATTTAAAAGACTGCTTTCTGCAACACACCGCTTAATCAAGGGAGAAAAGTTTGAGAAGTACCAGCAGGTACTCCATGACTGGCAAGATGAAGGGATAATTGAAAATTTTTTCCATGATAGCTCTCAGGATTCTGGGTAATTTCTACCGCGTCGAGGAGTTTTTAAGGAAGGGTCGACTACAGCAGTGAGGGCGGTGTTTGATGCTTCATGTAAATTAAAGGAGGACTTTCACTCAACGACTGGCTGGAGAAGGGACCTAATCTAGAAGGCGTAATTCCATCCATTTTGAACGTGTTCCGTTTAAACAGGATTGGCATCTTCTCAGATATAAAATCGCGGTCTCTTAAAGGGATCGAAAAATTGTTAAATTCCTGTGGTGGGAGAATTTTGCTGAGCGAATTCTTAAAATATACCGCAACATGATGGTTGTTTTTGGAGTTAACTGCAGTCCGTTTTTACTTGGAGCTGTACTAGATATTCATTTAAAAAACAATTCATACTTCCGTGAAACTGCAGTTAAACTGAGAACATCTCTGTGTGTGGACAACTGCGTCACTTCCGTGAACACAGAACAAGAACTTAAACACTTTGTGGATGAGTTGAAGGAACTGCTGTTGCAAGGAAAATTTGACCTAGGAGGGTAGGAGTACAGCAGTTGACTCGGGAGGATGAAGTACCTAATGTGACATCTGTTCCGGGTTTTTGTGGGACCCCGTAGGTGGTGTTTTGTCATGTAAAATGCTGAAGTTGAATGGCTCTGATGTTCTCACAAGGAGGACAGTTTTGTCAATGACTCAAAGTATTTTTGGCCCAAATTGTTTTACTTGTCCGGTACCCATTGTACCTAAGGTTTTACTACAGGAAAGTTGGAGAGAGAAAGCAAGTTGGGATAGTCCGTTAAGTGAAGACACCCAAATCAAATTCAATAAGTGGTTGAATGGGTTGTCCTCTGTTGCTGAAATTAAACTGCCTAGAAGATTTTCTAGTTTCGAGGACAAATAATCATGGAGTATGCACGTACACATATTTTGTGATGCCAGTCAAATGGCTTATGCAGCCGTTATTTTTTACGATTTTTCAATGGAAAAGAGTTTTAAGTGAGGCTGGTCGCAGTAAAATCAAGGGTAGCCTCCTAAAGAAAATAACGGTACCGAGACTGGTGTTATTAGCCTGCACTATAGGCTCACGTCCCGCTTTTTCTGTGAAATAGAGTTTGAATCTGACGGACATCCCGGAGTACTATTGGAGTGACTCTTCTTCTTTGCTATGTTGGATAAGAAGAGAGGAAGCTTGGGGAGTTTTCGTCACTAACAGAGTGAAAGAAATTAGAGTATTATCTAATCCTAAGCGTTGGTTTCATCTACCAGGCACAGACAACTCAGCAGACCTACCTTCGAGAGTTTGCTCTACTTCGCAGCTGATTCCTTCTCGTTTGTGGGAGGGACACGCTTGGTTAATGTTGGAAGAGTATAGTTGGACAGCAGTGGTATTTGATATTATTTTCTCAGTATTCAAGAATCGTTAGAATGGTGGCCTGGATTCTGCGGTTCATCAACAATGTGAGAAAGGTCGTAGAGCAGAATGTTGCTTCTGAATGGGATTCTTTTGACGTTTCAATGGCGAGGAGACGACTGTTGAAAATTGTTCAAGAAAAGATTTTTACTGAAAGAGACAACCAATAAACATTGCGCCTTTTCAAAGACCAGCTGGGCCTCGTTAGGGTTAAGACAAAAATCACCAAGAGAAAGGACGAATACTATGTCCGTACACCTGTTTTATTGCCACTTTTATTGCCATCAAATCACCCTCTGACTGAGGTGATAATCAGAGAAGATCATTTGAGAGCGTCTCATGCTGGTGTTCAGATTCCACTCGTCATACTGGGGGAATACTACTGGATATCAAAGGGAAGAAGAACAATTCGCAAAGTCATCAGGAACTGTATACAATGTAGAAGATTTGAAATGAAAAATCAGTTCCTGAAACGCCAGCCCTTCCAGAAAATCGTGTGAGCGATGCAGGTGTATTTGAATTGGTAGGAATCGATCTTCCTGGACCACTATTTCTAAAATAGAACTAAAAGTCTTGGATTGTGATTTTTACATGTGCAGTTGTTAGAGCAGTCCATTTTGAACTAGGAATGACTTTGTCAACTACAGGTTTTATACTAGCCTTTAGGCGCTTCATAGCCCGACGAGGCAGGCCTCGTGTGAATTATAGTGACAATAGGACAAACTTTGCTGGGGCCAACAAATTGTTCGGCAACATTGATTGGAAAAAATAGGTCTGGAAACATCGGTTACTAGAATCGAGTGGAAGTTTAGTCCTCCTTCAGCATCTTGGTGGGGTGGATTCTGGGGGCGCATTGTGCAAACGGTCAATAAACTATTAAGGTTTGTTTCAGGCAAGGCTATCTTGGTATGAGGAACTGATGACTGTTATTGCTGATTGTGAATTAATAATTAACACCAGACCTCTCACCTACATTTTAGAAATTCGTGAAGAATATTGGTACCTCTATCTCCGTCAATGTTTCTTCAGGAAATTCCCGTGGTTGGTACTCCAGATTTAGACATACTAGATCAGGCCAGTCTCCCAAGAAGGTTTCAGTACCTTCAACAGCCGAGGAATGGACTGAGGAGAAGATTCCTACTGGAATTATCTGGGTAGCCTTCTGTACTGTACATCGGGCAAAGAGCCTAATCGGCAGTGGAAGATAGGATATGTGGTCATCATTGGTAGTGATGACAAGAGAAGAACTGACTGGCCCTTGGGGAGAGTGACAGCTATACTTCAAGGTAAAGACAAAGTGATCAGGGTATTCGGGTGAAGACATCCCCAGGAGAACTCATCCGTCCTACGAGGCTTCTTTATCCATTGAAGGTTGAAAGTGGGAGTGAGGAGATGGACTTACCCAGTGACACGGTTCCTGAGACAGTAAGTCTCAGCAGCCGCAACTTCACCAGGAGTGGAAGAAGAGTTAAAACACCGTCTCGCCTCTGTCAGTAAACATTATGTTTTGACTGGTATTAAAAGAGGGGAGTATGTCACGTTTACTATATGAGTGTTTGCCTGTTATTATAGTGATATTTGAAAAATTAAATGTATGGCTGACGGACTGTAACGTGAAATTGTATTTTCCGTAATATAGTGTTTCTTTTTACAGCAGTTGTGAGTGTTTATTGTGTGATCAACTGTTTATACCTATACTGGGTAGGCATAGGTCCCTAACAAGGAGGTTGAATCACAAGATTAGTTGGTAGGCTGAGTTAGAACTTGTATACTCTTCCATTAGAACAATCTCCTTCCGAATATCGGGAATGATTTTGAGGGTCATGTGCCTCCTTGCCACTACTATTAGCCATCATACCGGTTCCACTCAAAAAACACTAGGTTGATAAACACAGTGAAACATAATCCTTTATACACAACACCACACACGATACCGAGATATTGTTGGTTCGAGAAGTTACTCTAAAGATCATGCAAGGTCGTGTAGGTGCTATCAAAGGAAGCCTGTTCAGAATGCTTCGTTGAAATCAATCCACTTCGAGCATGCTCGAAGCCAATCAAAAACGCTGAAGGAGAAGAAGAAGACTGCTGAACGTAGTATTTTACTACGACGTCAAAATATTAAACAAGAGGAAGAATTATTTGTGGGTTAGTTGTGTGCCCCGTGGTAGCACGGTCAGCAAATTATTTTCCCAGCGGCTCAATTTCTTCTCAGGGTATCCATCAGTCAAGTAAAATCTGAGATTTTACATTAAGTTGCGTTTTACGTGAGTTCAGAATAATACCGGTTCACCGAAGACGTATCACCGAAGAATTCATTCACCTAAGAAAGTACCGACTACCGAAAACCTCGAAAATCTTTTACCATGCATCAATTCAATCAATAAATACTCAACTTAACAACTAACTTATAAACTAAGTGTAAGAGTAAGAATTCATAACACATTCGATCTAGAAAAATAATATAATAATATTTATTTAAATAAAATATCGACCTACGAAAAAAATAGTGTGAATTTGGGTAGTATTTTTATGTTATTATACCTGAATAATAGTCCAGAGTCAGCGCTGGCTCAAGTAAAAGAAAAGTAATTGCAACGTTATGCTATTTACACATATTCACACTCATATTCATGTTCATATTCATATTCATGTTGAAATTCATATCCCTGTTCATGTTAGCATTTACATTCCGAAATGAGATCAAAATGAATCTTACTATTCAGAATTGATCACTGGGCAATCACAATCCTCCATTGAAATACTTCATTAGGTTGACGTAAATACTGTCATGTTAATTATATTACTTATTCTCATCACATTCAAATCAATTACGTCTTAATAAAGCGTTTAGTTTACCAGAATGAAGCGCAGAAATAACTAAATAGATTAAAGTGAGAATGTAAATATGAATTTGAGCATATCTTTGGATATATGTCTCTGAAAATAAACCCTAGCTTAACTTTTAACTCATAAATCTGATCTCATAACTCTGCATTCATAAATTTGAACTCATGTTGTTTGGTCCTTCTTCTTAAATACGCTTCAATAACAGCTTAGGGGCTAAGGCAATACATCCCTAGTGCCTGTGACATCTGGCTCCTAGCCTACCATTTACCTATTCATTATATTTTTCAAGAAACGTCAATTCAAATAATCTCTGTGTCAAAAGAAACAAATTATCTATCTATCTATGTACGCAGTTTCTGATCCACACACACACACATCTATTTACGGCTCAATGTGCTTTCCCTTTCTCATATTACATAGTATTTCTCATCCTTGCAAGCTACTGAGTTCATATGGTCAGTCAGAATGAAAATAATACGCATTCATGTTTGGAAATGTGTAGTATAATAGTAGTATAATATACGGGTTCGGCCGCCACCGCCACCTCCGGCTCTCGGGAGAGGCCTCCTCCTCAGCCAGTGGCCTCCTCCTCCTCAGCCAGTGGCCTCCCAGTGGCCACCTCCTCCTCCTCCTCAGCCAGTGGCCTCCCAGTGGCCTCCTCCACCTCAGCCAGAGGCCTCTTCCAGTGCTGCCAACTTAACCTAACTAGCGCGAGATAAACAAAGCCACGTGCTTTTTGACAGACAACAACGCACCGCTAACCTCAGTACTGCCATCTTGACGGGCCTAAACCTCAGTAGTGCCAACTTAACCTAACTAGCTCGAGATAAACAAAGCCACGTGCTTTTTGACAACCACGTGCTTTTTGACAGATTTGTAAACAAAGCCACGTGCTTTTTGACAGACAACAACGCATCGCTAACCTCAGTACTGCCATCTTGACGGACCTAAACCTTAGTGGTACCAACTTAACCTAACTAGCGAGAGGTAAACAAAGCCACGTGCTTTTTGACAGCCACATGCTTTTTGACAGCTGCCATCCGCCATCTTTGAGCACCGTGCTGCCCTCTTTCGTCACCTGTCATCGGCAGTGCTGCCATCTTGACGGGTCTAAACCTTAGTGCTACCAACTTAACCTAACTAGCGCGAGGTAAACAAAGCCACGTGCAGCCGTCATCCGCCATCTTTGAGCACAGTGCTGCCCTCTTTAGCTACTTACCTTTGAAATGTGGTGGCGGATAATTTGAAAAATGCTTTTTGACAGCAGCCATATTGCATCGCAAACCTCAGTGCTGCCCTCTTTAGCTGGATACCTGTGGTAGCAGACAATTCCACGTGACAGCAGCCATCTTTATTCAAGAGAGCACCGTGCTGCCCTCTATGTGGTGGCGGCAAATTGAAAAATTCCACGTGCTCTTGTTTGGAAACAAACTCACGTGCTTTTTTGACAGCTACCATCCACCATCTTTAATCAACAGAGCACAGTGCTGTACTCTTTAGCTAGATACCTTTGAAATGTGGTGGCGGCAATTTGAAAAATTCTATGTGCTCTTGTTGGGAAACAAAGCTACGTGCTTTTTCTGACAGCTGTCATCCGCCATCTTTAATCAATAGAGCACTGTGCTGCGGGCAATTTCGTTAGCTGTCATCCGCCATCTTTAATCTAGAGAGAACAGTGCTGCCCTCTATGTGGTGGCGGCAAATTGAAAAATTCCACGTGCTCTTGTTTGAAAACATACTCACGTGCTTTTTTGACAGCTGTCATCCGCCATCTTTAATCCAGAGAGAACAGTGCTGCCCTCTATGTGGTGGCGGCAAATTCCACGTGCTCTTGTTTGAAAACATACTCACGTGCTTTTTTGACAGCTGTCATCCGCCATCTTTAATCCAGAGAGAACAGTGCTGCACTCTATGTGGTGGCGGTAAATTCCATGTGCTTTACAAACCTATGTGCTTTTCTGACAGCTGTCATCCGCCATCTTTAATCTAGAGAGAACAGTGCTGCACTCTATGTGGTGGCGGCAAATTCCACGTGCTTTACAAACCTATGCGCTTTTCTGTCATCCACCATCTTTAATCTAGAGAGAACAGTGCTGCACTCTATGCGGTGGCGGCAAATTCTACGTGCTTTACAAACCTATGCGCTTTTCTGTCATCCACCATCTTTAATCTAGAGAGAACAGTGCTGCACTCTATGTGGTGGCGGCAAATTCTACGTGCTCTTATTTGGAAACAAATTCTACTCGCTCTTCAGCTGTCATCTACCATCTTTAATCAAGAGAGCACCGTGCTGCCCTCTTTGTGGTGGCGGATAATTTGAAAAAATTCTTTTCGACAAGCAGCCATCTTTAATCCAGAGAGAACAGTGCTGCCCTCTTTAGCTACTTACCTTTGAGGTGGTTAATTTGAAAAATTCTTTTCGACAAGCTGCCATCTTTAATCCAGAGAGAACAGTGCTGCCCTCTTTAGCTACTTACCTTTGAGGCGGTTAATTTGAAAAATTCTAGCTGCCATCTTTAATGAAAAGGGCATCGTGGTGCTATCTTGCGGGTAATATTTTACGTCACAGCTGTCATCCACCATCTTGCATTGCTAACCTTAGTGCTGCCCTCTTTAGCTACTTACCTTTGACAAGCTGTCACCCGCCATATTGCATCGCAAACCTCAGTGCTGCACTCTATGTGGTGGCGGATAACTTGAAAAAATCTTTTTGACAAGCAGCCATCTTTAATCAACAGAGCACCGTGCTGCCATCTTTAGCTACCACCATCTTACATCGCTTACCTCGCTGCTGCACTCTATGTGATGGCGGTTAATTCGAACAAGTTTAATCACGCATCGGGTAAGCTAGAGTAAGCACGTGCTGTTGTGATGACATCATCATACATGTTTAGACTTGTCCGTTTTCTTAAGAGTAAGTCGATGTAAAGGAATGTGGTAGCGGTAAATTCGAACGAGTTTAAACATGCATCGGGAAAGCTAGAGTAAGCAAGTGCTGTTGTGATGACGTCATTGTGCATGTTTAGACCTGATCGTTTTTCTTAAGAGTAAGTCGGTGTAAAGCAATGCAATAAGTACAACATTTTTTGAATGCGATCAAATATTTATTTACAAATGTACTACAACAGTGTTCGTTTTTGCTGCTGACAAGGTTGGTGTGCTTCTTAACAACGTATGCTTCCGAAATGCCTCCTGCAACATTCAAATTAAACAAAGCATTTAGAAATATATTATACTAAGTATGTTATGCTTTACAGAGAAGATCATGTACTTCTTACCTTGCTGTTATTCCTTTTCGGAATCATCATCATCATCATGAAGTACTAGAGAAAGTTCATTCATACACTGTGTACAGTGTTCAATCCTCGGATTTGGTCCATCCCAATCATCATCACCATTTTCTCCTCGATGCTTGTAATGTCGCTCACAAGTTCTGCATAAAGCTACTTCGATTGACATCTTACTGTGTAGAGGAAGGATGTCCCAAAAATTATGTACGTAAGAGGCAGCGTACGTATATAAAAATCCTGGTGGTAAGTATTGAATAAGATGTTTCGGCATCGATGATCTACGTTTATAGAACATCTTAATAGCCTCACTCACTCGTGAAACATAAATAAGATGTTGCGTATGAGCATGCAAACAGCATGCACATTTACAGTTTTGTTCCATAGCGTACGATGTCGAAGCACACACTAATGAAAATGATAAAGATCTATTCTTATTTATAGTCTCGTAACAATATTCGTTAGCGGATGGTAAGTAACATCACTCATATGAATAATAAGACAATAGGCTGCTGTGTTAGCAGGAATGTTTTCAGATGTTTCAAATTCTAAACGAATATCAACTGGAGATTCTTTTATAGATTCTTCATGATAAGAGCAGTCTATAACTACAATCGGTGCTTTATTTTTAAATTCTTGAGGTGTAAATAGCGGACGATCTTCTTTCTGATAATACGATGATTGAAATTTACAAAACATGTCATAGAGCATCCCAAACTTATTTTTCTCAAAGTTAATGTCGATGTTTTCGTAGGGATACGTAATTCCATTGAGATATAGTCTAACGTGTCTTAATTTGCAGTGATCAAACAGTGAGCTATCTTTTTCGTGATTGAATTTACGATTAGTTTGAAATCCAAAAATAATGTACAAGGGCTTCTCAGTAAAACGTGATGTTTTAACTGCCCAGCTATGCTTGTTTGTAGGTGGTAACACAGGATATTCATGCAGCTCCCAACTTCTAAAACGTATAGGTAATGGTGTATCATTTTCTACAATCTTGAGCAATCGAAGTTTTTCACGATCAGATAAGGTTACATGTGGGATCCGCCACAGTATACGATGCAGTGTTATTTTCGATTCTACAGGTGTTTCTACTGCTTTAAGAGAATTGTAATCACTTCGATCACGGATTAGAATAAGCTCTTGTTTTACGTTGATTATAATACGTGTAAAGTCTTCTGCGAATCCAAAAATATGTTTCAGTGATAACATACCCGTAAAAGTTCCATCCTCATTAATCATCCAGTTGTTAGTAGATTTTGGACACCATCCAGCCATCCGCAAAAGATTACTTTCTTCATCACAGAAAGAAGGGTAGAGTTTCATTGCGCTTGTAATACCAACATTCTTCGTTCGATCTATTTCAACATTATTTACTTCATATCGCGCTTCAGAAAAGAGAAAAGCTAGAGCATGGTTGTTTAGTTGTGAAGTGCTTGGTCCACTTCCATCAGACTTTTCTAATCGTCCTTCAATATAGAGGTAGCTTTCGTGTGGTAAGGTGTAAACATCTTGTTGATTAATAATAAAATGAATTTCATCATTGTTATTTAATCCAAACGTAAAAGGTTGATAAGAATGAAGCTCACTTCGTACTACACCTTCACGACTTTCTACTGTATTCGTAATGTCTAGCATTTCTTCCATTCTGTTGTAGTAGTGTATATCCTAAATCTTGGAGTATCTGCTTATGGGTATCTGTTAACTCGATGAGTCTCTGCACACATGTAGTATGCCTTCGGAATGTACACCGTGTTTTATAGATGGTTTTCATACTGGTTTAAGATGTAGTTTGTAAGCTACGTACGCGTGCTGATCTAAATGAATAAGCTGATTATGTTTATTTACAAGTCTAAGAGTAATGTTGCTAATGTGTTTTACAGACACAGGATGATAAAGAACTACTGCTGGTTTCTCACAAATAGTATATCCACGTTCCTCTGTAACAATAAAGTCGTGCAGGACGTGCGAAGGTTGTAGATTACTATTCAAGTCTGTAATAATATTACAAGTAATGTTCACATTATAATCATCGAAGAGTTTTATAGGTTGATCAGACTCGTAACGTACGTTCGGTAGGAGCTCCCTCGATGAAAATCCAAGCAGTGGTCCAATCGAATCAGGTTGTGATTTGAAGTCAATCTTAAATGATGATTCAATAACACATTTGTGCGTAATGTTGCTTATAGTGATTGAGAACTTGTAATTATGATTACTAAAACTATCTTCCCCAAACTGATCAATTAACGTACTTTCAATATAGTCGTGAATATCATCTACTGTATAACTACCTGAGGGTAGTGTTAGCACATACTCATCGTAATAGAACTTGTTTAAACCATCACGCACATTATAGATTTTATTGTAGCTTTCAAACGATACTAGTCCAAGACTATGCGGCTGATAACCAAGTTCGATTGGTGGATTAAAATAGACGGTTGTTTCAGGTCCTTCTCCACGTACAGCAAACGTTCTTTCACTGTTCGTCATCACGCATACACTAATGCACTTTCTCTACTGTCTGGGTTTGATATAAGAACATAAGACATAATCGTCCGCACATGCGTGTATTAAAGTTTTGCACACGGTTTTTATTGTAAACAATGTCTGCACTGCTTCCGAAATAACGTATGAGCTCAAAAGGAGGAGGTAAATCTCCATAGCTATCAAAATACCATACTTTAGATTTACGTTTTACATAAGCAACGTAATGAGTTCCAGGTCCACGACTGTCGTCCAAGTTAATTACGGCACTTTCACGTTCACGTGGACGTGCTGGTAGTTGATCACGCATATACACTCCTCGAAAATAATGAATTCCTAGTTGTTTAGCAAACGTAAAAACTTCATCATGCGTTAGAGCTCGATATGGCAGTGCATTCAGTAGACGTTTTTTGGAGAAATGTAGATACCAAGCCCTTTCTTGTATGGCGCTAGCTTCATGTTCACACCTTTGCCTCGTAACGCAATTGCCTCCATCGTCTTGTTATGACGTTCACTCTCTTTCAACTGTTGTTTCGCTTCTTCTACAGCTTTGACAGTTCTCGCTACAGCACTAGCACCACCTAGCAATGACCCTAAAGCTGCTAAGCCAGCAAACAGCGCAGGAAGAAATCCTCCTCGTTTTGGTACAGGAATAATTCGCGCACGTTTACTAAATATTGCTCTGCACTTTGGAGAAATTCTCGCTCTTGCTGCGCGTAACGCCTTAGTAATAGCTACACGAGGATTGTATTCCCCTCGAATAGCTTTTTGCGCAGCCTTTATAACATCTTTCCATCCAACAGTTTTTACTTTCTTCTTCTTCTTCATGTCGTTTGGATATCGTTGTTTCACCATGCTGGACACGACTTTACTAGTCAAGAGCAAATCATAAACTAACCGTTGCCTCTTGTTTCGTTTAATATATATATTACTATTACGTACTTTATGATTCAGTTATCATGAAGATTATAAAGCAGCAAGACACGCTACCTGTTACCGACATTGTACCACATCTCTTACCTAGTTCTAGTACAACTACAAGAAAACGTCATGGAACGTTGTTTCCTTTTACTGTGCGATGTATTATATCAGGTCCGTCGGGATGCGGTAAAACAAATCTTTTACTCACACTTATTACTTCTGTAAATGGTATACGCTTCGAGAATATTTACGTTTTCGCAAAGTCACTCTATCAGCCGCTATATACTATTCTACAAACTGTAATGCACGATCTAGTTAAAGATGGAATAAGATATTTTAAATTTAATTCACATGAGCAAGTACCATCACCAGACGATGTGCTTCCTAATTCTCTAATGATCTTTGATGATGTCGCAACAGAACAGCAAAACGTTATTCGTGCATTCTTTAGTATGGGTCGACATAAATATGTTGATTGCATCTATTTGTGCCAAACCTATTCTCGTGTGCCCAAGCAGTTGATACGCGACAACGCAAATGTTATTGTGCTTTTTCGGCAAGATGAGCGCAACATGCGACATGTGTATAACGATCATGTTAACACTGATATGACATTCGATGACTTTAAACGTATGTGTGCTAAATGTTGGTCATTACACCGTTACAGCTTTTTAGTTATTGATAAAGAAAGTGATGTACAGCATGGACGATATCGCATGGGTTTCGATCATTTTATATGCATTAACACAGAATTACAGTAACTACTTGATTAAAAACCACCATCATGTTAACATCTAGCAAGGAGATCACAAAACATATCATCCAAGCTCGAAACAATATTCGACGGAAATTTAAAGAGCTTAAACGTATTCAAGCAGACACGGATTTATTTTTAAAAACACAACTAAGTACACCACTCAAAGAAATTTTTAATTCTACTTCATTACCGCAGTCTACTTCAAGTTTTGCTTCTATGCAAACATCATATCATAAAGAGAAGCATGAAGAAGAAAAGCATGAAGAAGATACGGAAGAGAAGAAGCAGGATGTAGATCAAGAAGAGGAAGATAAGGAAGAAGAAGAACTTAATGATGCATCACCATCTAAGCGTGTTGAGTTTTTAACTACAGATGTTATTGCAGAAACACCTACTACATCGACGCAAAATCTACCATCTTTGTCTGAGGTTATGATTACACCAGAATATCGCAATCAGTTTAGAACTTTTATTCAAGATACCTATGGATCTCTCTTTGCACCTTATATAGAAAAACTTTTTACAGGACAAACTGACACTAACTATGGTATTCGCTACGAAGATGACTGTTTCCGGATAGGAAATTCAAATGTTAAGATTAATAGCAACAAACTCATTGTAAAAGGTGTTACCTATAAACCTACGAAAGGACTCTTAGAACTTCTTTTCTCACGAATACCTGACAAGGATATAATTTTACAAGATGATCTTAAAAAGTATAAAGCAATACTTTTTGCTACCGATGCAACACGACGTAATTACAAGAGAACAGAAGCTGTAAATGCGAATAAGAGTTACAAGTATCGTGAGTTTATTTCTAAGCTGTTTCCGACTGCACGTAGTCTAGACGTTATCTACAAGCCTTTGTTGCCGTATGTGGATGTAAGATACTGGAATGACCCAAACTTACTCGTTGAACGATTACAACTTTTAAGAGCATCGCAAGAGGCTGGTCACACTGGTCACGGATCAGAAATTCTAGAAATAGAAAGAGAACTACGTTATGCCGGTATTATTTTATAATGGCTCGTCAAGAGAAGATCTCACCTGTAAAGGTAAACATCGCACATGAGTTACATAAACCAGCACGTCGCACCTACTGTCGCAGACGCGTTATTACACGAGGAAAAGATGATCTCTGGCAAGCAGACTTAGTAGAAATGATTCCATATGCTTCTAGTAATAAGGGCTATAAGTATCTACTTACTGTTATCGATGTGTACTCAAAGTTTGCTTTTGCACAACCCGTGAGTTCTAAAACAGCAGCTCAAGTTAAAGAAGCATTTAAACATATTGTTGAAGAATCGAAACGCTGCCCAAGGCTTCTTCAAACTGATCAAGGTAAAGAGTTTTACAACAAGGATTTTTCTTCTTACCTCAAGTTACTTGGCATTCAACACTACTCTACGTTCAGTAATCTCAAGGCAAGTGTTGTAGAACGCTTTAATCGTACACTCAAAACAATGATGTGGCGAGAATTTACAGCGCAAGGTTCATATCGTTGGATTGATCTGCTACCTAGACTTTTATCTACCTACAACGATACACCTCATCGCACTATCGGAACAAAGCCACGTCTTGTTACAAAGAATACACCTCGTCTAGATGCTATTCATCTTGTAATCAAAACAGCTGATCCACGTCGCTATCGCTTTAAAGAAGGTGATTTCGTTCGCATCAGCAAACACAAGTCTATCTTTGCAAAAGGATACACACCTAACTGGAGCACTGAAATTTTTCAAATCAGAAGTGTTAAGCTTACTAATCCAGTTACGTATTTACTTCGCGATCTCAGAGGACAGCCTATTGAAGGAGGATTCTACATCGAAGAACTGCAGAAAACAAAATATCCTGATCACTATTTAGTTGAACGTGTTATTCGACGTCGTGGTAATAAACTGTATGTTAAATGGCTTGGTTTTAATAACAGCTTTAATTCATGGATTAATAAAGAGGATGTACTTTAAATCTTATGTGTGTTTTCTTTTAATCCTCTACGTTTCCTTTCTTCTAAGTCACTAGGACATGCTGTAGGATTAAACAACACCTGTAATATGTTTTGACAATTCATATTTATTTTAGACTATATACATACATTTTTATCCTTTGTTCATGTTACGGTCTTTGTCACTCAGTTTTTCGTTTTATTGCACCAACAACGACAAGTGCTGCTATATTCTTCTGAGCAGCTAAAGCACTAGGTAATAACACATACACACACATACACAGCATAACTTTACGAAGCAGATTTTAACAGCTACACTCTATGCAGGCAGCATGTAACTACGTATCAGGCGAACGTGTTCTAGGGCCGCAGGGGAGATGAAGCACGAAGAAAAGAAGATCAATCACTCTATTGATGAGTCCACGCCCAACATGCTTCCTCATCTTTCTCCCAGCACGTTTCTTCACCTTTTCCTTGTTTACTCTCTCCACAGCCATGATAAGTGTTTATAAGCGAAGACAACTCGTTAGTTTTAGGTCCGTGATACAGTTTAATTAGTTGACATGTACGGCACTGTCTCACAGAAGGTCTTCTAGCTAAACTCACGTGTTCATGATGTAAACTACACGTTTGAAGCTCTGACAAAACAGGATCTTGAGTCCACTCACGAGGCACCTTATCCCAAATCTTCTTTACAGCATTCGCAGCTACATTGACCAAAAATGCCTTTGGTAATGCATTTAACTCTTCTTCAGTAAAAGTGTTTAGTTTCTTTTTGCATGCATAAAACTTTACGATCGCCTTTTCAACTGCGTTACACTTAGTATCTGTTAGAAATGACATGATGTCTTTACTCTACAAATGTTTCTTTTACACTAAGGTTATTTCGACACTGCACTTTACATATGTTGTTCACTTCCCGACATGCACTGCGACACAACCAATCAAAGAGCATGCATACATGTTGTAAAGACTGTTTAGTTGTTTCTCTACTATGCTCTTTCGGAAGAGTTTTAAATGATGGGCACCCCAATTCATGCATGTCGATAACTTCACATGATGATGGTAGAAAATCACGCAACCATTCTTTCTTTTCACAACCCTTTAAAAGAACAAGATCTGCTCTTGACAAATGTGCATTCATCATTAAAGGTAGAAAACGATAAGGTATTCCTTTTCCTTCCCACTTCAAACCTAAATTGTTTTCAATCCACTGAGTCTGCTTTTTATCTTCATCTGTTTGCAAACGGTAAGGGAACGGTGGACTAAATACTAAACTAACAAGTTTTGGTGCCCACAACACACAGCAATCTAACACAGCCACCTCTTTAAACACAAACTTGTTTCCGTTTACTTTAAAGCCTTGCACATCAACTATTAATGTTTTCGTCATGTTTGCACTCCACACTCTATCACTGTTTCCCGAAGACTAAAGCTTTTAGTCAACGAACGGGTTTAAACATGCATGATAACGTCATCACTGCAGCACGTGCTTACTCTAGCTTACCCGATGCGTGATTAAACTTGTTCGAATTAACCGCCATCACATAGAGTGCAGCAGCGAGGTAAGCGATGTAAGATGGTGGTAGCTAAAGATGGCAGCACGGTGCTCTGTTGATTAAAGATGGCTGCTTGTCAAAAAGATTTTTTCAAGTTATCCGCCACCACATAGAGTGCAGCACTGAGGTTTGCGATGCAATATGGCGGGTGACAGCTTGTCAAAGGTAAGTAGCTAAAGAGGGCAGCACTAAGGTTAGCAATGCAAGATGGTGGATGACAGCTGTGACGTAAAATATTACCCGCAAGATAGCACCACGATGCCCTTTTCATTAAAGATGGCAGCTAGAATTTTTCAAATTAACCGCCTCAAAGGTAAGTAGCTAAAGAGGGCAGCACTGTTCTCTCTGGATTAAAGATGGCAGCTTGTCGAAAAGAATTTTTCAAATTAACCACCTCAAAGGTAAGTAGCTAAAGAGGGCAGCACTGTTCTCTCTGGATTAAAGATGGCTGCTTGTCGAAAAGAATTTTTTCAAATTATCCGCCACCACAAAGAGGGCAGCACGGTGCTCTCTTGATTAAAGATGGTAGATGACAGCTGAAGAGCGAGTAGAATTTGTTTCCAAATAAGAGCACGTAGAATTTGCCGCCACCACATAGAGTGCAGCACTGTTCTCTCTAGATTAAAGATGGTGGATGACAGAAAAGCGCATAGGTTTGTAAAGCACGTAGAATTTGCCGCCACCGCATAGAGTGCAGCACTGTTCTCTCTAGATTAAAGATGGTGGATGACAGAAAAGCGCATAGGTTTGTAAAGCACGTGGAATTTGCCGCCACCACATAGAGTGCAGCACTGTTCTCTCTAGATTAAAGATGGCGGATGACAGCTGTCAGAAAAGCACATAGGTTTGTAAAGCACATGGAATTTACCGCCACCACATAGAGTGCAGCACTGTTCTCTCTGGATTAAAGATGGCGGATGACAGCTGTCAAAAAAGCACGTGAGTATGTTTTCAAACAAGAGCACGTGGAATTTGCCGCCACCACATAGAGGGCAGCACTGTTCTCTCTGGATTAAAGATGGCGGATGACAGCTGTCAAAAAAGCACGTGAGTATGTTTTCAAACAAGAGCACGTGGAATTTTTCAATTTGCCGCCACCACATAGAGGGCAGCACTGTTCTCTCTAGATTAAAGATGGCGGATGACAGCTAACGAAATTGCCCGCAGCACAGTGCTCTATTGATTAAAGATGGCGGATGACAGCTGTCAGAAAAAGCACGTAGCTTTGTTTCCCAACAAGAGCACATAGAATTTTTCAAATTGCCGCCACCACATTTCAAAGGTATCTAGCTAAAGAGTACAGCACTGTGCTCTGTTGATTAAAGATGGTGGATGGTAGCTGTCAAAAAAGCACGTGAGTTTGTTTCCAAACAAGAGCACGTGGAATTTTTCAATTTGCCGCCACCACATAGAGGGCAGCACGGTGCTCTCTTGAATAAAGATGGCTGCTGTCACGTGGAATTGTCTGCTACCACAGGTATCCAGCTAAAGAGGGCAGCACTGAGGTTTGCGATGCAATATGGCTGCTGTCAAAAAGCATTTTTCAAATTATCCGCCACCACATTTCAAAGGTAAGTAGCTAAAGAGGGCAGCACTGTGCTCAAAGATGGCGGATGACGGCTGCACGTGGCTTTGTTTACCTCGCGCTAGTTAGGTTAAGTTGGTAGCACTAAGGTTTAGACCCGTCAAGATGGCAGCACTGCCGATGACAGGTGACGAAAGAGGGCAGCACGGTGCTCAAAGATGGCGGATGGCAGCTGTCAAAAAGCATGTGGCTGTCAAAAAGCACGTGGCTTTGTTTACCTCTCGCTAGTTAGGTTAAGTTGGTACCACTAAGGTTTAGGTCCGTCAAGATGGCAGTACTGAGGTTAGCGATGCGTTGTTGTCTGTCAAAAAGCACGTGGCTTTGTTTACAAATCTGTCAAAAAGCACGTGGTTGTCAAAAAGCACGTGGCTTTGTTTATCTCGAGCTAGTTAGGTTAAGTTGGCACTACTGAGGTTTAGGCCCGTCAAGATGGCAGTACTGAGGTTAGCGGTGCGTTGTTGTCTGTCAAAAAGCACGTGGCTTTGTTTATCTCGCGCTAGTTAGGTTAAGTTGGCAGCACTGGAAGAGGCCTCTGGCTGAGGTGGAGGAGGCCACTGGGAGGCCACTGGCTGAGGAGGAGGAGGAGGTGGCCACTGGGAGGCCACTGGCTGAGGAGGAGGAGGCCACTGGCTGAGGAGGAGGCCTCTCCCGAGAGCCGGAGGTGGCGGTGGCGGCCGAACCCGTATATTATACTACTCCGCATCAAAGAATATTATGATTACATTTGGCCATGAACATAGTTAAATAATATATCAACGTACTCTCGTATTTAACATACAGCATCTACAACTGTCATATGATTCTGTCACGAAACTCAATTCTATTATAGTACATATCAATCTTACCTCAATTAGGTCATCCACGCGATGTGCTCTCTTTCACATACTATTTTCATTTGACACGAAATCTCACCTCATATAAATGTAACATAGCGTTTCATCAGCAAATAGCATTCTTATCCACACCGCAGCACATAAATAAACATCCACGTTTCAATATTCACAAATACATTCCGTCGAATAACCATATTACAACTTCATTTCAATACACAACTATCACTTTATTTGCATAATCTCTACCACAAACATATTGCCGATTACTCTTATAATGCTATGCTAAGTATCTCAGAATTGCTTTTCTATTAAATGCAACAACCATGTATATTCAAACCCAAAACAGAGTTCAATGCCCTCATGTTACAGAGCAAAGAGTACGTAACTCAAATACATTCATATCTGATGCGCGTGCCAAACGTGACGTAAACATTGTGCAAATTAATACGAGATCTATCGAAGTTCCACAATATCTGTTAACTCATTGCTATCAGCTCTTAATACAAACACTTCATTCATTTACTCATGCCACATTCTACTTATTCTGACCAAGTGCGGTAGCGCGTATATAATGTAATAAAAATCTATTCTACACTGCCATATTATATTATAGCCTTAAATATCTCACACTTCACTTGTATAATTCACTTGCATTCTTAATTAAACGCTTAATATTACCAACTAATCAGCACATGCCGAACTTAGAGTGCGCATGCAGATCAAAAAAACTACGCAGCTAAAAAATGTAGACTTAGCTCGTTTGATGTTATATCTGGTCCAGTTGTCGCTCCTGTGCTCGGATGTGGTTAGACCCGCGGTTGGAATCCAGGTCTGGTCATCCTCCGTCCTCCCGTTCAGAACCGCCTTCTGGTGGGTTGAGATTCTCCCTTATCATGGTCTGGACATCAGGTTGGACATCGGCTTCCTCGTCATGTGCTGGTCATCTGGTTGGGATGTACCTTTCCCTAGTTCGGTCCATCTTGCATTTTTAGCAGGCACACATCATTTCAGTTCTGTAGGCAGCAAAGATATTCATTTTGGAGAAGGAATCTGTCATAATATTTTCCATTTTTACGATGATATCTCTTCAGTTCAGCTTTTTCTGTAGAACTCGAAATTTACTCTCCTCCTTCTTGAATTGAGCTAGGATAGTCTTCTTCCCGTTTGAAATTATTTCTCCTGTGTTACAGTTGGTCCTTCTTTACCAAACGTAAGACGATTGCTCACGGGATCCTGCTAGATCTAGATCACCGTATTTTACTTATTTTTATATTTCTCGGCTCTTCTTATATCGTCCGCTGATGAATTATTCCGTCAGTTTTTGAACAACAATCCTTATTCTTCGATATTTTCTTCTCAATTCTTATTCTTCCGATATGAAGCTCGTTTGGCAGATGCGTCTACCCTCTTGCGATGCAAATTTTTAAGTGAAGTTTTTTAACAATCCCTTCGCTGCTATATTTTTTAATAAACAATCACCTTGACTCTCTACTGTCCAGTAGTGCCTTCCAAATTGGTTCATTCCGAGACGTGTGACCTTCTATGACATCGCATTATCTAGAAATTCATAGTATCTCATAGATAGTATGGGCCATACCTTCCTACGCCGCCATTTTGAGGGTCTACGAGATACGAACGGGCACAGTTGGTAGTATTACAAGAGTAGCCGGCATTGTAAATCATGAACGCCGTTGTTCAGTATTGCCAAATTAGGGGTTTCCCCCAAAATTTATTGTTCTAGAGGAAAAGTTGGGGGGAAAAGAGGCAGGGGTAATTTTAGGGGAAAATTATTTTTGGTCCACCTTCGTGGTGTAGTGGTTGGCGTGATTAGCTGCCACCCCGAGAGGTCAGGGTTTGATTCCCGGGTCTGCCACGAATTTTGAGAAGTTGTACGAGTGCTGGAACGAGATCCACTGAGCCTCGGAAGGTTTACTGAGCAGAGAGGGATTCGATACCAACCTCAGCCATCCTGGAACTGGCTTTCTGTGGTTTCCCACTTCTCCTCCAGGCAAATACCGGGATGGTACCTAACTTAAGGCCACGGCCGCTTCTTTCCCTCTTCCTTTCCTATCCCTTCCAATCTTCCCATCCACCACCAAGGTTCCTGTTCAACATAGCATGTGCCTGGGCGACGTACTGGTCCTCCTCCCCAGTTGTATCCCCCGACAAAATATCTCAAGCCCTTGAGGCGGTAGATGTGTGGTCCCTCGCTGAGTCCGAGCGAGAACCAACTCTGGAGGGCAAACAGACTAAGAAGTAGGAGAATGAGAAGAATAAATTATTTTTTAGGAATTTTGAAGGGCTATGGGAATGATTTATTTATTTATTTATTTATTTATTTATTTATTTATTTAGCCGGCCCCGTGGTGTAGGGGTAGCGTGCCTGCCTCTTTCCCGGAGGCCCCGGCTTCGATTCATGGCCAGGTCAGTGATTTTTACCTGGACCTGAGGGCTGGTTCGAGGTCCACTCCGCCTACGTGATTAGAACTGAGGAGCTATCTGACGGTGAGATAGCGGCCCCGGTCCAGAAAGCCAAGATTAACGGCCGAGAGGATTCGTCATGCTGACCACACGGCACCTCGTAATCTGCAGGCCTTCGGGCTGAGCAGCGGTCGCTTGGTAGGCCAATGCCCTTCAGGGCTGTAGTGCCATGGGGTTTGGTTTATATATTTATTTATTTATTTATTTATTTATTTATTTATTTATTTATTTATTTATTTATTTATTTATTTATTTATTTATTTATTTATTTATTTATTTATTTATTTGCTATAGCATGCTTGGGTCCGCTAGTGTGCTAAATTTATCTTGAGCTTTAATTTTTCACTTGTTTGCCAGCCTGTCTCAGACACTCTTCTAGCAGCTCTTTTAACGTACGTTCCCTTCACGTGCCTTGGGATTGCCTATTCTCCTCTCTTTTATGAACCCAGCAACCGCCTTATTCTTTACATTTTTATTGACTACCAGCGGATAGGTGTATTTATATAAAATATACTGATTTTTTCAATTAATTAAAACTAGGAAATATCGTTACATCAAACCATTACAAATATGTATATCGCTCACATTCTTCCTCCCTGTCCCTCTTGCCCCTTGGTAAGCGCAGCAGAACTTATTCCTATTGGTTCATGTTGAGGTGAATCACATGTAGGATAAAAATCACCGCAGTACGTGAATGTAGCAGTCTGATAGCGTAACTCGAAGCGGTTTTCACTGTGACTGTACAGTTTATGCAGTTGTAAGACTATTTGCGTAACTTGTTAATAATTCTGTGGATTGATTTATTATTTTTTGTGAATGTGTACCGGTGTAATATATAATAGCATCCAAAGAGAAGAAATATGTACAGAAATGTACACAGACGTGTGAAACAATTGAAAGATATGTTATATATGAAATTTATGTAGGGTAAAAGGTTATGTATTTTAGAAATTTGAGTATACTTAAAAGATGTTAAATACCGTGTTACAAAATGCCCTCATGTGTTATTTATTTTGTTATCATCTCAAGCAGAAAAATGCATATTTAAAAATACGGTACGTTATTGCTACACATGATGTTTCTAACCAGGGTAACCCACAACTGATACGGTGGTAAGATATTAGGTCATTACAAACAACTGTTTAGAGATGTTTGTAAGTAGGCTTACTACTGTAACTCGGTTATGCAGTAGGTCAGCTTTGCTGTTATGGTTAGGTTATAAACATGTTCTTTTACATCTTTGATAATTAGTGAGTAGGCGTACTACTGTAACTCGGTTATGCAATGGTTACGTTATAAACATGTTCTTTTTCATCTTTGATAATTAGTGACTCCGACTCGTTGGCTGAACGGTCAGCGTACTGGCCTTCGGTTTAGAGGGTGCCGGGTTCGATTCCCGGCCGGTTCCGCGATTTTAACATTAATTGGTTAATTCCAATGGCACGGGGCTGGGTGTATGTATTGTTTTCATCATCATTTCATCCTCATCATGACGCGCAGGTCGCCTACGGATGTCAAATAGAAAGACCTGCACCTGGCGAGCCGAACCCGTTTTGGGATATCCCGGCACTAAAAGCCATACGACATTTCATTTCATTTCATTTTCAGTGAGTAACAAATCTCTTCAGCACTTTTCAGACTTGTTTAACACGGTTAAGTACGTTTACATGCAGGATTGAGATCGATCTGAGTACCTTTCCCGTAATGAAAACACCATGTAAACGGGGACTCAGTTCGGATTGAGTCTCAAGGTCGATAGGTAAAATCTATGATCGTATTGTACTCGGTTCGAATTTAGATCCATGTAAATGCGGATCGTACTGAGATCGTATTGAAAACGACTGCGTACACACCCCATGTTTGTTCTGTCGAAATAACAAATATAATAAGCCAGTAGATATATTTACCTGTATAAATGATCAACAACTGCCATTATGTTATAAGACGGCCAGCCCTTGCGATTAACAAAATCACGATAACCTTGTGTTGGGGGTAAAATTGGAATGTGCGTTCCATCTATTGCACCAATTACGTTTGGAATACCACACTTGCTTTCGAAACCGAAAGTGATCTCCCGGGCTTGTACTGCATTTGGCGTTTTTAAAAACTAAGAGGTGTCGTCGATTTTACTACAATTCTGTAGCGTTAGTATACGTCGATGTTGCCTGGCGGATCCAATACGATACTCAATTACCAGTTCTACATGTAAACGGGGATTGTATTCAGTACGGTAAGTGTACTCAAATCGATCTCAGTCCCCACGTAAACGTACTAATTTACTCATCTGGCCAGGAATCCAAACCATTCTGTAGATATTGCCACGCTAGTCTCAAAGCTCATAAGAAGGATTTGTTAGATCGTGCAAAAAACGAAAAAGCATTGCTATAAAGTTCAGATGGAGGGGGTCGCAAAATCATGCCAAAATATCAAAACCTGTGGGATTTGTCAGCACTTTTAAACAGACAGAACTTAAAATTGCTGTTTATGTTTCTCAGCATTCTTCCATTAGGTGTGTTGATCATCTGAGGGAACTTCGTTCTCTGTTAGTGTTTTCTACTTCTAACACTTTACGGAGTATAAAAATCCATTGAAGAATATTTACCATCCTTATTAAGAACGTGGCCCCGTGGTGTAGGGATAGCGTACCTGCCTCTTACCCGGAGGCCCCGGGTTGGATTCCCGGTCAGGACAAGGATTTTTACGTGGGTCTGAGGACTGGTTCGAGGTCCACTCAGCCTACGTGATTAAATTGAGGAGCTATCTGACAGTGAGATAACAGCCCGGTCTCGAAAGCTAAGAATATCGGCCAAGAGGAATAGTCGTGCTGACCACACGACACCTCGCATTCTGCAGGACTTCGGGCTGAGCAGCGGTCGCTTGCTAGGCCATGGGGGCGTACTAAGAACGTTATAGGCCCTCCTCTGTAAGAAGATTTAGGCCCGGTTTCTTCAATTCTATGTTAAATTTTGCTTAACAAATGTTAACTAACAATTTAAAAGTACCCTGTTTCAAGAACACAATTCCAACACTTGTTACGAAACAACTGTTAAAAACAAGTTATCACATTTCCGTAAGATTTCTGAACGCGTTTAGCAGTGAGCGTCTTTTGTTTCTTTACACAGAGCGCTAGTGGCGTGTTCAAGTAGTATTTTGTCATACAGACACATGGTTGACATTATTATAGGTTATGGTTCGGGGAGACCGCTAAGAAGTAAACATGTCAAGTAAGAGGCAACAAAAGCATAGTTATGATGAATGCGAGACAAATGCTTTTATAGTTTTAATTTAAAATTATGCAAGTGTGCTTAAAAATGAAACAACGGACTGTTATATCACAACATTCGATATAGCCTATACTTGTAGGAGTGCAATCTAACGTTCCTACATCACCGGGAAAATGTGAAAATTGAGATGTTTAGAATGATTTTCGGGCATTATTTATTGCGGGGAAAATAATGTAGTGCCTTGTTAATGCTGCAATGGAGGCAGGAATTCTTTGTAGGATTCTACACACTCTTTTCTTGCACTCGTGAACACAGTCGCCTACAATTAGGCCTTCTTTTCTTTAAAAAAATACTATTTTTTCTGGACGTCGACCTATGAAGATCTTTTGCCCCTACAATTAGGCCCACGTGGAAAATGTCTCGAGGTCAGATGTCATGACAAACCTCCGCTGCGGACGAATTGGAGGTGATAGAACACTAAAAGGCGAACAAATTTTACTTAAACCTGTCAGTTCCGCAACCTAATAACTTCTGAAAAATTGATGTATCCCCGATTCCAATTCAAGGTGTATATACTTGGGAGTTGTTGCATAGTGGTCATCGTACCCTCGTCTGCGAACGTCGTAGACGTGAGTTTGAGTCTCGTTTCAGGGAACGTTATTTAAAAATTGGAACAAAAATATTCCGCAAATTGCAGTACCGTTCACTTTGTTTTCTACCTGAAATTAATATAGGTCTAAACGTTCTCACAGTTACAGCTGGATATCTTTCTCTGTATATATATTAATTTGAGGTAGAAAATAAAGTTCCACTGCAATTTGATCATTACTTTTATTCGCATTTTTACCTTCACATTCCCTGAAATAATAATTAAATTTGTATTTAAAGAAGTAACCTAACGCGGGACTCGAATTCACGTCGTTGCGGTTCGTAGACAAGTACGATGACCACTCGGCCACTACTCCACTTGTCTGTCGTGCAACTTTTCAAGTATATACGCGATGTTTTACAATCGAAAATTCATATTTTTTCGGCAATTTTTAGGTTGCGGACCTGACAAGTTCGAGTTAAATGTGTTCGCATTTTAGTGTTCTATCCCCTCCACGTGGTCCGAAGCGGATCCTGCCTCATAAGATTTGTCCTCATTTTTTTTTTTTCGAAAACGAAACTTTACGGTATTGACCCAAATCCTTGTACACGAGTTACTGTCGAGTGACCCCCAACAGGTACATTAAGCTAGTTGAAATTGATTGGAGGCATGGACTGACCCATTCTTGTAAAATCTATAAGCAACTTCTGCACTGGAGAGATTGATCAGTTGCAATCTGTTGGAAACTCTAACCTATTTTCTATATCGTCTAGTACCTTGTTCATTATGGCTTTGGTAATGGGAAATCTTTCTTCTGACAACTCTAAAAAGTCGTTATTTCTTAGTATGGGTCGTCCTTTGCCTTCTTCAGTTTATAAATAGTCCTAATACAGCAATAAAGCTTCAAGCGTCTACCGAGCGAGTTGCCCGTGAGCTTGCATCCGGGAGATCGTGGGTTCGAGCCCCATTGTCGGCAGCCCTGAAGATGGTTTTCCATGGTTTCCCATTTTCACACCAGGCAAATGCTGGGGCTGTACCTTAATTAAGACCACGGCCGCTTCCTTCCAACTCCTAGGCATTTCCTATCCCATCGTCGCCATAAGACCTATCTGTGTCGGTGCGACGTAAAGCAACTAGCAAAAAAAAAAAAGCTTACGTCTTCTACATGCCGCCATTTTGAAATTTTAGCAACTGTTACGTGGTTAACTATTTGTTAGAGTTAACAATTATTGAAGAGGCGACCATTTTTTAAATTATGTGTTAAGTCTTCTTAACAGCAGTGTTAACACTTAACATTCGTTGAAGGAACCGGGCCTTTCTATTATTATTGACGGAAGTACCGGTAACGATCTTACAACTCAAAAAGCTGCTTTGATTTATGTTACGGTACTTTTCGGATGTTAAAAAAGACATTGTTCCTACATTTTACACATATACACAAAACTCAGATTTGAACACACATTTAATTGTCAATACTAGAATTTTGTCAGTCCTCCTTTTGCTGCAATAACAGCCTGCACTCTGCGAGTCATGCTATCTATGCATTGTAAGCTCATATCCTTCAATTGCTGGTTGTGGTTCCAGTGGAATATGATCCATTCAAGTAATGTATTCTCGTAGTGACATTGTCTTTTGCCACTTCCCTCTTTAACAGGTCCCATACATTCTCAATTGGTTGAAGGTCGGGAGAATTACCTGGCCAGTCCTACCGAGGAACTTCCTTTTCCTTCAAGAATCTTTTGACAGTCTTTGCCGTATGACAGGGCGCACAATCTTGCATAAATATTTTCTTTTCATCTCCTTTGAACCAATCCCGGAGTTGTGCAAGAAGTCGAGTTTGCAGAACATTGATGTACTGTTTTTGTTTCATCGTACCTTCAACGATGTACAGCCTACCCAAGCCTTTGCCACTAATCATTGCCGAAGTTGGATGTTTGATAGGCTTTATCACACAATCTTCATTGAATTTTTCCGATGGCCTTCTCTTAATAAACTGAGCCTTGATCATTAAAATCTGGAAGGTGCTTTCGTCACTAAAGCATACCTGAAACACAAAAGCACTTTGTAAACATTTTTAAAGTAGGTATGGATAATTTTCAAATCAAAATGAAGAGATGGAAAACATACTAATCTCCCTTCTTCTACAGTGAAGTGTTTGTGTGCCTTAGCCCATTCCAACCGTTGCTTCATCATCCTTGGATTAAGTCTTGGCTTGCGAGCAGGTCTGCAGCTTTTGTAGCCAGAGTCTGCCAGTCTCCGCCGAACTGCTCTGGTAGACACTGGAATTCCTGCATAGTTTAATTTCCTTCTTATGTTGCTGTTCGCTGCTGCTCTATCTTCCATTATTATTTTTATCAACATTCGTTCACCGTGAGGTGACAGCTCCTCTTTTCTGCCACATTTGCCCTTACGATTCGGTGCCAGAGTGTTTTTTTCACGTAACCTAAGATTGATATTAGCCACTGAAGTTTTGAAACTCCACCTTTTTTGCTATTTCGCGCTGTGGAAGATTAGTTTCAGTCAAAAGACCTTGAATCATTTCCCTTTTGGTTGGTGACTGGTACTTTTCTAAGCTCATTTCTGAAAAAACGATTTGAGGTTATAACAGAAAAAATTGTTAATTTTCTCCCAAAGGAGCATAAACTTATCGTAAACGTACCGGTACGTAAAATATATGTACGTGCAAGCAGAAATGAATATAATTGATTAGGTTTAACTTACCATTAGAATCTTACCTTTAAAAAGCAACTTGTGTGCAGAGAAAATGAATACAAGAGCACTGCCTTCGTAATGTCCAGGCTGTACTGTACCTCTGATGACGTCACGCTTTGGGGGGAACTTGAAGGCTATACGCATACGCTCCGCTTGAATAACACACTCGTTTAAATTACTTAAAGAACTGTTAACACCTTATAAAACCAAAACGTGTCCTCAAATATTTGTTAATTCTGACATACAATGCATATCCTTCTCCGTAACGTTCTATCTCTCGCGTATGTACGTTCGTTTGCGTGAGTACAGCCTAACACTTTGAGACATATTCTTTCGATTTTATCCATGTTCTGGTCAACTGGAACATTCACATCACACACACTGACAGAAAACATGCAGCCAATTACCATTACTATTTATTACAAATATACATTATTTCTGTACCACACTGTTTCCACTCCATGAACACTGCAGCTTTCCTGGACCTCTTACAGGAAGTTACACCAGTATGGAGTAGGTCTGCTGTCTTTGAAGCACTTTGTTGAATACACAAGTCGGTGTGAATTTTGGAAAAGTTATTTAAAAATATATACACTCAAATATATATAGGCCAACACTGTCCGGCCAGGTCTTCCAATTTCTTCCCGTAGTCACAAATGACTAGGGAATCTGCTAACTGCATTGACTCCAAAGCCAAGGACTTTGTGACACACTTAGGATCGTCTAAATTCAGAAATACCATCTTATATGTATCTGACACTAACACACAAAATACTTTGCACACCTCAATTCCAAGTTCTATTGACATGTCTGATGGATACTTTAAGCCCCCTCGATTTAGGAAATTGAGATATCTTACTTCTGGAGGTAATTCATAAATAAGATCTGAATCTGTCAGAAGATAATATTTACATAAATCACACTGCTGTTTGATGCTCATAATTTATTTATTTTATTATTATTATTATTATTATTATTATTATTATTATTATTATTATGCTATTTGCTTTTCGTCGCACCTACACAGATAGGTCTTACGGTGACGATGGGACACGAAAGGTCTAGGAATAGGAAGGAAGCGGCCGTGGCCTTAATTAAGGTAGAGCCCCAGCATTTTTCTGGCGTGAAAATGGGAAACCACGGAAAACCATCTTCAGGGCTGCCGACAGTGGGGTTCGAACCCACTGTCTCCCGAATACTGGATACTGGCCGCAGTTAAGCGACTGCAGCTATCGAGTTCGGTGATACTCATAAATAAGACTTGCATTTTCAAATACACCGAATTCAGGTAAGCCGTAGGTCTGATTACATAAAAATATAGGGTCTACCTAATGTTACCCATGTTTATGACATAAAAAATTAACTCACCATCTGGACGAGACACTCTTATTTCTCTCAGGATGTGATTTTCAGGAAAGTGCTTAATACACACAACTGTGTTGTGATTAACTATTAAATTCTCCCTGGGAATAGCCTTAACTCCTTCTTCATCAGAAGGAAGCGCTAATACCGGAGTGTACTCTCCTTGTTTACAATTGGCTTTGCAGCCAGGCACACAGCAACTCTTAGGCATGGAGATTTCCCTCACTGATCATCTTAATTCAAGTATATACAATTCGTTGTTAATAATAATAAAACACAGAATGCACTAACTCAATTAATTTTACATTATAAATATAACTGTACACAAATAGCTTCACATAAATACACGCTCACACTAAGTTTTCTTCACTAATTAACGACTTTCCACTTAATAATGCAGTCGATGACGACTCATTCTCACATATATCTGAGTAAACACGCGGCCATCGTTAAAAATTTCAATAAAACTGCGAAAATCTATGTTTAACTCTACTAACTAATATGCTAAACTTTCCCCCTAACGATCAGCTGATTGCTTTCCCGCGCTCGTTACACTACGGCCTGGACATCACGAAGGCAGTGACAAGAGCGACACGCATTTCCCTCCATAAGTATAAATTTGCGTGAACATGTAAACAGTGTGACCAACATACAATATTTTTCACAACCCTCCCACTTAAATGTTTCCTTGATATATAAATGCACTTACAGTCTTCCTACAAACACTTTCCAGTGTCAAAAAATGGTTAAATGAATCCATCAAGAGAAAAAAAATATGAGGTGGTCATATTTATTTGGCCAGCGACTGTAATATTATATTTTTAACTGAGGGAGTTGAAGAAGACAAAGCAACTTTTCAGAGAAATCTCTGGGCTGAGGTTCTCCAGGGTGTCTTTCTACTCTTTAAATGTAGGTACTGAAAAGAATTGCTGTTGCCAGTCAGCTGGAAAAGCATATTTTGACTTTGAGAAGTACATGATGCATACGTGATGTACCGGTATTTGTTTAGGATATGATTTGGAATGTTTGGTAAAATCTGAAACCTGATGAACGCAACGAGTTCATGAAAGATGCAATAAGTTCTTAACTGAATTGTGCGACGAACTACAGAAAAGATTACTAGAAAATATAGCAACTTTACAGACGAAGACAGTGCGATATCCTTCTACAGCATCATCTCAGAAGAAACCTGAAATACTACAACTCGTACCCAATTTCAGTGCTCATAAAGTAGCAGGGAATATAGATGACAGTGTTTCAGAGTGGAACATTCTCCGAGGAAAACAATGGCACAACAAATCAAGTAGTACCGGTACTACGGCTTTCTGGGCTGAGGTTTTCCAGGATAATGATGCAGCTGGAAATGATCGTTTCTGTAAAATTGGTTATTTTGCATTAGGCTACCACAGAGGAGAGCGCATTTTCAGTCTTTTCTATTATAAAAAAAGGAATAGGGTTTCGTTGGAACTAAAAATGCTTTACTTCGAACTAGATATTATTTATTAGGTAAAAGACATGTTGTACTCGTTTTCAACGATCCCTGTTGATGCGTCCAAGTAACATCACAAAAATATCGAAATAAGAGAAGAAGAAGCGGAGGTGCTAGCAAATTTTAAGACTTCTGGAGCATCATTCAGCAGGAATATAATAAAGACAAACTCGTGGGGAGTTTTCTCGTAAATACTATCAAGGATGGTTTCTTATATTTTTCTTGTATGTTTCCAATCATTCTTTTGTTGTTTCGTAGTATTTCTGTAGATTTTAAAAATATTGTGTTTGATCAATATGATGATGACGAAAATATTAATTATAATTTGGGTTTTAAAAAATCTCATTTAGTGGATTTTTAAAAGTGATTTTGGGTGCAATTTGGACATATGGGTTGGCGACACTGCCGTTGTTTTCTTGTTTTCTGGTGTAGACTTGTTTATTTCAGCATGTCATATACCAGAAACACGAAAAAGTAAGACATTTCAAAATACGGGTTATTTATGAACAAAGTCACATTTTTTGTGTGCTTCCCTCGTTGATTATCAATATCAGATTACTTGTACGGTATTTGTAAAACATGAAGATTTCGGTGAAAGATGTACAAGGCCAACAAGAAGCTGTCTTAAGGGTATACGATATTAAGATTTATTCTGTTCCTATTTCTGGACGTTTGTTTATATTGCCAATCCTACAAGTAAGTAATATGTTTGTGTGTTTGTAGGTTTCACCTGAAACCAATGTCTTGGAAGTGAAAGAATTCGTGGCAAGAGGCATGGGAATACCCTTAGCACAACAGCAAATAATTTTTTCTGGAAACGCGTTGTCAGGTTGGTGTGATTATTTAATATTGTGGTTTATTACCTTTTCCTCTCTGAAATGATTGTATATTACATATTTATTGTTACTGGTAAAGATGTTCACTAAGTGCCCATTGGCTCCTTCCATCAGTAAGTCTAAATCACGTAATTCCCCCGTTATCAAACCATTTTCGTATTTAATCTATTACTTTGCTCGCATTTTGAATACAATGCTCCGAGATTCAGGCTCATGTAAGAGGAAATGACGTTTGCATTACATTTAGGATCGGATTGAGTGGTAGCTGTTCCTTCTTGTTATACAATTTGCTTGCTAATCATGTTATTGTCCTTTCATTGGACTCTTATTAATAGTTCGCGCAGAAGTCTATAACGGAATGCTGATGTATCTCACAAATCAGCAGTGAGTAATGAATAGCTAACACTGCTCCTGCATGCATCACTGTGTGAGGTTTGTATATTAGTACTTAAAGCTGGTAACTTCCAATAGTAGTCCGCTTGGTGCGACTGTCTTTTCTTTTCTTCTGTGGCCTTCTCGTTGTCGGGGCGGTGGACAAGTCTGCCAATGTCTCGAGTTGAGTACTAAGATGGAACAAGCCCCCAGATTAGAGCCGCAAAGCAGCCTTAGGCATCTAGTTTCCCTTGTGCAAAAACCAGTGGTGTGTGCTGATTAGGGTAGGGGTGCAGAAGACCGTTGATCTGCATTGGTTGGGGCAGGGTTGGACAAGATGGTCAGGGTAGGGGTGGGGACAAGAAAATGGGAGTCTGGGGGCCTAAGCCCCCAGGCTAGAGCCGCAAAGCGGCTTTTGGCCTCTAGTTTCCCCCGTGCAAATACTGTTAGTCTGTTTTGATTAGGGCAGCGCATTCTATGCGGGCTAGTGGTGGAAAGTCGAATCACAAATTTTTTATTCTTCAAATTGGCGAGGGGCGATTAGAATGTATTTTATGGGGTCCTGTGGTGGAAAGCTATATTACAATTGTTTTCAGTACCCTTTTTCCAAATAAAAATATCTCCAGGCCAATAACAACTGGTTAGCGTACAATGTAACTCTTTTCAGTATTTTTTAAAGACGCAGATTCGTTCCAAGCCGATATGAACGGAATCCTGTATTCCATATTCTTTGTGCTTTTATTCTGCACGGGTTGGTAATACAATCTGCGATTGTTGACAATGGCGCCAGATGCAACTTTATATTGGCCAATAGAAATTTAAATTCGTACTTCAGGAATACACAATGGTGAGTGTTGCTTTCTATTTGGTTAAAGAAGTAAATGTATTATCCGCACACTTTATCTTGGTACATTTGTGTACGGGAGTGAGGAGTAAGGAGGGAACTGTCACGGTATCGATAGTGCTGCCTGGTGCTGCCAATTGAATGAAAATGAAATCTGAATTGAATCGAGAATATGATCGATCGATATGAAATTTCTAAACCGTTATCATCTTAAGCCAACAACTATGTCACATACACATTATATAACATTATAAAACATTTCTCAATGCGAATCTTGTTCCTAGCGTGAATTCTATACTTTGGCTTTGTTGTGTAAACAACAACAGTACTAGTACGTAAAGTGTACGCCAGATGTCGCACAACGATGCTTAGCGATTCATAGTTTGTGTTTCAAAGGTTGCCAGTACGAATCTTGAAGCTCGCCGAGGTCGACCGATTCAGCACTAGAGTGTAAATGCACCAAGATAAAGTGTGCGGATAATACTTCTGTTGGCGGGATGGTGGGTTTCAGGATATCGCAATGAACACATCTCTTTTTTAAAAGCATTTCCAAGTAAGATTTCTGTAAATTTTGATTCCTATTAATGTCACTAAGGTTGGAAGTTGCTGGCTTAAGTTTTACCCTTCTACCACTGCAAGCATGATTGCCTTTTCCAACAATTCTGATTTCCTCATATTATGCCCAAAATAAGATAACTGTAATGTTGTAATTAATGCCTCAAGAGGCATGTTCTGAATGATCCACTTGTTCATCACTTTTGAATTCTGGAATTCTGGGAGTGACATAACATACAAATTTAAGCCGATGCCAGTGGCAGGCAAAAGAACAAACGATTTATAATATCAGGTTATAAAAGTAAATATATTTCTGGGGCTGGTTTTGTGTCCCTGTCCTCTGTAAGGAACATGTGAATCTCTGGGTAGTCTTGGAATGTAAGATTTGTATTATTTATTTTTGTACAAAGGGCATTCAATATATAATGCAACACATTTTATTTCTCGGCCAATTTCAGTTTCAAATAATTGGAATTTTGTTTGGGACATCTTTGAATATTCCCGCTTCGTCTCGTAGATTTCATTAATTTCCAGTGAGTGGCAGTGCTATGACTAGCCTTCAAAATGGTGTCTGTAATAGAGGTGCGTAACAAACAGGGAGCAGTTAATGAGTTTTTAATGGCAGAAAACTAGGGAATCACAGATATACATAGGCGCTTTCAGAATGTCTACGGAGACCTGGCAGAGGACAAAGCATGGCAAGTTGTTGGGTGAGGCATGTTTCATCATCACAACAAGGTCGAAGAAATCTGTCTGATCTCCCGCGTGCCAGCCGGCTATACACAGCTGTGTTGCCTACAAAGTTGGAACATGCGGACACCCTTATTCGAGTTTCTCGACTGATCACAGTCAAACATTTCACTGCTGAACTTGACGTCTCTGTTGGTAGTGCTGACACACTTATCTACCAGTTGGAGTATTCAGAGCTTTGTTCCCAATGGGTTCCTCAACACTTAATCAACATCTGTATCACCTAACAGAAGACCATAAAGAGCAATGAAGAAACATCTGTGCAGAATTTTGCTCATTATGAGGCTGAAAGTGACAATTTCTTGTCAAACATTGTTACAGGCGATGAAACATGAATTCATCGCTTCGAACCGGAAACAACAGTGCAATCCACACCAACTCTCCCATGAAAAGAAAGTTCAAAAACATACTCTCGGCTGGTGAAGTCATGGTTACGGTCTCCTGGGACTATAAAGGAGTTATTCTGTTCGGTGTCCTCCCTCGTAGTGAAACGATCAACTCTGAAGTGTATTGTGCTACTCTGAGGAAATTGAAAAAACGTCTTCAGCATGTTTATAGCCACAAAAATTTAAAAAAACGTCTCCTTCTCCAACCAATGCAAGACCTCACACAAGTCTGCGCATTCGGGGGATAGTGGGTTTGAATCCCACTGTCGGCAGCCCTGAAGATGGTTTTCCATGGTTTCCCATTTTCACACCAAGCAAATGCTGGGGCTGTACCTTAGTCCACGGCCGCTTCCTTCCCATTCCTAGGCCTTTTCTATCCCATCGTCACCATGAGACCTATCTGTGTCGGTGCGACGTAAAAAAAAAAAAAAAAGAAAAAAAAAGTCTGCGCATCCGACAGGAGTTTACAAAACTTCAGTGGACTGTTCTTCCTCATCCACCCTACAGCCTGGATCTTACGCTTTCTGACTTCCATCTGTTTGACCCTATGAAGGATGCACTCCGTGGGAAGCACTTAGTGGATGATGGGGAAGTTATCGATGCAGCACGATGTTGGCTCCGACATCGACCAGTTGAGTAGTACCATGCAGGCATACAAGCCCTCACATTACGGTGGTGGGTGCATTTGAATCCTCAATAAAACTAACCTGCTTTTAGAAGAAAATATTTTGCATTGTATATTGAACTCCCCTCATATATAATTGTTCAGGAGAGCGTCTTATAAATAGACTGATTATGTGCCTAATGCGATCGATTGATTAGCCATTAAACCTTTTCCAAGTGTAATATTTTACACCGGTGTTCTTGTTGAATCTGTGTCAGTAAGTGTGTCACCCTATCATTTTCAACATGAATTGATTGCGCTGCTAGCTTTGGAAACCACAGACAGTCCTCAAACCATATGGTAATTGGAAATGTAATCAGGAACTAGTGACTTTTGATATTGTGTCACTTAAAAGTAATAATTATAACAACAATCAAAACTATTAATGTACCTTCTTTGTAGATCAGCAAGTAGAGCATGCAAATCGGTTACAAAAGCAACAAATTCCAGCTCCATGTATGTTATGTAATCTTTCCATTTGAAGAGATGTTGCATCCTTGCACTAACGAATTGAAGCTCTTTCTCTGTTAGATGGAACAAAAATGACTGTAAAACTTTGCAACACAGGATTTTTTTGTGCAACAGAAGTGAACTGGATTTTGGTGAAAACTACAAAATAAGGTAAATGTACCAATAGATGACACCCTTGCCTGGCAGTACCAATAGGTGACACTCAGTCTGAACGTCATAACACTAAAGAATTTCCACATTCTCAGGGGGTAGTGCAAGTACTGGCAACATTAGTGACCTTAACTTGACTGCCTGAACTGGTCCCTAGTTCTTAACGTAGTGTGCCGCTAGCTTCCATCCTCTCAGTACTTTACATTGCACTTGTCCACTATGCATAAACAGCTCACCCCTCATGCTCCTCAGTTTCAGCCTGAGTGCATTGTTTGACGGACCCGGTCTAAAACTCCTGGCATGCTCCTTGACGTATACGTGTTTATGAGTTAAGTTTTATTTTTCAGTTAATATAGTAAGAATGTGTCAGTTTTGTTTTAATTTAGTGTAAAATAGTGCTGTCGTATGTGCTGAAGTCCAACACATCATGGATAGAAATAGGGAAAGAGAAATCGAAAGACTTTTAGAAAAGGAACATTCGTCAAATGTTGGGATTGCCTGAAGAAGAGCAGCCCGCTGCAGATCCACAAGAACTAGAAGGACCTGGAAGATGTGCCCACTGGAACTGAAAAAACAACAACAGAAAAACCAAGACTAGATGCTGTGTATCCCAGCGAAAGAAGAACACTCGGCAGTGACGTGTTCGGTGCGGTATGGAAAGTCAGGAATCAAGTGATGACGCAGAATAAACGTCAATTGTTTAACATCCAATTTTTGCATTGTTAAAATATCTTTGGACATTATTTACAAGTTGTTTCAAAATTATTTACTAGTTTTGTAACATTAAAAATAGATTTTTCTTAACTTGCACTATTTTTTCCTGACCCGGTCTAAAACACCATGCGTGCCTCCTCATGGGGTTATTTTTACGCGCCCTCTCCAGGGTTAACAGAGTTATTCTTTAATGTAGCCTACATGGTAAACTATGCTAATTTCATTATAATTTGACTTCCAGAACTAATAGTTAACAGGGGGTGTCAGCCGTTGGTGTCCATGGTGTCAGGTATTGGCTTGTTGATTCGTTTTACTATTTCTTTTTTTTTTCTCCCTAGATTCAAAATGTTAAAAAAAAAAAGAAAAATATTAACAAGAGACCATGGCTGATGCAATAGAAGAAGTGGGAAATGAGAGTTCTATGATGGCAGTGGCCAAGGGAGTTCCTAGGGTGACACTAATGTATAAAGTCATTTGATTTCATTGTGTGTGTGGCTTGAAGTTTTAAAAACATTGAAGACTGATTTCATTGCATTTTTACTCCAAAGACTGATCTCATAGCTTTTTTTAAATTTGAACGCTGATTCCTTTGCCTTTTTTAACTTTAAAATCTGATTTCATTCATTTTTATTTTTGAGACTGACTTTTTATACTTTTTAAGTACTAGCTACTGTTTTCCTTGACTAGCACTATTAGAAATGTTCTTCCTTGTAACATTGATGAAGATTAAATGATTTTGTGTTTTAAAATATGTTATCTATTGGGCCAAAATATATGACATCTATTGGGAATCTTGACTTGAGGGGTGTCACCTATAGGGACTAATGCTAAACGTGAGGATAAATTTAATTATCAGTAGTTGAATTAAGAAAATGGAAAACTTCACCCATATTCCAGTAGGGGATAGTCCAGGGCACTTAAGCTAGTTTCTTGCTCGATAAAATAGCATTTATTTTAAGCATAGTTCTCATTTTGCCATTTTTTTTTCCTCTTATAGGTGTCAGCAATAGGTACCTTTACCTTATCTCATTTTATTAACACGTTATTCAAATTACATCACTGATATGCTTAAATTTTATGTGGATTTTGATCATAATATGCCTTAATTGTACATACGAGATAACATTGAATACGATAAACTACCTAATGCCTTTGTTAAGAAGCTGGTCTTCAGTCTTAATACTATGGAAATGGTCTCTAGTTTTCTATTTATTTGAACTGATTTAATTTAATAAACAGCGGAAAACTGTGACCTGTCAAGAAAAGTATAGACGAACTCTTCAAAATAATTGTAAGCTCCTTTTAGGATTAAACCTGATTTTGATTTTAGATTGCTTATTTTAACATTTTAAGTCAGTTGATATTTTGAAGTGACAGAAGGTTGTGTGCTTCATAATTTACCACTTTTGGGTAATATAAGTGAAGCGTGGAACACTTTCCAGTTGGGGATCCTGTCATAGATAACCATGCCAGATGCCACATTTGTAAAAAGAGTTTCTCGCAAGTAGGAAAATTTCATAACACTAGCAACCTTAAGAAGCATTTTGTGTCAGTTCATAAAATTGTTTTTTTACTGAACATGAACATCCCAACAAAAAAATCGAAACGGTGGAAGTGTAACAAGTCTGGAAGAATCTGTGCTTGTTCATTCCATTTCAAAGTCATTGTCCTCGTTATAGTCTTCAACATTATCATAGTAACTATCCAGCTTACACTCGCATCTTTTTTTGGACGGTAAGTCCGAATTAAATGGGGGGTTAATTGGTCGGATGTAATTACCTGGAAAATAACCTATACGATATGCAAATACAACCAGCTATTTAGCATTGTTGAAGTTAACAGATCTAAGCAGTTGATTACTACCTTGAGAACTGAGACATGCTGTGCCTGCTCGTAAGCACATATTAGATGACATTCTTCCAGAACCTTATCAAGAAGTAGAAACAAGAGTAAAGGATGAGCTCCAAAATACAAATAGTATAGCTATTACAACAGATTTGTGGACATCAACAGCAAGCAACGACTATCGGAGTATCACCATTCATTTTTTAGACAAAGTCTGCAAACTTCGACATAAATGCATTGAAGCGATGGCATATGAAGAAATGAGGGACACAGGTAAAAATATTGCAAATTTTTTGGCGAAGACTTTAGAAACTGAGGTTTAGTGGATAAAATAGTGGCTGTGATTTATGACAACTGTCATAATGTAGTTAAGTGCTATGAGTTGGGGAAAATTTCCCCATTTGCCATGTGTAGCTCATACACTACAACTTTTTGTGAAAGAGGAACTTTTCATTTCAAAGAATATTGAGAATCTCATTGTGTTATGTAGAAGAATTAGTAGGAAGTTTCAAACACTCCTCAAAATCCACAGCCGGGCTGAGTGGCTCAGGCGGTTGAGGCGCTGGCCTTCTGACCCCATCTTGGCAGGTTTGATCCTGGCTCAGTCCGGTGGTATTTGGAGGTGCTCAAATACATCAGCCTCGTGTCAGTAGATTTACTGGCATGTAAAAGAACTCCTGCGGGACCAAATTCCGGCACCTCAGTGTCTCTGAAAACCATAAAAGTAGTTAGTGGGACCTAAAGCAAATAACATTATTATTATATAATCCACAAAAATTCTTAGAGCTGCACAGAAACCTCTTCCTCTACTACAACACCGCCTGATTCAAGATGAACCTACAAGATGGCAACACTTCGTATGTTAAAAAGACTTAAAGATCAGATGAGAGCCATTGCATTCTCACCTGCCGATCTCACCCTTCCAGTAATTCTTACAGTATCGCAGTGGGAACATGCTGATTCATTGCTCAATACATTAAACTTTTTTTTGGTCAAGCAACACTTGCTCTAAGTTTTACACTGACAGTGTCCGAGACAATCCCTGTTGTGAACAGTGCTATATCTCGTCTTCAGAATCCATCACACAGGGGATCAGGAATTGTGACTACAGTAAGACTGTCATTGCTGGATGCAATTAATATCTGCTATAAAGACATTGAAGAGTATGAAATATGTTCCATAGCAATGCTGTTAAACTCCCATTTAAAAGGATGGCTTTCTGGCAGTTGAGTGCTCTCACTCTTGCTATAAACTGCGGCAATTTGCTAATCAACAGGAGGGTCCTGAATTTACAGCTGAAGAGATAAGCTTGTAACTCTTTGTAATATGCTGTGTGTTTAAATCTTTGGCAAAGCTGTAGGTTGCACTTAACTCGCCAGTGGTCGCTAAATGACCAAAATGCTCACGGTTATTGAAAATAATCTGCTCTTTTATACGGCATGTAGTTTTGAACTTGAGTCCTGATGTACCTTCGCACTGCAGTTTTGAGAGAAGGGCGGATGCATTGAAATGCACATCTGTGACTTTGAGAAGGGACAAGGAGGGAGGAATTATCAGCGACCGCTAACGGTGAGCATTTTGCTTCATGCGCGACCAGTCACGTTGGTGCTAATTTCTGTGTGTGTTATAGTTTTGCTATTGTTTTATGTTTCATAGTTGAAACAGGTTTTTGCAACTTATTGTATTAATGTGTTGTGTAATTAGTGCATGACGTTGGCTTCAAGTCGTGACATTTTAGCTTGGTTTGATGAAATTGCTAGTGATCAACTCGAGGGTGAGAACAGTGACTTGGACTGTGAAAGTGAACATTAAACGGACACTGAACAGTCTGAGACAGAAGAATGTGCTGATGAAACTGTACCTGGAAAGCAATCTGTAGCTGGCGAACAACATGTTGGAGGTAAATGAGAATGTCATGTTTAGTGACAATGTTTAATAGGGAAAAATAAGGTGACAAAGTGGGGCAGACACCCACCAAGAAGAAATACACGCTCACGTACTTGTGCTGAAAATATAGTATCTCATCCTCCTTGTGTAAAGGGCATTGCGAAAGCCGTGCGCACTATTTTAGGAAGTTGGGAATTGATTTTTCCAGATACAGTTATTTGAGATTTATTACTATTTATAATTTTATTTCTAATTTTTAGTGTTTTTATAACCATTTAAGGGGCTGCCTGGCTGAGGCGGTAAAGGCGTGCTCGGTTTGTCCGGAAGGATGTGGGTTTGAATCCCCGTCAGGAAGTCGTAAAATTTAAGAAACAAGATTTCGACTTCCAGAGGTGCACATGGCCCTGATGTTCATCCAGCCTACCCAAAGAATGAGTACCAGGTTAATTCCTGGGGGCAAAGGCGACCGGGCGTAGAGCTAACCACTCTACCACATCAAGCGTCGAGGTTATGGATAGTGGAAGCCTTTACCTTCCACCCCTCCAAGGGCCTTCATGGCCTGTATGGAGATGACTTTGCTTTGTTTTTTTAATAACCATTTGAGATTTATTCTTATGTTCATTTAATGTCTTAATTTACGCTTTAAATCTGTTGGTATTTCATATGTAAACGTGTCATGTCATACCGTGAACATTTTGCTCAACGTGCAACCACTCGTGTTACTTTCATCCTAGCGACCACTGGCGGGTTAAATACTCTCTAACAATTGTATAGTAAAGATTTTACATTAAAAAAAAAAAAAAACCATTTCAGATGACACATTCTTCGGAGCCAGCAAAATTGCCCAGTATGTCATGCTTGTATGGCAGGAATTAGCAAGAAAATATGAAAAGTTCATTGTCAGTTAACACCAAAGTGAAATCACCACATACCTGAAAGAAGATCTGTAATCCCCGCTTGCAAGTGTTTACGATTATCGGACAACAAATATATAAGTTCCAAAGCTGCAACAGCTAGCTGTGAAGTATTTATGTAAACTCCCAGCAACAGTATTTTCTGAGAGATTGTTTAGCACAGCAGTACTCGTTTGATAGAAGTTGAAGTAAGCTCAATCCCGACAGAGTGAGAATGCTTATACTTTTGAACAAAAGCTTATAACACCATCAGAGGAGCCGTTTGAATAAACATTTTTTTGTAATATCTGTAGCCATCTCTTTTCAGTTTCGACTCAGTTATAAATTAACTGTTAGGCTCTTCAGTCTGACGAAACTAATTTTGAGTAAATACATTTATAAACTACCTGAAAGAGAAAACATATGCTAACAGTATTACACCTGAAAAAGGAAACAACTTAATTAAAATAGAATGACATTTTTCATTCTTGAGAACCGGGCGAGTTGGCCGTGCGCGTAGAGGCGCGCGGCTGTGAGCTTGCATCCGGGAGATAGTAGGTTCGAATCGGCAGCCCTGAAAATGGTTTTCCGTGGTTTCTCATTTTCACACCAGGCAAATGCTGGGGCTGTACCTTAATTAAGGCCACGGCCGCTTCCTTCCAACTCCTAGGCCTTTCCTATCCCATCGTCGCCATAAGACCTATCTGTGTCGGTGCGACGTAAAGCCCCTAGCATTCTTGAAAGAACATCATCAGATTTTATCAAATCACACAATATTATTCTATTTTAATTAAGTTGTTTCTTTATCAAGTGTAATGTTGTTACCAAATGTTTTCTCTTTCAGGTAGTTTATAAATGCATTTATTCAATGTTAGTTTCAGTGCACTGAATAGCCTGATAGTTATAAAATAAAGTGATCTAGGAATTAACTTTGTGTTTCCTTGTTCTTCTCTTCTTTGTTTTTGTGGTGAGTGACTGGTGTGTGAAGTGATGTCACTAGAGGTAACCTCTGTCTGTGCCTGTAACTAACCAGTGCGCTGCAGCATTAGCAAAGTAACAGAAGTGAAAACACATGTTACACCTGCAGTTCAGTGGTGTACTTTAACCCCTTAAGCTGGCAATTTCATCCTGAGCTTCTCACTTTCCAGTTGGTATTTAAATTGAAGCTCAACAGAGGTTTAGACACAATCAAGTTAAACAATTCATAATGTTAAATCTACGAAACATAATCCAATGAAAATTTTAGGACTACTCACCGAGAACATGTCCAATGTTTTTCAGTAATATTTGAGATGACTGCAGGTTAAGGTTGTCCATAATCACCTGAATTATTTGCAAAAATATATAATTTGGTTAAGTTCCACTTTCGGCATCCAGCACAGCCATGAAGGGGATCTTTTGTGTGCTTGTTATGAAATCTATTCCTCGCCACAAGCAATGAACAGCAGATGAAGTTATTACAGCTGAAAGTGTTTCTTTTTCATCTCCGCTGTCTGCCACTTCTGTAACCTCTTGCAAGCATACTTTCTGTTTGTATGACTACCAAAAATATTGCTTCCCCGATACATCACTTCCACTACTGTCATCATCTTAATTCTCAATCTGAAGATTGATTGGATCATTTTCTCGTATGAGCCTGCTCCTACATATTCTCTGATCTGTCTAGGGCAGAGGTGCTCACGCTGGGCATTCCGTCTCGCGAGTGTCCAGCACTGTGAGTGGACGGGCTGACAGGTGATGAGCGCACCGTATGCTATTCAACTAAAGTGATGCTGTGGTTGCATCACAGGCCGTGAAGAATGGGCAAAGTTTTCCCATTCACTCTTGATCACTGCTGCGATACCCGAGTTTGAAATGGAGGCAGAAAATAATGAAAGAAAGAGGGCAAAAATCCACTTTATTTTCAGTTTGCGTTATAAGCAAAAAAGTTATTTATGTTCGTTGTAGTTTATGTATTTTGACCAGATAACCTCAAATATTTTTATAATGTACATAATGAATGAATTGCAATTTTCACTATTACATTTTTAAGAGGTGCTTTAGAAACAGTTTTAATATAATACGGAGTTAAGGTGGATAAGCTGTAGCTTGTGGTTGTTTAGGTGTAAATTATCTGATAAACTCACCAACAATCCAATCATGCTTACCAGAAATAAGATCAATAAGGTTATCTACCTGGTAGATATATTTACATTGTTGTTGTACTTTAATCTTGGATAGTAAATATCTACAGTATGTCCTCACTTGTGATGAAACTCCCTCTCACCATTTGGCTAGCTATTATCATTGGATGCCTGTTCAATTTTAAATACTATTTTCAGAAATTCAGTGAACAGGGAAAGGCACATAACACTACAACACTGTGCAGAATCATTATTGCATTATGTAATTATATTAACTTTTGCTTAATGAATAAAGAGGTGATACTCTCATGTGGTGCATCCCAGGTGGTGGATAGGGGTGTCCTAACTGGCTTGCCGGTGGACGTGAGCAAAATAAAATAGCTCTTGCGGACTAAACACACAACTCTCTGTGGGTGGGAGAGGCAGACGAAGAATACACCCACAGTATCCCCTGCCTGTTGTAAGAGGTGACTAAAAGGGGTGACCAAGGAATGATCGAATTAGAACCATGAGACTACTTGTAATTAGTACTATCACGCGGGGAATACCATGGGCTGCCTTTACTTGTGAGTAGTACCACTATGTTAGGTACACAATAGATTTGTGATTAGTAGCAACAGAGTGTAAATCAGGGTGGGATTTACAGTACCTGAGATTAGTACCACTACACGCCTGTAATTAGTACCATTATGTGAGAAATACCACGGGTCTGGGCGTTTCCTGTGATTAGTACCACTATATGAGCGACACCGTCTGTCTGCGTTGCCTATGATTAATACCCACTATGTGAAGAACACCATGGGATAGTACGAGTCCCTGTGATTAGTACAGCTATGTGAGGAACACCATAGGTCCTTGTTGCCTGTAAGTGGCGCTGCAATGCGTGAAACACCATATCTTGTGTAAGTATTACATTACCTGTGATTAGTACCATCATGTGTGGAATACTGTGAGTCTACACTACTTTTGATTAGTATCGCAACATGACATATGCCATGGTTCAGCTTTAGTAGCTATAAGTACCATTATGAGGGGCCTATGACCTGGATTTTGGACCCCTTTAGACAACAAGCATCATCAATTCAGGATTGTTTTTTAGAAGCAGTCTCTTGGTCAGTAATCCCATAGCGAGTAGAAGGTAGAAGTGTTATCTCTCCCCTAGTTCATCGGTTTCTCCGTTAGGGTGCTATTCCAGCAGTAAGTGAGCTTGAACTTACAAGTCAGCATATGGATAAAAGAATTATTGCATGTGAAATATTATGCTTTTGCTTACCATTCCAGAAGTCAGTTGTCAGATAGTTTAGATAGCTTCCGGGTAGACTGTGTGGTCTTAGAAGATTTCTGTTCCTTTCTCATCTGTCGTGTTACAAAATGAAGTCAACACTTCATATAATGTAACACAAGTTTAGGGATAATATCTGCAACATGGTCATCACAGCATCCTAATTCTCTCGAGTTAATAGTGATACTGTGCAGACTCGTAAAATATATCTCCCCATAGACTATGTTCACAGGAGAGTGTTTGTTCCACTACACTTTCAAATTGCACAAACACATTTAAACTGCTCTTGAAGGATGGGTGAGGAAAGTGCTGTCAGTGCTGTATTCATTACTATAGTCCCTAATAAATGTGAGGGCCGCGGCAAGTATTTCTACTGTAGGCTTTTCGTGAAGCAGGCTGACACATTTGTGACATTTTGTGACCTTGGCTACATTGTGTACTATATATCCTCCTAGATAATAAATCAAACACTCCTTTGCAAGACTGCAGCTATCGCTGTTTATTAGACCTAAATTGTTCTCCCAGTCCGGTAAGAGGTCATCCATGTTCTCAGTGAAGTCTAGTGCTTGTCTTTTTTATTTTGTGCATTTTCTAGTACAGCCTTATTTGTCTCTTCTATCTTCTTAGCCATTATTCTCATTTGATTGATGAATGATATCAATGTAAGTTCAAATTTAAGCTCACAATTACTACCCGATGACAGGACAAGTTTGGTTGGGATATAAATAGACTGCAACATGTGTAAATTCAGAAAATCTATTGTTGAAGGGTGGTCATCACAACTTAATGAGCGTAGTATACCAAAGTGCCGTTCTAGTGGATTTTGATTAAATTTGGCTGTGAGCGCATATTGGAATCCATTATTTCATAAATAATTGGACACCTGTATGGTGCTCTCAATTGTTACTCTTGGGGATTCAAGAGTTCTTTCTGAAGCAAAATTATTATTCTTCCCAGTGAGGTTACCTCTCCATTTTATTATGGTTTGATGCACTATTGAATCTTTATAAAGAGCCCCTGCTGGTGTAGAAGTATTTAATACATCTATTAGGATTTTGTGAGCGTTTCTGTTGGTCCGCTGTCTTCAAATCCCTCCGAGTTTATCTGTCTAAAGAACTTCATGCCATTTGCAACATAATTACTAAATAACTGAAAAGCTAGTCTCACGTTCATGCTTTGAAATGAAGTGGAGTCCATATTTGCAGACGTTAGCTTGTGGCAAACTTTCAAACCTGCAAATTTATGGCAGTTATCCATTTCAAAAACTTGTCGATAAAATTTAAAGTCCACAACTTCATTATTGTAATATACTTGCCTTTTGTCGTGAAAATTATTTCTGATGCACTTAATTGTATGTACAGCATCTGAAAAGGCTGCATGTAGAGTTCCATGTCGCATGTTCCAGATTTAACTCTGCCAGTAGCCTGGTCATCTTAGCTGCAAAAAGCAATGCCACAAATAGGTTTACAAAGAGGTTCTAGGGTAAATAAAATACAATCTTCTCGGCCATTATTCTTGGCTTTCTGGACCGGGGCCGCTATCTCACCGTCAGATAGCTCCTCAATTCTAACCACGTAGGCTGAGTGGACCTCAAACCAGCCCTCAGGTCCAGGTAAAAACCCCTGACCTGGCCACGAATTGAACTCGGGGTCTCCAGGTAAGAGGCAGGCACGCCACCCCTACACCACGGGGTTGGCATAATACTGTATACTACACTGTATACAAAATAATAACATATAAAACTGTACTTTTGATTAAACTAAAGCCGCTCACAGACCACAAATTGACAAGAACAAGCATTACAATCACAGTCCAACTGCGAGCATTACTGTCCTTTAAACTGCATAAATTTAGTGAAATGTTGTCTAAATTTTGTTCGCTGGATGTTTTTATTTTGTGCTGCGAATATGTCTCTTAGTCAAACGCCTTAAATGTCAGTAAACCAAATTTATATTATTTATTTATCACACTACAGGTCTTGTTGTCCCAATGATAGTACGCGAATGTTTTCTTGAGCCCTAGTTCCCATTCATTACTATGGAGCTCAGGGCTCAAGAAAAGGTTCGCGCACTATACAGTGGCTACTATATTGTATGGACCAAACCAGTAAACAATTAAAATAAACAAGCATGCTTAAATGAATAGATTATACCCTAAAGGATACCAGGTATATGACATTTGCCATTAGTTGCAAGGCTGCTCACAACATAATGAAATTTTGAAATAATAAGAGTAACATCTCCCGCCAGTGGTGTTGACCGCTGGCGTGAGTAAATTCACTATAGTTGGAAACCAAATGAAGTGTCTAATATGCCAAGAGTGGTTGTCATGAATTGGGAGGCTGCTCCCGTTTCTGAAAGTATGAGCAAACTAAGGTGGAATAAGTAGCACAGCATTATGCAAAGTAATGACTGTTGCTTGCTTATCTGTTTAGTGCGCGGTGCCAGCCGACCTAGTATTGTGATGTATTACTGTCGTTTGGCCCCGATCGCATCTAACCTTGTGCTGAGTGCGTTATTATTATTATTATTATTATTATTATTATTATTATTATTATTATTATTATTATTTATTTATTTTCCTTAAATTGTACATGTACAATTTAGGGGTGGTAGATGGAGAAGGGCAAGCCCCACATACACGGAAGTGCCTCCATCTCCACATGTGTACATAAACTCTACTGAATATTTACATACAAACTTATGTAGACAATTTTAAATTTACATATTTACACTACAAACACTGTACCCTTAGAATAATAATTATCTTGATTTATCCTGAAAATATTAGAGTAAGAACACCCAGCCATTTATACTCTCACTCAGACCCCTGTATACACACTCATTCACAACCACTCACACCCGCGCACGCATACACATTCGCCCATATACACCTGTACTTGCACCCATCCTTTTTGCAATTCTAATTTATACAAGTTATATACATCACATATAGGTTTATATTTACATATACATTTTCTTTACTTCGCGGAGGAAGTGAGGAAGAGGAAGTAGCTTTACCTCAGATGGTATAAGGTTCCACGTACGAGCAGCCCTTGAGTAAAACCCATTTAAATATGAAGTTGTTCTAGCGAAGGGAGGGACAAGAGTAACTCCTTGGCCTCTTTTAACAGAGCGGTAATTGAGCTGCAGGCGGTGGAAAGGGGAGAGGTGTGTGTGATCTGTCAGGGATTTCCTAAGGAAGGCTACATCTATTTGTGTACATAGCGAGTTCACTGGTGGCAATGACCTGGCTGTGTTTAAGGGGATGTGTTTGTTAATTAAACGTTCTGCTCGTCGCTGGATACCTTCTAGTTTCCTCATATTTTCCGTTGTAGTTGGATGCCAGGAAGGAAGGCCATATAATAGTATGGGCCGCACAAGGGAAATATAAGCCGTTCGTAGGGCTTTACTTCTTCCTCCCGAGAGACATCTACGGACGAAACCTAGCGCCCGGTATGCCTTACACCTCACTTCCTCCACGTGTTTATTCCATTTCAGATTGTCCGTAATGTGAATACCGAGCAGTCTGATGGAGTTACAAGTCGGCAGTTGGATTCCACATAGAGTAGGTTGGTTCTGGAGTGGTTGTTTAGCTCTGCTTAGTCTTATATATTTACACTTCTTAATATTTATATACAATCTATTTACCTCACACCACAGAGCTATACTATCCAGATCCGATTGGAATTGTACAATATCATCACTGTTTTTCATGGCTCTGTAAATGACTGTGTCATCGGCATACTGCGCCATGGTCGAATTTACATAATCCGGTAAGTCGAGAGCATAAATCGTGTACAGGAGGGGCCCTATCACACTGCCCTGAATTACTCCAGAAGTAATTGTGGTTTGGTCTGATTTGGCTCCTCCGTACACAACACATTGCGTTCGACCCACCAAAAATGACCTCAACCATGACAGCAGTTTACCCTGAATGCCGTAGTTGCTAAGTTTTAACAGAAGTCTTTGATGTGACACCTGGTCAAAAGCTTTGCTCCAGTCCAGAGTCACACAGTCTATTTGTGAGACATCAGTCTGCTCCAAAGAGAACTGCCAGTCATCAATGACTTTTGTTAGAAGTGTTGTGCAGGATTTTCCCGGAATGAAGCCGTGCTGGTTTGAGTTCAGCAGGTTTCTCTCCTTGAGAAAATCCAACATACATTTAGCAACTAGACGTTCCATACATTTACAGACCCCTGATGTTATAGAAACTGGCCGGTAATCATCTACGTTTTCCTTATCTCCATCTTTGAAAACTGGCACTACGTTGGCTTCTTTCCACTCCAGAGGTACAGACCCGGTATTTATGGAATAGTTGAAGAGAGCGCAAAGCGAGGGCGCCAAGGCGACTGCACAATTCTTGAGAATTCTTGCTGGCACTCGGTCCGGCCCGGTCGCGGCATGAGGTCTTGTTTTCAGAAGGCTCTCCTTTACTTCATTCGTTGAGAAATACAGGTTGGTTAGAGGGAAGAGAGGGGTAGATGTTGTCCTTGAATATAGCATGTTCTCTTCCTCAGTAGGGACGGAGAAGTTACTTTTAAATTTCCTATTGAAGGTGTCTGCAATTTCTTGTGGTGTTGAGACTGCCGTACCGTTATGTTTAAATACAGATGGAGCTCTGTTGCAACCTTTACTTCTGAGAAGAGCCCAGAGTTCCTTGGAGTTGGTGTTGAGACTGTGGATGTAAGAATCGTAGGAATCTCTGATAGATTGTTTAGCCTTGTTCCTAGCCAGCCTGTATTTCTCCCACTCATAATCGGTTGGATTTCTTTTCCATTTCTGGTACAGGCGGTCCCTTCTTCGAATTTCTCGCACTATCTCCTTGGTAATCCATGGAGATTTCCGTCTGCTGGTTATATTTACTGTTGGTGTGGTTTCTTCTACGCATTGAAAGAAAATTTTCTTCCAGTCGTTCCATATCTTGTTTATGTCAGTACTGCCGGTGAAATCTGAGGTGAGAACGGGGAGGCAGTTGGATAGTAAAGTGGATAGATCATTCCAGTTTGTTCGGGAAAAATTATAAACTGTTCTGGTATGGAGTTTGGGGGATGGTTTTATATGGGTCAGTGTTGTGAGGATTGCCTGATGGTCACAGAATCCAGGGATAGTATTAAGAGATTGGACGGACTGTGGTATATTACTTAGGAAAAGATCAAGGGTTGAACGTGTTGTTTGCGTAATACGCGTGGCTTCGAACATTAACTGATGAAGGAATAAATCATAGAAAGCGGAAAGGAATTTATTGGCGAGGGGGTTATTTGGAACAGGTGCAGCATTTCTGGACCACGTAATTTCTAAGTTGAAATCACCAACAATATGAATGGCATCGTAATTTTGTTGTACATGTTGCACACGCTCAAGAGAGAGGATTAGTTCATCGTTCATTTCCGGCGACGACTTAGGGGCGCGATAAATTGATCCAATAAGGAATTTGCGTTTGTTGCACGTCACTTCCACCCACAGTGCTTCGGCTGCTGTCTCCAGGTGATGAACTCGAGTTGGATTACATTCTGGCTTGGCTGCAATTAGAACTCCCCCTGCAGAGTGGTGGGTTCGGTCCTTACGGAACAATATCAGCGAGTCAGGGAACACTTCTGAGTCATTAATTTTGCTAGACAACCACGTCTCATTGACACATACGATGGTCGGGTCAAGGCTTTCAAGCGATGTGTGGATATTTTGTAACCGTCCAGGTCGCATAATACTGCGCGCATTGAAGGCAAAAAGTGATATATTTTTATTTACATATGTATATTTAGAATTATTCACCAAGTCACTGGGCGTATCACTGGTAACTGTAAAGAACGAGTCTGATAACAGCGGCATTTCACACTTCCAGCATAACCATGTATGGGAACCGTTCTTTATTTTTCTGAATTCAGACACTGAGACATTTGCGCAGATTCTATGGCCTTTTAGCGAGCAATTATTACAGTGGACAAATAATTGATTCCTCCTACCACTATCTCCGCAAATTGTGCACTGTTGTGGACCCGGGTTTAGTTCGATGTCCCCACTTAGGGCAAGTGCCAAGCACAGCAGTGGCTGATTATCTACAGGCAGTCTGACAACACCGCTCCCGTCCCTTCGCCGAGGCCGACCTATGGCTGCCATCCCCAGACTTTCAGCACTGCACCACGTCAAACCGTTAAGACTACATTTTTCACTCACCAATAGTTTTTCCAATAGAATTATGTTTTCCAGGTATCCAGGAGGGTTATCTGAAGCGATTGTAGCACTTTTGGAGTATTGCACTGCACTCTTTACCACCAAAAATATAATAATACTGCGCATAACACTCAGCGTCACTTCTGCACACGCCGCCATCTTGTACAGTCCCTCTTTTTTCTTTTTGCTGACTCTGGTCTGCCTCCTAACCATTTAAACACCGGTTTGTTCACTTGCATCATCACTATTTATCACTATGCAATCTTCTGAATCCACTTTCTTTTTATACAGATATCTCACGGCACTTAGATATTTGTTCAAACGCTATTTGTTTTTCACTTAGGAACTTCTTTCTCAAAATCTCCGTTTTCTCACATTCCCCAATCAGATGTAGATCGTCCATCTTCTTTTCACGTGGAATACATACTGAAGTGTCTTTTTTCTTGATCCAACCCTTATTCTTATGCAACCCCATTATCCACCAAATCATTCCCCCTTTTCGCCTATTATTTCCAAATTTTATACTAATCTCAGAGACTTGGAGTACCTTGTAGAATAAGCTCAGAGAAGCTCTCTTGCCACATTCCTCTAACAACCCTTGCGTTTTGATGTCCTCAATTCTGGCTATCATCGCTCTCTGACCCCTGCTCCCTTTCCCCTTCCATGTCTCCGTCCAGATATAACCTAACCCTATCCTCTCCATGTAGGTTTTAATTAACATCAACCAACTCTCTGTGTACATACTCTTTTCCTGCTGCTTAAAGGCTTCCTGGACCACTACACCACCCTGTCCTCTCCACAACCTCCTCAGATAGTTTATAACCCTCCGAGCGCAATCTACTTCTATGTATTCTCGACACAATAATGCTACCTCCACATTCACTGTGCATTGAGGTAGCCTCATGCATATTTTACTGAACTTGTATGTGACTGAGTTTAGCAAATCCCTTTTTTTTTTGCCACCCCCCAGATTTCTGCTCCACACAGTACCTTACTCATCACTATCGTCTTATACACTAGTCTCAATATCCTATAGCTTATCCCCGGGAATTTTACAATTAAGGTTTTAGCCATAGAAAGAGTTGCCATCCCTGTCCACTTTGCCTTCTTGATATGATCTTCCCCCTCGTAGCTTCCATTTCCTTTTCACTTTTTGCCTCTTGACTTTGCTTATAGTTAGTACCTTAGATTTGTTGCAGTTAACTCTTAAGCCACTAGTGGTCGCTATATGAGATTTTCTCTCACATTATTTTTTATTGTGATATTACTTCACAGTGATGAAAGGGAGGTGACTGTTCCCTTTTCTAGCTGAGTTTATAACTGTCGTGAGTAGAGCGATTCACATTTGAAGGGTAAGCACACCCCCTCCCCTAGTCAGAACAAAGGTTCCTATGTGTCCGTGCACACTGCGTGAGAGTTCCTCTCATCGCACGACTAATGACGTTGGTGTTATTTTGAAGTGGAGCGGGAAACTTACTCCTGTTGTACGCGTTAGTATTTTTATTATGAGCACTTCTTGTTTTTGAAAATGTTATTGTGTTCACAAACCTTGCTTTGTACGTAAATATTACTAGATATAATGCATGTGTGAGATTTTATTTTGTACAGCTTCAGGACCGAAGTTATTTTAAGTAGTAATTTGTGTCTTTAATAAACAGCTAATCATGTCACGCTCCATGGCTAATTGGTTAGCGTGCTGGCCTTTGGTCACAGAAGTCCTGGGTTCGATTCCCGGCGGGGTTGGGAATTTTAACCTTAATTGGTTAATTTCTGACACAGGGGCTGGATGTATGTGACATCTTCATCATTTCATCCTCATCATGACGCACAGGTCGCCTACGGGCGTCAAATCAAAAGACCTGGATCTGGCGAGCCAATGTTGTCCTCGGACACTCCCGGCTCTAAAAGCCATACACCATCTCTCTCTCTCTCTCTCTCTCTCTCTCTCTCTCTCTCTCTCTCTCTCTCTCACGGCTAATCATTTCATTTTTATCTAAAATATATAAGGTAGAACTTGTGTTTCATTTCAGTAGTAAATTTCAGCCTTACGCCCCACAAAATTGTGAAAAATGTCATATTTGTTTTAATGTGAGAGAAAGTCTCACGTGCGACCACTCGCGGGTTAATGCCCACTTCTTTGTGAATTCCAACAGCTCGTCCAAACCTTTGGAGGCCGCCCCTTGTCAAAGCCATTATTATGACATCATCTGCAAAAATCAAGCCCGGTATCTCATGACCGGCACTGCCCATTTTTCTCTACCATGCCCTTCCAAGATGTCGTTAATGAACAGTAAGAATAGCAGTGGCAAAAGTTTGCAGCCTCGTTTTAGCTCCTTCTTGCACTCTATGGGCTGACTGATTAAATTCTCTTTTATCTTGACACAGCAATGAACCTTCCTATATAACGTTTCTATCGCTCGTATTGTTTTTCTTGAGACCTCTAACCTGCCTATTTTTTCTACCAGTGTTTTTCTGCTAACCGTATTGAAGGCTTTTTCAAAGTCAATGGCCGCTAGGTACACATAACCTCTTTCTCTACTTAAATATTTATCCAGTATCATCTTGACTATCATAATGTTATCTACGGTTTGTCTTCCTTTTCGGAATCCTCCTTGGAATATTGATATTATTGATTGGCTTTCTGCCCAGCTCAATAACCTATTAGCCAAAACCCCTGCATAAACTTCACTCAGCGAGTCTAGTAACGTTATTCCTCGATAGTTACTTGATGTGTTTTTGCTTCCTTTCTTTTTGTAAATTGGTCAGATGATTCCGCATTCCCATTCTTTTGGTATAATGCCTCTATCAAAGATCCTGTTAAATAATTTAACTATTCCCTCCCTAATTTGTCTCTAATTCCATACTTTTTTCCAGCATAAATTATTTATTCCGTTTCTTCCCCCAGCCAATTTGTTCTTAATTTTACCTAATACGTCTTGTATTTCTTTTATAGAGATCTGATTTCTAAATTCCTCCAAGTGTTTGTTACCTCGTCCTCACCTTTCCATCCATCCCTGGCTCCTAACAATCCCTTGAAGTAGATTACCCATTGGTCATAACTGATTGCAGCTTTCTCAACCCTTTTCCCTCCTCTGTTAATTCTGTTTATTCTTTCCCGTGCTCTCTCTGCTTGGTTTAATTTGCATTCCCTGTTAATCACCTCTGTTTGTTCTGTAATCCATGACTTTTTGCTCTCATCAAATTTTTTAAAATAATCTTTCCTTAACCTACAGAAAACTTCTTTGTCCTCCCTATCTTCACTTAGTCTATAGTTTGTCAAAGCCTTTAGCAAGCCTATATTTTTTCAAAGCCTTTAGCACTTGGCCTTTTAGTATCTTGCAATCTTTATCGTACCACCCATCCATTCCATTCTTCCTCTCACCTCTTCCTTTCTCTATCCATGCCACCCTCTTTATAGGATACTCAAGTAGGTCTAATGCCCTATCTATAGTATGTTCCTCTAATGCTGCTTCCCACCCAAATTTTATTAGCTGCATCTCCTGCTTCAAAAAGTCCTCTAAATCTCTGTGTGACTTCTCGGTCCATATATGCTTAGGATAGTTTCTGCCCCTCTCTTCCACACTATTTTTAAGCCCTATCATTTCTTCCCCTATATTCCTTTTTAGCCATACCCCTATCAGTGCATGGTGTGACTCTATCCAGTCTGCATTTTCGATCCTTCTAATTTTCCTTAGTATATCTCCTGAACACAACACTAAGTCGATCACACTTCCCCCTTTAGCTGTTATATATGTCAATTTCCCTTCTTGGTCCCCCTCCTAAAAGCCATTTAGAATATATAATTTCCCTGCCTCACAGAACTCAAGTAGCAACCCTCCATAACTGTTTTTTTTTTTTTTTTTTTCCTTTGCTTCTTCTTTCTACCCTTAAATCTACTTCCTCTTCTTTGTAGAACTTTGGGAATAGTTCCCCTATCCTGGCGCTCCAGTCTCCCATCAGTAATATCCCATCCTCTTCAAACTTTTCCCTGATCATACTGACTTCCAAGAGCAGCTCCTCTAACAGTTTATCATTCGCATACGGAGATCCCTTGGGGTGGCAATATACACACGCTATACATTTCTTTCTTTCTTTTCCCTCCTCTCTTCCTATATTGGATCTTTAACCATGATACTTCATCTAGATCATTCTCAATTTCCTCCACCAACTCATTAATTTCTTCTTTAATTAATACTACTATTCCTCCAGGCGCTCGTCCCTTCTCCTTATGTTTTTTTTTGCTTTACATTTAACTGTGAACCCCCCCCCCCCAAGCTATCTCTGTACCCGGTTATATCCAAGTCTCCAGTAATGCTACAGTGTCATAGCTTTTGACTACCATTATCACCTCTTTATTGGTTTTTTTTGCCTAACAGGCCTTCTATATTTATGAATCTTACTTTCCATTCTAGTTATAGCTTACTCTCACTTCCTCCTCCATTGCTTTCCTTATTCTTACTTTTCGTCATCATTAGCCTCTCACCCTCTGCCTCTCTCTCTTCATATCTTGACGATTTAGGGCACTCTTTCTAATCTATATCCTCTGTACCCTTGTTTCTCTTACCCCACAGATCTTTTAAACTCCTGCTTCTTCCCTTTGACAGCATGTCTCTCCCATTTTTATCTTCGATCCACTTCCTTCATTAATATGCCCCTGCCCTCTTTGTTCTAAAATAAGAGTTTTTTGTTAGTGTCATCTGTCACCCCTACCACCTGTGAACCTGTCATTAGTTCCATGCTGCACTGCACACCTACCCCTTCATTAGATTCACTTCTTGTCTTGCTCCCCTGCTCTTCTTGATCAGCCATCTGTCTTCTGTCTTGTCTTGAACCCCGGTCCTCTTCTTTGAGGTTCTCTTCCATAACTTTCAGCTCTGGTATGGTCCAGGAACGCCTCCAGTTTCTGTCGGACACCCACAGCCGTTGTCCACTAATATATGCTTTCAGTCCCTGCGCTCTTGTTCTTCCTTGATGCCTCCTCAAAATACTTGGGATGTCACTGCCCTCTCTCCCCATGTCTCTCTTTATCCAAATCTTTCTTTTATTGCAGATTGCTCACGTTTCTTAATATTATGTCCACCATTGTGGTAGAAATCAGTTTCACTTTTATTGGCCTCCTACCCTTCACTTTCCCTACTCTTCCCACGTCATCGATATCCACCTCACTGAAGTTAATTTTCATAATGTTTTGTATAATGTCCACGACTTTGTATATTGTCACTATCTTTATTTCTGACCCCTCTTCTTGCACTCCATGTATGAAAACTCATTTCTTCATCCTCTCCTGTTTTACGCCCGCTACCAGTACCTCTCTCTTCAGTAGTACCACCTCTTCTTCTAGACTTGTGATTTTTTCTTTTAACCCCTGTATCTCTTTCTCGTTTCTTCCTGACCTCGCCTCCTCTTTTGCCTTGGTGCTTTTCATCCAATTTCTAAGTTCCTTTTGCCCCTTGCTCATAACCTCCAACTTCTCCATTACCTTTTCTATTATATCTCTTTTTATCACCTCCCTAATCTTCTCTATATCCTGCCATTCAGTCCGGGGTTCAATTTCCCCCCCCCATCACCAGCAGCACTGCTATCACCGCTGCTAACATTAGTGCCTCTCCAAACTTCCCTTTTCCATCCTTACTTGCCGTCTTCCCCGTAGCTGTCTTCCACCTTCCCAGCCAGCTCCCTATAGCCGATCGGTATTGCTCTACTCCCACCATGTCTCACCGCACTCCTCTCTCCACACAACTGCACTCGTTGCTGATTGACATAAGACGTTGAGTATTGAGTAAACCAAATAGCGCACTCATTTGCACTTGAACTTTCTGATTTCAAGTCGTGAAATAAATTCATAGTTGTCGCTTTCTTTTTTCATCCTAGCATTCCTCTTTCATTTTTTAATGATCATTCTCACACATCTCAATGAAGCCCTAATTTTCCTAATTATCAATTTCAATTACTCTTCTTTCTTTTGACTCTGTGCACGTTCAAAGTTTTCTCCATTTCCCTCGTCTGGGGATTGAACACCCTGAATAAACAAACGAGAATATTATTAGTTAAAATGGGGACTACCCAACTATGATAGGAATATATTGTGTTCAAAACTCTTCCTGTAATAAAATAGGAAATGTTCTCACCTTTTGCACCTGAGCAGTATTAATGGCACTGATAGCTCCCTTCAATACGATATTACTTGGCTCGAGCATGTCAACATCTCTCGATTGTGTTTCATTCCTTTTCTACAAACCATTATTATTTAGAATGTCATCAAAATGGAACAATAAAGCAAATCAGCCACTATCTTAATATAAGTCTTCAAGTGAGAGAATACATTTGGGAAGGCATTCTCTCTCAATCTCGGACCGGATAAGTATGTAGACTATCATTAATTTGGTCTGGTCTTAAGTGCTCCGTGCAAATAACACTATGAACACCAGGTGTCCAGTTCAGTTCCTCTTAACTGCCTTCGTTCACAGGGTCTGACAGTCTGCATTCTTAGGGAACCTACACCACCAATCCTTATTTTAAAACAATGACGTTCTGTCCATGTAAAAATAAACATGCGTGTCTACGTTTGATATGTACTAGCCTATGAGAAGAAAAACTTATAGATGAAAAGCATTGCCAGGTTTTCTGTTCCTGTCACTTCTATTGTTGCACCCATATGCACAACCAAGACCCATGATTAACAGTTGTTACATTAGGCAACTTGTCACAGGTAACTCATTGGGTGAATACACGACTAGCAACTACCTCACACTGCTCCCCAGCCGGCCGTGGTGCCGAACTATATGGCTGCTGCTTTCAACGAGTAGTCCCGTTTGACCTGGCTAAAGGCCACTCCATTACTCTTCTCACCTCCCTGGGCAAAACGGTGGCAACCAAGAATGTGTTAGCTGAAAAATTTATAATGTCCAATAACGGACTATTTATATTGGAATTATGAATTTATTCATTCAGGACAAATATTTCAGGTTCCCTTCGGGAATCAATATCTACGTCATAAGTGATATGTTCCGAACTATGAGCGGAGAGATGGTGTTGAATGGCATTACTAGTCGAATAAGGTTGAGTGGAACTTTTAAATGTGTGAAAGGCCCTAATATGAAGATTCAATTTTGAATTTGAGAGGACAAATGGGGACAAATATTCATTTATAGGACAAGGAGTAAGTGATTGGAGTAATATATCAAGGGAAATGTTCGATAAATTTCCAAATTCTTTGAAAACACTTAAGAAAAAACTGTTAAGAAAAAACCAGGTAAACACTTGATACGGAATCTGCCACCTGGGTGACAGTCCTAAAGAGGAATTAGGGAAAAGATTAAGTTAATTTCAAGAATAATTTAGTTTCAGAAGTGGAAAACTGATATTGTATCTTTTTTCATTAAAAGACAATGTGTGGAATGTAGCTATGAGATTCGAGGAAGAATACAATGATGACATTATTGATTTATAAATAAAAATCACATCAAAATTTTAATTGAAGATTTTAATGCCCAGTTAGGAAGGTAAAAGAGATATAGACATAATAAGGAAGAGGTCAACACAAAGAAAAACAGACAGGCATAAGACTGGTGGAATTCTGCAGAAACCATGACATGATCTCAAAATCAGCATACTTCAAGAGAAGACCAAATAAGCTCAAAACTTGAAAACATCTAGATTGGAAAAAAGGACAATGGCAACTGGATCATGTTTGTGTAGACAAGAATTACCACATGGAAATCTGCAGTGTGAAAGTACTGAGAGAGAGAACTACAGGATTGGATCATTACTTGATAAAAAGAAATTAAATTCACCCCATTGACAAAGAAAAAAATCCCACCTAAGAAGAAGAGAACCTACGACCCTCATAAACTAATAAATAACAAGGAATATGAAGAACAAATAAAATAACAGATGATCTAGAGGAAATTCAATGTTAATACCAAAAAGATAAACATCTAATGATAGAAACAAATAGCGAGAAAACAAACTTAAGAGATTACTACGAAATATTTAGCAGACTACTACAAAGATACGATCCTCCAACATTAATGTTAAAAGATAAAAATGTAAGATGGCTCATAGCAATAGAAAAAAATACAGATATTTTAGTAGAAACATTTAACAGATTACTAAATTGTGAAGATCTCCCAGAATGCCTTTAGATAAACACAGAAACCCCAGTTAAAATACCCACAGAAAATATGAACTCATCCAGAATCCATGAAGTCTACAAAGCTTTGTAAGAGCTAGAAACTACAAAGCAAGTGGAGAAGGTTAAACATTTGCAGAACTTTGGAAATACGCAGCAGAACCAGTCAAAATATCATTACACCAATACATAGTGAAAATCTGGAACAAAGAAGAGCTACCAGAACATTGAACTTAATACATCCATTACACACACACATGCACAAAAAAAAGCGAGAGAAAAATCAAATCCAGACAACTATAGAGGAATTTTCCTTTTGGATTGCACATACAGTCATGTCAAGAATTCTATACAATCATATATGTATAAAATAAGAGTTTTGTCTGTACATTGCTCAGAATTTGAAAAGAATGGTATTTCTGTATCATCATGTCCACTGTAACCAGGAAATGCACATTTTACTTTTCCGTAATTTCTGTCTGTCTGTCTGTCTGTCTGTCTGTCTGTCTGTCTGTCTGTCTGTCTGTCTGTCTGTCTGTCTGTCTGTATGTATGTACACGCATCACGAGAAAACGGCTGAAGAGAATTTAATGAAAATCGGTATGTAAAGTCGGGGTATGAACCACTACAATCTAGGCTATAAATCATTTTATTAACTCTGAGTGAAATGGTAGTTTAGGGGAAGGCCTAAAATTTAATTCTCAAATATTTATATTATTATTGGTCCTATCGATAAATACTACATTGTACCGTACCCAAGGGTAAATACCCTCTAGGACGATGCCTCCATTCCTGTATGAACATCCGACTAACTCAGGGTTGGGCAGAGAGTGGGTTGGTTGTCTGTTGGGTCAGGATAAAAAGTCGAAGTTCTACACTAAAATATCAGTCAATGACAGGAAATGGAGGTATAACACGAATGAGAAACAATCATAGGGGGTAAGATAGATTTATTGATAAATATCCCCGATCATATTATGAGAAAACAATTAAAATCAAGGAATAATAATATGTCAAAATGAACTCAAAAATATAAAATAAATGGAAGTTAAAATGTTACTTGAATGATAAAACAAATTTTGAAATCAAAAATAATGTTCAATAAAGAACACTTATATACATCAAGACTGAGCTTCTTCTTATAGTCCAATGTTTATATTGTATGGCAACAAGTGTACGCAAACACTGACATGTGGTATTTCCATATGGAGTTACACACTATCGCATCACAACGATACGGTTTCCAAAGTTAAGTTAAAACGAGACTCGCCAAAATGCTACCGTTAAATAAAAGTTACATTATAAAGAAAAGTTACGACGAAAAAGAAAATAATTAAGACACAATGGGACGCTATGTAAGTTATGCAAAATACTAGGGGCATATCGTATACTATATTTACAACAATTCAAATAATCGAACTAAACACATCTATATACATCGGATATCGAGTAAAGTCTTAAATGCTACACAGATTCTAATGTGAATCCCGGTTCACTGCAAAAGATCTAGACAGAACTAGATAAACCACCAATACTTCAGCACTCGGGCTGTTCCCTTTTAAAACAATGAGACAAGGTATACAACCACATATAACAAGGTAAAACATCATCCTGTAAGGGAAAAACATATAAATAACCCTTGATATCGTGAAGAAAGCAATGGGCAACATTGCCTCCTTCTGCTGCATTTGAGCGCTCAACAGCGCGGTCATCCGTCATGTACTTCTGGGTAGATTACGAGCTGAAAAGAAATGTTGAACTCAACACTATGCCAATGTTTGGATCTGTCCCCCGAGGCTGTCACAAGGAAATATCGTCTCATTCACGCCTACTAATAAACAAAAGGCCAGTAATCAGCTTGCCATGAGATAACATCTTTCGCCGGCTACACGGAAACTCACGTATATTCATTCCTTCTTAGCATGCTTGTGCCATTTCACAACTTCAGACTCAATAGTCTGGAATTAATACTGTCCATTCTGATCACAATATACACTCAGAACACACTTGGCAGGCACACACATCTGCACAATATTCTTTCTCTTGTCAGGCATACCATCAGCCTGCACCAATACATAATAATTCAGCATGCAATCTTTATCTCATATTTCTCATAAATCCCATTGGCCTTCCACATTATGAGACTCAGTTCGTGTCCTTTGCAGACCATCAGGCAAAACAGAGTCCAACTTAACTTCAAAGATCTTATTCTAACGACGACGTTCTGCAGCTCCTTCAGTCAGCTTCCGTAAAATCATGCATCGTGCAGAATAGTTATACCTGTCTCTCTGAATAACCGAAATAAAATGAAATAATACGTATTTAACGTTGTTTTAAGATGAACCTGTCAATCTAGCCCTTCTAGCATATATATATATGGAAAACTCGGAGTATCCTACACTAGGTAACATGCATAAATAAACAACAACTAATCCTATCAATCCCTCATCTTCCCAATCATCTAATCATAAAGCAAAATGAAAATAAAATAAACATGCATTATTCTCGTATCCGAATCTATCATAGTAACAAAATTAAAAACACATGCCGTCAGGCTTACTTTACAGTAAAATAAAAATATCCTATCTACACTGCCCTAGTACCTTAACATAATTTACATATCATGCCATAAATAACACAGCGTCCTAACTGAATTTCACATGACGACTCTCGGAATACCAGGATAGCAGCTTACATCCCCGCTGATTGAGGGATTTACACCATGTTAATCACAGCATTAACATGTGGGAATGCACTTCCTTCTTCTGCATGCATAGCCATCATCTTGCTGGAAAATAATTCACTGGAACACAGAAGACTTTGGTTGACAATATCTTCGCTGCTCAGTGCTACGAGCCGAAATACCCTTTCTCTTTACAAGATCGGCTAAACACACTGATATATTTATAATAAACACTTCACTTAAAGGGTGAGAATACAGTTTTAAGAGCAGCACACGGTTCGCTCCAACTGCACAATTTAAAATATTATTTAGAACCAGTTACTGTTACTGGAATAACACTACGTTAATCACGATCACCAATCAGAGTTTATGCTTCCGCACTATCCAAGCATTTAACACAGAGTGACACTCTCCAGAGCTTGGGTTACTGAGGAGGCTTCGGTGACGCCATTTCAATACTGGGGTTCCCATGTGTCTGAACCAACCACCAATCAGAAAATTTGTCATATATGATGACACAATATTAATTGTGATATATTTACAGAACACAGCTCAAACACTAGCAAATCTCTTTCACCAATTTTTATATTACATTTCCAATTACACTGACTGACAGAGCAAATGCAACACCAAGGAGGAGTGGTTCGAAAGGGATGAAAGTTGGGGAAAAAACAGAGTCGGCACGGAAGAATAATTGATGTTTATTTCAAACCGATATGCAGGTTACACAATGCGCACGGCATCGACTCAGTAGGATGTAGGACCACCGCGAGCGGCGATGCACGCAGAAACACGTCGAGGTACAGAGTCAATAAGAGTGCGGATGGTGTCCTGAGGGATGGTTCTCCATTCTCTGTCAACTATTTGCCACAGTTGGTCGTCCGTACGAGGCTGGGGCAGAGTTTGCAAACGGCGTCCAATGAGATCCCACACGTATTCGATTGGTGAGAGATCCGGAGAGTACGCTGGCCACGGAAGCATCTGTACACCTCGTAGAGCCTGTTGGGAGATGCGAGCAGTGTGTGGGCGGGCATTATCCTGCTGAAACAGAGCATTGGGCAGCCCCTGAAGGTACGGGAGTGCCACCCGCCGCAGCACATGCTGCACGTAGCGGTGGGCATTTAATGTGCCTTGAATACGCACTAGAGGTGACGTGGAATCATACGCAATAGCGCCCCAAACCATGATGCCGCGTTGTCTAGCGGTAGGGCGCTCCACAGTTACTGCCGGATTTGACCTTTCTCCACGCCGACGCCACACTCGTCTGCGGTGACTATCACTGACAGAACAGAAGCGTGACTCATCGGAGAACACGACGTTCCGCCATTCCCTCATCCAAGTCGCTCTAGCCCGGCACCATGCCAGGCGTGCACGTCTATGCTGTGGAGTCAATGGTAGTCTTCTGAGCGGACGCCTGGAGTGCAGGCCTCCTTCAACCAATCGACGGGAAATTGTTCTGGTCAATATTGGAACAGCCAGGGTGTCTTGCACATGCTGAAGAATGGCGGTTGACGTGGCGTGCGGGGCTGCCACCGCTTGACGGCGGATGCGCCGATCCTCGCGTGCTGACGTCACTCGGGCTGCGCCTGGACCTCTCGCACATGCCACATGTCCCTGCGCCAACCATCTTCACCACAGGCGCTGCACCGTGGACACATCCCTATGGGTATCGGCTGCAATTTGACGAAGCGACCAACCTGCCCTTCTCAGCCCGATCACCATACCCCTCGTAAAGTCGTCTGTCTGCTGGAAATGCCTCCGTTGACGGCGGCCTGGCATTCTTAGCTATACACGTGTCCTGTGGCACACGACAACACGTTCTACAATGACTGTCGGCTGAGAAATCACGGTACGAAGTGGGCCATTCGCCAACGCCGTGTCCCATTTATCGTTCGCTACGTGCGCAGCACAGCGGCGCATTTCACATCATGAGCATACCTTAGTGACGTCAGTCTACCCTGCAATTGGCATAAAGTTCTGACCACTCCTTCTTGGTGTTGCATTTGCTCTGTCAGTCAGTGTATATCTGACTTCTGAAACTGTGGAAAACCGATGAATGACAGAAACTGACTTTAGCAACTGAGCACGTTGGTCATTCTGGAATTAAGATTTGGCGCGGTGTAGCTTCCATGTTTGCCAAATCCTGAATTTCCCATTGGCTGAAATATCTTGCTTGGTCAGCATCTAATACACGTGTCGATCCTTGCCAACGCTTGGTTACGCCACCCTTTCTCACGGTCATACGGAAATATGAAGCAATGTCCAGCAACTTACTGTCTTGCTCAACATCCGGTATCAACTATCTTAGGATACGATACTTTAACATATTAGACTGTAACTTGTATGAATAAAATTTACATATTGGGTCAAATAATATTCTAATTATTACTATGGGCCGGCAGGATATGGCTCAACATAACTAAAGTTATATAGAATTAAATTTCCGATCATTTATGTCTTTTTACCATACCGGCTATGATAACACAGATATTCATGAATTTGTATTTTTGTTCCTAAATCCATATCAACGCCGAGCCACGAGAGAATGGGTTAGCAGAATTTAATGAAAATTGGTATACAGAGTTGGGGAATAAGAAACTACAGTCTAGGCTATAAACAATTTTATTCATCCTGGATGAAACTGTAGTTTAGGGGAAGGCGCCTAAAATTTAATTTTTAAATACGTATGTTATTGGTCCTATCAGAAATTACTACATAACAAAAGTTATAGACAATACAATTTCCGATCATTTGTGTGTTATTCTGTTTTACCGTACTGACTATGATAAGAGTGGTATTTCAGAGTTGGAAGAAAACTAAATGTGAAGGCCTACAATATCGAAAGCTCATACAATTTATCAACAGTAACTTTACATTGACCCTTGTTTGTTGTGATGTTCTTTCTCTTATACTTCCACTCAGCTCCGATATATGGGATTATTGCTGCGTACCAAGAATAACAACCTGACTGAATATTGGTGGGAAATGGCTGGGGAGTTAAAAAACTTTCTTCTTTAGCATGCCATTCCTCTAGTTCATACATTTTCTGATACTGCTGGTACGTAATATACTGGTTCATTATAGTATTCCAACTCTTCGATCCCTACTCTGACGCGCTGTTTTGAATGAGCAGTGTGCCCATTTAAGGCAGAGGCTCACTTAGTAGCAGCAGTAGTAGTTGTAGTAGTGGTAGTATGACCTGGTCTAGAATTACAGTTTAGACCACATTTCACTAAATAACTCAAAATTCAACCCGGAAAAGAGCCGTTTCTTAAGAAAAGCTTCTTCCGCTTCATTTTTATTAAATTCTACATTAATTTTATTCCAAGTTAGCAAGTTGCCTCCAAGTCAGGTAGATTTTTCCGCCGCCAGTGTACTGAACTGAGATTTTCCGACTCATCGAGTACTCCTAAGAAACAGATTAGTAAAAAGACATAGTTTTTGCCCTGGGACTCTGCACTATTTGACTACTCCCCCCCCCCCCCGCCAAAAAAGACGACGAGTGTTCACGATCACGGCTGTCTGCGGCTTGGTCATTCCAGCTCGGGAACTTTGGCAGGGTTCGTTAAAAGTGAAAAAATGTGTGGTTTTTTATTTGATCGACTATTTCATATGAAAGCATTGCTTTTAATCGCGCCATTCCTACTGACGTCATAGTAATGACCTATGCTCTATTCAGTTGGGAAAACCAATAAGGCAGTCTTTCTGAGGATGTAAAATGGCAGGTGGAGTGTGAGTGTCTGATAAAATGAAAACTCCCCAACCTGATTGTGACTGTTGGTAGGCAACTGGGCCTACATGTACAATGAAAATGCCCTAACCCAGTTTTCATATGAGAAAAGACGTTTGGTGAATTCCCCATAACGTTTCTAGGGTAACATTAAGAGCTATGTAATTTAATACAATCTTGCTCACAACGTGTACACTACCTAACCTAGAATTCTGTATACAAGGTAGAATTCCGTAGCAAAGCACGGGTACATCAGCTAGTTGTAAAGATAAACTTGAACTGAAGCTAGGAGAATACTGAGGAGGATTTAGTCCCTGTAGAAGCTGCCCAGAACAGATAATCACTTTTTTTGGCGATATTGGCTTTACGTCGCACCAACACAGATAGGTCTTATGGCGACGATGGGGCAGGAAAGGGCTAGGACTGGGAAGGAAGCGGCCGTGGCCTTAATTAAGGTACAGCCCCAGCATTTGCCTGGTGTGAAAATGGGAAACCACGGAAAACCATTTTCAGGGCTGCCGACAGTGGGGTTCGAACCCACTATCTCCTGAATACTGGCCGCACTTAAGCGACTGCAGGTATCGAGCTCAGTGATAATCATCTTAATATTAGTAATGGATGTCTACAAAAGAAGGCAAAAACAAGAAGTCGTAACCTTTGTAGACAAAAAAAAAAGTTATGATTGTATTTTCAATGATGAAGATACTAAGGAATTTCGGACTTCATCCCAAATTAATAAAAATGATAAAAAAACCCTAACAAACAACAAATCCAAAGTAATATTCAGAGGAGGAATATCTGAGCCATGTACGATTAAAACGGTTATGACAGTGAAATAGTTTATCACCATTATATTTCAACTGTGCTCTAGAATACATGATGGAATGGTACAAGGAAAATCCTAAGAACATTACCAAGAATGATCAAATAGACTTAAATTGCTTTGGGTTTGCAGACAACTTACCATTACTAGCTAATAACATTCAAGAAGCCAGAAATCAAATAATAGGTCTACAAAATATAGCACAAAAAATAAAGACTGGGATAAATGTAACAGATCCACTAGTAATAAACCATGTAACAGTAAGTAACAGGACAGTAAAAATGTTGCTGTTTGAGTCATCAGTCCATAGACTGGTTTGATGCAGCTCTCCATGCCACGCTATCCTGTGCCAACCTTTTCATTTCTACATAACTATTGCATCCTGCATCTGCTCTAATCTGCTTGTCATATTCATACCTTGGTCTACCCCTACCGTTCTTACCACTTACACTTCCTTCAAAAACCAACTGAAGAAGTCCTGGGTGTCTTAAGATGTGTCCTATCATTCTATCTCTTCTTCTCGTCACATTTAGCCAGTTCGATTCAGTATCTCTTCATTCGTGATTCGATCTATCCATCTCACCTTCTGCATTCTTCTGTAACACCACATTTCAAAAGCTTCTACTTTCTTTCTGAGCTAGTTATCATCCATGTTTCACTTCCATACAATGCCACGCTCCACGCGAAAGTCTTCAAAAACATCTTTCTAATTCCTATATCAATGTTTGAAGTGAACAAATTTCTTTTCTTCAGAAAGCTCTTCCTTGCTTGTGTTAGTCTGCATTTTATGTCCTCCTTACTTTTGACATCGTTAGTTATTTTCTACCCAAGTAACAATATTCATCTAGTGAAGCAGTTTAAGTACCTAGGGGAAATTATAACATAAAACTTGGACAAGAAACCTGCATGGCAAGAAAGAACTAATAAAATAATAAAAGCTCAAAAAATGACATGGTCTACATACAATAAAAAATGTCTTATTGATCAAAACAAAACTAAAACATTACAAGACGGTGGTTCAGCCAGAGGTGAGATATGAAAGTGAAACATTTTAAAGTCACTCAGAGAAACAGAATCAACAAAATCCTAAAAGTAGAGAGAAGAATAGCTAGAACATGCATAAATAAAATACGAGGGTCGAGTCATAAGTCATGGAACCAATTTTTTTTCTCACGAACAGGAGACAACACAGAAAATTTAAGATATTCATTTGGAAATATTGGGCATGTACTTATGCATAGTGCCTGAAGACATTCTGATTTCAGGAGATTCTCGTAGGAAAGTGACAGAACACAGGCCATTGGTAAACATTGTTTTATTATGGTATAGACAGCAAATACACAAGACTACATACAAAGGACAGGTCTCCACTGGTTACAGACCTTCGAAATAATCACCTAAGGTTTTCACTGTGTGTTGCCAACGGTGGGGCAGGCGCTGACTACCATTCACTGCATATGTATCGCTAACGTGTGATACCTTTCTCCGAAATGCTGTTACAATGTCCCCTTTGTTAGCAAACCGTTGTCCACGTAATGGCTTCTTGACTTTGGGGATTAGATCATAGTCACATGAGCTCAGATCAGGCGAATAAGGCGGGTGTGGAAGAACCTCCCATCTCCACCGTTGTAAGCGACGCTGAACAATGGCTGCTGTGTGAGCTGTCGTGTTATCATGTAGGATTATGGCGTTGTCCAAAAGATCTGGACTTTTGGTTCGCACTACATGGCGCAATTGGTACAACAGAAAGGCAATGTAGTATTGATTGTAATTGTAATATTTTAATATACGATCGTTGCTCCTGCTTGTTGACGTCCATTTTGTGACGCTACTGTTGTTTACATACACCCATCTAGTGGCATCATACGCAAGTACATACTGTATGTTTTCAAGTGCATATCTTAGATTTTCCGTGTTGTCTCCTGTTCGTGAGAAAAAAAAATAGTTGCCATGACTTATGACTCGACCTACATATATCAGAAAGATGGACCATGGTGGATATTGCCAAATAAAGCAGTGTACAGAGAACTGGAGCCCATCACAGATACTATACTGAAGAAGAGGATCTTTTTTTGGTCACATTATTAGGGCAACAAAAACCATATTACCAAGAAAAATTACAGAGAAACTGGAATCAGAAGCATCAAGTGTGGATTAAGGAAGTTAGAGAGGATATAGAAGAACTAGAAGTAACTCTGGACAGTTTGCATAACAAAACAGAAAATTTAAAGAACTGAAAAACAAAAAAAATAAGATTAAAACCAAAAATATACGACGACATACAACTGAAAGGATATTTACAGATGTGGAATGACATCAAAGATCAGATGATATAGATGTTGATTCCCATAGGGAATTTATATTGGTATTAGAAAAGATCAGAACGAATGAGAAGCTACTGGGCAATTTGGAAAGAAAACTTATCGAAGATGATGACCAGAAAATGATTGATTGAAATGGTCCAATGAGGCCATATAAGCAGAAAAGAAAAGGCCATTTATGTCAGTCATTCCTTGAGTTAAGGCAATTCTGATATATATAGGGTTGGAAAAAAAAAAAAAACAGGCTTTTTTAGTTTAAACCTCTTCTTTTCAAAAAAATTAAGCCAGGTTTCATTTCAAATATTTAGTTTAAATTTATTTAAATCAGTTGCAGCTTCTTATTAACTATATACGCTGATTCTTGACTCAAAGAGAAGTAGATAAGAAGGCATACTCTTGCTCAAGTTTTATTGGCAAATTACTTGAATGTTGAAATGTTTGAGGTGTACTGATTTCATTCAAAACTGACTTTTCATTGCTACAATGTTGATAAATTAAGCAGAAAATATTTAGTAACTATTACATAATATCAAAACTAAACCTTTAAGTATAGAGGACAAAAAAAAGCACTCATAGGTTTATGAGTGATGATCATCAAAAGATCAAATAACGACAGTTATCAATTAATGAACATAGTTTTTCATGGCTCATTGTCATTTATTAAATAGATATTATTTCTGGATTAAAGCCACCTTATATTAACGAGTCTTAAAAACAAACAAAGCTGAGTTTTCAGCCAAGTTTCATTGGCTTTCATCAGGGCAAAGTATATGAAGGTCTGCTGATGACTGTAAGCATAGAAATTCTTCAAGGAAAATGGAAGTCACAACAACATTATTCACAGCCTTCCATTAACTGGACTCAGGGATTGGCGCGTACTGTGGTTGTTATCCCTCATAATAATGCCATCATTTCTTCAGAGTATTTGTTAGGGCAATAAAGAGGATTGCGTTAAATCAAGGTCACTATTTTAAAACAGAAATTTGAGTGACATAAGTGTGTACGTAGTGAAATCATGTATAGGGATTTTTTGGAATACTATTAATCAACATTTCATTTTAAACTGTCTGTGTTTTGCATTAGAACAATCTCGTGACAGATGTTGCATACTCATACTTCTTCTGCTTTTGGTTTTCCCCCAGAACAGAAAATGGTTTGCAATGTTCTGCTGAGTAACAGAAGGATATTCTTTATAAGCACACACTTCTCGCTTTTCTTTCACACGTAAAATCATTTGTTTATTCATCATAGAAATTTGTATGCACTGGACAGACAGACTGGTCAAGATGTGCTACTGTTGAGCTCTTTATCCTCAAATTACACTGTCCTGCGATTGTTTCATTGCCACCACCCTGTATTGCTTTCTAGGATGACTTCTGCACCCTGAATCAGGATCCAGTGTTGATTTTTCCCCATCACATCACATTTTCTCAAAAATCCTATATTACGTTTATTTCATCACATGCACTAATGCACTTTTTACGTTGTTAGGAAGAGTGTTGCTTTAATTTAGATTTCCATATTCTTTTATTAATTTATTTTATTATTTTATTAATTCGACGTCCTCCAGCCATCTCGTAGTCCTGTATTATCACGCTCAGAGTGTAGAGCTGGCAACTGTGTACAACATAGCCAATGTGCGGTTTTGGCTGAGTGGCATCATTCTCTTGTTGTGCTTTGTCCGTGACAGTCTGAGTTGTGTTTCTCTTGCTAGTGAAAAGGGATTTTTGTCTTCATAAGCGTTCTATATGTGAGTGACGTACTGTGTTAATATTTTTATTGAACTTACATCTATCAACCTGCCACAACGTGGCTGCAAGAACAATCCAGATACATTCTGCTATGTATTTGGAAGTTGTGTGCCGATGAGACAGCGACGCAATATAACCGAGTTTGGAAACCAAGACAAGCCGTAGGCTCCACATAAGGCTTGTAGAACTTGTATAGAGCAGTTACGGCAATGGGTGAACGGTAAGCGAACTGCGTTGCCATTCGGTATTCCAATGGTGTGGCGAGAACCCCCAGACTACAGTACTCACTGCTACTTCTGTTCTGTGAATGTGAAGGGATTTAAAAGCAGCAACGAAGGTAACATTGTGTATCCAAGCAATGTTCGATCTGCAGTTTTATCCGTTCCTCATGGCCCTCATTCACCAGTATCACAATGTTCAGAACATTTACAGGATTGTCCCTCTTCCTAACCTGACGCAGAAATGGCAGACACTAACTCTTTACTGTGATTTCTTCCCTGAATGTGTTGAAAAAGAACCGAGACTGATCGAGCAAAGTGCATTAAATGACTTTGTTCGAGATCTGGGCCTTACAAAGGAATCTGACGAGTTACTCGGGTCTAGACTTCATTAAAGGAGCATTTTGGCACCAGGGACGATGTACTATTGGTACAGATATCGCGAACAAGAATTTACACCCTTCTTTTCTGAAGTGGGAGCCTTGGTTAACTGCAACAACATTCTGGAGGTTATCTTAAAAACTAGCAGCACCACAGTATGACCCTGTTGACTGGAGACTTTTCATCGACGCTTCCAAGCGTAGTTTGAAGTGCGTCCTTCTTCACAATGAAAACAAACTTGCATCCATTCCCGTTGCTCATTCAGTTATTATGCGAGAAACATATGGAAATCTCAAAATGCTATTGTGTAAACTGAAGTGCCAGGAACACAAGTGGCAAGTGTGTGGGGATTTCAAAGTAATAGGTATTCTGTTAGGTTTACAAGGAGGTTACACAAAGCACCCCTGCTTTGTGTGTAAGTGGGACAGTCGAGCAAGGTTACATCAGTGGACTCAAAAAGAATGGCCATGTAGACAATGGATTGTAGGGTCGAAAAACATAAAAAAAAGAAACTCTTGTTCACAAGAGCAAAATACTGTTACCTCCGCTTCATATCAAACTGGGGATTATGAAGCAATTCGTTAAGGCCCTAAATGATGAAGGTGAATGCTTTCAGTACCTGTGTCGTCGATTCCCAGGCATCGGTGGTCCAGATACCAGAAAACTTCTTTCTGATGTTAATTTTGAAGACGTTTTTGTGTGTTGCAGAGCAATCAATCAGCCTGGACAGAATTCCAGAATGTGGTCAAAAACTTTCTTGGAAACACAAAGGATTTAGACTGCAAACAAATGGTGGATAGATTGCTTGTTTCTTTCCAAGATTTAGGCTGCAAAATGAGCTTGAAAGTGCACATGTTACATTCACATCTAGACTATTTCCCTCAGAACGTTGGAATGCTGAGCGAAGAGCAAGGAGAAAGATTCCATCAGGATCTACAGGAAATGGAACGCAGATATGAAACAAAAACATGCTGGCAAATTACTGCTGATTATTAAAGAGAGAAGGTCCATCTACTCCTCTCACATGAAAAGCAAGGCGAAGACGTTTCTTATACTAGGTAGGACATTATAAAATTGAAACCGTAGACTTACTATTTTCAGTACATTATGAGGCTTAATGCGTGGTAAATTTTGGTCCATTTGGCTGTGTTTTTCTACAGATCTGTTAACACAGTACACTACATATCTATATTATGTTCATAAGTATGCCCGTGTAAGATAGGAGTGTTCAGATGGGTGAAAAATAATAAGAAAGAAGCATTCTTTACCTGTGATAATGTGTAAGATAGGAGTGTGCAGATGGGTGAAAATAATAAGAAGCGTTCTTTACATGTGATAATAGTAATCTTGAATGTGCGTGTGCTGCATATTTATCAAATTTTGAATTTGCACAAAAATCTGATGTGATAGGGGAAAACTGACTTCAGTTCTGAAATCAGCATGCCCCAAATATAAAAGATCACCATGTAAACTTCATGCAATGATCGGAAAGTTTGAATTCGCAGGTCTGTACCAGTAAAATAGCCCGACTTTATGAATTAATATTAAAGTTAGCACGAAGTAGGTCTCAGGGCAATTCTGGGTGGTTTCTAGCTAGGGCTTGGTACAGGAGGCAGGGTCCTATCTACAAGAAAATTTTTAAATTGATTGAATAATAGTTTTATTCAGAAAATGCATTTCAAAGTGCACATCACCTTAGTGTTGATAGTCGCTGTCTTCAACCTTTTGATGACCCGTGCTCCCAGTTCACCAGGCTGAACGGGGCTGGAACACATTCTGGAAGTCGCCAATATTTCGTTGAGATAAGGCTGGAACAGCCTGGTTGGTTTGATATGGGTTTGAGTCTCGAACTTTCGACGTTGTGGACGGTCTCCGACGATGATACGGCTTAATCACTCGTCACATAACTTACACGAGTGTCCAAATTTACACAGTCCCCCGACACTTTGGTTTAACAGCACTGTTTCATTTAATATGGATGGGATATGCCGTCGAATTCACTCTTAATCTTGTAGATAGAATTTAAAAGTTCACTAAAGATGTAGATGCGAGTAGCATCGAGATTGGAAGAAAATAAAGCACAGTTCATGAATAGAAATAATGAAACTGAAAATTGTTCACGCACTTGGCACAGTTCGTGGTGATTTTCCACTAAATAAAGTAGCACTTGACATTGAAAGAAATGTATGACTGCTCTGGAGTTTATCAAAGACACTGCTGTCAGTCATGAAACAACACTAACCACTTTGACGAAGAAATAAAGTTGTAATGAAAAGTACAGTTCGTTGTTAGGCGCGCTTGACATTAAATAAAATAGGCCACTGTTCGAGAGTTTGTCTAAGACACTGCTGTCAGTCACACACAGATAATTTACACACTGTTTAGAAGAAATAATACACAGTTCTGTTTGAATTGGATTAAAAATAACCAGTTTGAATTCACAGTGAAACACTTGTGTCGCAGTACGCGATTATACTTTTATTATGGTAATCATTTGCAGTAACATTCATGGGAAAGTTCGAACACTTTCATAAATACTCGTGTCTATTAAGGAAATTATGCCGACTGGGATTTGAAGAAAAAATGTCACAGTTAATAGTATAACGTAGTAGTGTCACATTGAAATTAATTATGTTTGTTCAGATGCTAAGTTTCACACAGGCAACGTGGTAATGAACTCAGTTCTACAAGAACAAAAGTAAGTTGCATCGAGAAGTTTCTACATGCGCACAGAATATAAGTCCGACTTAACTGTTGTCACCTAAGTCCAATACACGACTTGTCATAATCAGAGTTTCAATACGCGCACAGATTATAAGTTCAATACGACTGTAAGAGTTTGTCCCACATGAAGACTTTAAATATTCGTTCCCTCAGAACGTTGGAATGCTGAGCGAAGAGCAAGGAGAAAGATTCCATCAGGATCTACAGGAAATGGAACGCAGATATGAAACAAAAACATGCTGGCAAATTACTGCTGATTATTAAAGAGAGAAGGTCCATCTACTCCTCTCACATGAAAAGCAAGGCGAAGAGTCAGGCTGTGGAGAGTCAGGCTGAACACCCAGCTATGACTGTCTGATCTGGGTAAAGTGAGCTCTCCTTATTTTCAGTGTGGGGCTCCTACGTCATCAGGTAACGTGATCGCTTGAGGCTGATTATCTCGCGAATCCTTTGACGGATTATCTTGAGATTCACAATTTGGGACGTCTATGTTATCCTCTTCAGAATGACATATCGCTCAAGTCGCTGCAATTAATATTAGAGAAGTTTTGAATTTTTCTCAATGGAATGTTCGCGAAGGTGTGACGTTCATATCCAGAATATACCAGGCCATGCAGGCTACACGTGGCGTCAGGCAGGTAGTCTAACTTGTCCCTGTAGTTACATCACACACACAGCTGTCGGCGGCTCGCCTGTTCGCTCCTCCGAACGTAAACAAACCAAGTTCGCTCTGAACGTCTTGCATGATGATGAAGTACAATTAATAGCAAAAAAATACGGCATATACAGGTCTTAACCGGTACAGGTCAGTATTTTGTCCAGGGTTCCAGAGCTTGTCTTGTATATAGTCCATTGTGAATGGGGAACCTTAAGGAAGTTCCCATCTATGACAAGACGATTCAGTTCCAGAGCAAGTAAATCTCAGGCACCATGCCACACAAAATAAGCTACAGATAATGAGGGTCATTAGCACACTCAACCTGCTCACATTCCTATAGGATCAGGTAAGAGTCATGTTTACGTTCAAAGAAATAGTTTCTGCATTCCTCCCGACAATTTTAAACCAACGGTTCGTAATATATCGTGCACATTTATAACTTTGTACGACTCTTCCATACCTCTGCCACCAGTGGTGAATGGCGGTAGGCGTGGAGGTGGGGGGGGGGGAGGGTGGCCTAATATCTAAGTAGTTACTATACTGTTTTCATATACCCGTTTGTTGCTAGCAATAACTGTGGGTGGCGATATAGAGGGTGTTGACTATTTTTATTTTCTGTTTAGTGCTTACATTTTCATATCACTGTTCAATTCTTTGAACAGAAACACAGTCTTAGTGGCTTTCTGTGTGCGTAATCAATTTCGTACTTTTGACTGCACTAACCTAAAAGATGAAAAAATTCTTTCAACACCTACTGAAGAAGCTGGTGCTGTAAGTAACTGTTTAATAATGGGGAAAATTACATTTATCAATATCATTCATTTGACTTTTCCATCACTTGCAGGTTGTAAACAGTGATGTGACTTCTTTCTTGAAAAGGTGAGGATGTTGACTGAAACTTGACAATTAACGGACGAAGGTATTCATATACGTTTCATTAAAAAATCCATAATTTTACACCAAAACTTTTAAAATTTTGTCAGTAGTTAACAGGAAGGTAAATGAAGACATTTATGCTATAAGATTGCCCAATTTATCATTTCAGGGCTGTCCAAGAATTTTTTGTTAACAGAAACGGCACTTTTTTGAGACTACATAGCAACTACAAAAATGCATTTATTTTAATATTTCTTTCGCCGAACTATTATCGTTAGTGTTCTTGATGTCCCCTACTAAGTGTATTAGTTAATCACGATTAAGCTAAGAATTATAACACATTCTGTCAAAAATTCAAAATTTCAAAAATATTTTTTCATTTCTTCGTACTCAGTTCTTGAACGAGGATGTATTTTTTCTCAGTTCTAGTACAGGACATTCCTAAATTAATTGTCTTCCATTTGAGACCTTTTTGAGGTAGATATCTGAATTAGAACTCGATTTATTGTTGTTCGAACCTAAAAACAAAACATAATTTTTAGTTTTGAGTTAATTAAGTTTAAAGATTTGTATTATGATTAGCCCTCTTTCTTTTTAACTGAAAGTATTAGAATTCTCCCGCTGCATAGGTGCGGCCTTCCTCTTCAAGTTTCTTGTCCTATTTCAGCTTTCCTCTTCCCCTGAGGTACCTCCTTCGCTGTCTTTGTTCAGCAGTGCTCTCAAGCTGACTTCTGCGTACACGTACCTCATCAGCTTGTGACACTCCTGATGCTGAGTACATGTCAGGCACAACCTTCATTCTTCTTACAACCTCTATTTCAACCTTGTTTCCAACAAGTAAAGTGTAAAACTGCATCCATGACACCCAGTTTGAGAGTGGATAGCCCCACATACGTATTTTTCCTACACCTCTTCCATACCGTACTGTTGAATGACTCATTGGTAATTTGAGTGAAACCGTGAAGACATGTTGATAACTTTTTGGATTACAGAGCCTTTCATATACAGGCTTCATTGCATTTAGGACTTCTAGTGGTATTCCTGTTTTATGTTTATAATTTTCAAGTAGATTGCCAGCTTTGGCTCGATGGTATGAACACCAACTGTCTGTTATAGGGCACCAGTGATGGAAAGGCCTGTCTTTATGGGCAGTCAAATGATACAATGTTGCCCATATAGCATTTGTCATATCTTTTACGAAACTGTAGTTGGAACGCAAAGCAATTCCAAAATAATTCTGACACTTGTCTATCAGTGCTGCAGTTAATTTGCATCTACCACCCATCTTTTTGTTATGTTGTACAATTTTTCTAAGAGCTGTTCCTAAACGCTTTTGGTAGTGGCCCACACATTCCATTTTATTGACTTCTTTACCATTGTATGGATTGGAATCACACACTGCGTTGTAACTTTTGGAATCCCCATCCCCATAGAAATATACATACTCCAGACCTCTACTCTCACTTGAGCAAGAAAATATTTTTATTGTTCAATATTAGGCGAAGACCCACTGTAATTTTTGGCACAGACTGCAGCATGATTAGCCTTCCAACCTAAATAGGATGGGGAATGCTTATCATCATTTGAATGCTTCTTACATCCAGTACAGTTTCTGGACATTATCCCAACAACAAATATACATCCAAATGCACACAGGTAAACAGGCAACATGACAATATTTTCACTCAAAACACACAGTTATGGAAACCATGGAAGCTGTCATTACTAAAGAGTATTACTACTGCATACAAAGAATATGCTCATGGAGCCGTCTATGGAGAGCTATTCTGTAACAACGAGCCCCAAATTTGAATTAGAACATCGAAAGGAACCATGAAATTCTCCGTGCAGCGAAGCCACGCCCACCTCAGACCAAGACACGGGTGCACTGTTCCCTTTAAATCAATTTTCTGAGCATATTTATGCAGGAAACATGTAAGAACTATACATTTTCATAAAGTAAAATTAAGCTTTCATCAGGAAACAAAAATGAAAAAGTGAAAATTCCGTCCAAATATGTCATTTCAAACGTATATGAATACCTGAAGTGAACTTGACAATTACGATGACTTTGCAAATCCAAATGCTGCTTTCTCTCCTTTTTCAGTTAAATCCAATGCCAGATTCTGTTCTCTTGGATCCAGCATGTAAGCTAAGAAACGAGCTGGTGTTAGAGCCATATTATATTTATTATTTGTAGTTTTGTGCAACGTATTTGTCCTTCAAATTCAATTTGAAGATTCTTCCACACATGTTCTGACTCCAAAATAATGCAATTTGCTCACTCACTCCTTTTAACGTCATATCTCAAAAATCTGTGGTTTTTAGTTGCGACTGTTTTCAGAATGCCCTGGAAGAGTAGTGTATTCCTGCAAGATCATCACATCTTTAACCCAATATTTAGCTGCTACAGACCAGAAGTGTCGTTTCTGCATTATAAAATATTTCAGGATTTTTTTTTTTCAAGTGTGTCACAAGTTAGTTACCGTTGAGTAGGAAACATCTGTGTTGTTTATTACAAGAGTTTATTATTTCCTCAGAAAACACTATTGCACACAAGGTAAGAGCATTTTTCATTCTTTGTTTTGTATCAAGAACGTATTCTTTGGTTTTATGTCAGTAGTGTAAGAGATCGAAAGGCTTCCTGTTATAGTTTATTTTGATTTATGACGTTCTTGCACAGTACGTGAGAGACATCAATTGTACTATTTTAACTTGACACTATTGTCAGTAAAACATCTTCCTCAGTCAAAGTGGTTTTGTAACAATTTGTTTTATGACGCTCTTCCAAAGAAAAGTATTATTAGGTAAATGTGCAGTTTCATTTTGGATTGTGTCATTATTGTCAGTAAGAGATCTACTGTTTGAAAGCCGTCACAGGTTATGCATGCATCTTCCTGTCACTTCTTCGGTTGGTAATTAAACTTTTTCTTTTCCAGATTGATCATTATGACTTCTCGAAGGAAAATGTTAATAAAGGTGACACTAAATGTTACTGAAAGAGTTCCAAGAAGATGCTTCGTATGGAAATTCATCCGACAGTAGTGGTAAGAAAATTTTACAGCACGTAACACTGAATATGCAGTAAATCTTAAATACTTGTTAAAATCAGTAATCTAGAAATCAGAATAGTGAAAAAAATCAAAATACAAAGAAAATCATTTAAAAATATATTTTTAATTACACTCTTGTAAATATTAAGAAAATTCAAATTTAAAAAAACTGTAATTTTATTTGTTTTTCTGTCTACTGCAGGAATTCATAATTCTGGATCCAGGTCTGACCAGTCAAGCTGCTCTTCTTCTTCTTCATCAAACAGTTCCAGTGCTTTAAGTGATGAAGCAATTCTGAAGTTGTTAATGATTCTGATGTAGACAAAGACTGGGATCTTCATCTAACGAAGAAAGCAGTGAAGATGAATTCCAGAAAGACATTGACCATGTTATCATGGCCCAGACACCTTCCAGCAGTGATGATTGTAAAGTTAGTAAGGTAACTGCAGCTGACAGCACTCTAGATGTCACGCATTCAGTACCATCAGCTAGCACTGTTAGCCAAACACGTGACCTACCTGTAACTACTATCCCCTGCCTCACCCAGTAATGCTGAAACCTCCATTGCTACTACCGTTGATATTCTGAGTCCGGTTGAAAATGGTCAACGAAAAACAAATTAATCCAGCTGGAAGAGGAACATGTGGAAGGCAGCTAGAAATAGTGGGAAAGCGTACAAAAATGTGAAAGAAGCAAGAAAAATTAAAGCTCCGAGTACAGATAAATGTCAATTAAAGTGCTCTGAGAATGAAAGGAAGTGTGTTTTTTATGCATATTGAAACCTGGGCCACGTTGCCAAACAGAAAGTGCTTATTCATAACTGCACATCAGGAATTAGACCTAAATATAGTTATGCATGCAAAGGTGGATAATGGCCATGATAGAATCATAATGCTGTGTTCTTTTTTTAATCTGATGACAGATATATTCATGTTTGTAAGTTGTTGTTCAGAAGTACCTTAGATATCAATGACTGCCCTATTAGGAATAGAGTTACAGCCCATATCAACAGAATTCCTAATGTTGAAAGTCATTATATGCACAAAAACACCTCAAAACACTACATTGAAGGACTCAGAAGCATAACTGACATCTACAGGTATTATGTTAACAACTTCACTTCAGTAACTTCAATTGCTTCTATAACATTTCCACTAATAACTTCAATTTCAGTTTTTCCCAGTGTAAAAGAATTATCCGTGTGAAACGTGTTGCTTATGATAATGCGTCAGAGATGGAGAAAGTGAACTTGAAGACAAGTTATGATCAGTATTTGGTTGAAAAAAGAGCTATCAAGAAAAGAGGAGAATGATAACAAACACACACTAGTGTATCAGTTTATGATATACAAGCTGTCATGCCATTACCAAAAGACGACGACTATGCTTTTTACTATTCATCTAAATTGAATGTCGTAAACTTTACAATTACCAATCTTATGAAAAAGTAATACAATGTTATGTTAGGGATGAATCAAACGGCCACCATGGAACAAATGAACTCAGGCCATCTGTTTTAAAATATATTGAGAAGAACACTGGAACATCGAAGGATGTAACTTTCTATTCCGGTAATTGTAGCGGACAGCAAAAGAATCAGTTCATGTTAGCTGCATACATCTTTGTTCTCTGTAAATACGGTCTGAACTCCATCACTCACAAATTTATAATCAAAGATCCTTAACCAAAACAAAAGGGATTCCGTTCACTCTTTGATCAAAAGGAAAATGAAACAAACTGGGGGATTCAGACTTTATGGAAGCCATTATTATCAGAAAAGCCAAGCAATGTAATGTCCTGTTAAAACCTGCTTTCACCCAAAAGCCTAAAATTTCTGACACTAAAAAGAATCAGTCACCAGTTATGTGCATTTAAGGCAGTCGCCTAAGTGACAGTTTCCCTATCTGTCGTTTTTTTTAGCCTTTTCTTAAAGGATTGCAAAGAATTTGGAAATTTATTGAACATCCCCCTTGGTAAATTATTCCAGTCCCTAACTCCTCTTCCTATAAACGAATGCCTGCGAGAGTGGAAACTGTCATCAAGGCTAAGGGTGGGCCAACACCATATTGAATTCCAGCATTACCGATGGAGGGCGCCACAAACTTATCATCCCCCTTGGTAAATTATTCCAGTCCCTAACTCCTCTTCCTATAAACGAATGCCTGCGAGAGTGGAAGCTGTCATCAAGGCTAAGGGTGGGCCAACACCATATTGAATTCCAGCATTACCGATGGACGGCGCCACAAACTTATACGTCATGTTCAGCCAGGTGTCCGGATACTTTTGATCACATAGTGTGGGTCAATCACGATACAGTCCATTTGGTCTCCTGAATCCAAGATATCTGCTATATCTTGCTGGAATCCTACAAGCTGACCTTCAGAGGAATAACCTTTCCTGAACCCAAACTGCCTTCTATCGAACCAGATAGATAGATAGATAGATAATGCCTTTATTGGTGGCGAAGTTAGGGCTCAAGGCCCTCTCTTACACTTAACCACTAGATGAGTATACATATACATAACTTATAATTTCGAATACAAATAAAACAAATAATACTGATAGCAATAATAATAATAATAATGAAAGAATCCTTAATTTTAAAATACACAAAATAACGTACACTTAAATTATGTAACTGCAGTAATCCATTCATTCATCCCATTCATTCCTTCATTCACTGAACAATTATCCAGCAAGTCAGCGGGATCTACCCAGCAAATGCTCCCGGCAAGCCACTTTAAACTTGCGATGAGAAGGATTTTCTCTAATGTTCGCAGGTAGCGAATTCCATGACCTAGACACAGAGATTATGAAGGAGCGGTTGTACACAGCAGTGCGGTTTATAGGTATGGCAAGAGAGGAACCAGATCTTGTATTGTGTTCATGATAGGACGAGAGGTAAAAAAAAAGATGAAGACAGATAGTCGGGAGTATTAGTGGAAAGAACTTTGTGCAGAAGCGATAGCATGTGAAGTTCACGGCGCTGGTGCACTCGAAGCCACGACAGCTCCTTATAATAAGGTGATATATGAGCATCATATCGCAGATTAAAGATATATCTTATGCAGCTGTTCAGGCTCCGGTCCAGTTTCTTGTTACTGTCCCAGGTTATTCCAGTCAACACAGTGTCACAGTAGTCAAATATAGGTAGTATAAGAGAGCGAATTATTTGTACTTTAAGTCGAACAGAGAATATATTAGCGAACCGTTTCAGGGGATATAAGCTTTTATGTACTTCATTGCATGTGCTTATCACCTGTTGAGTCCAGTTTAGAGTCTCAGTCATGATAATTCCTAAGTTGGTCACTGAAGTAGAGTAGGGTATGATTTTATTGTTTAAAATTATTGGAGGGATGTTCTGTTGCTTGAGGGAATAAAGGTTTTTACTGGTACCGATAATAATAACTTGAGTCTTATTTGGATTCATTAATAAACTGTTTTTATTTGCATAGTCACTAAGATGTTGAAGGTCAGAATTTATTTTAGTAATTGCAGTATCAATATCACTCGGTTTTGAATGATAGTAAATCTGTATATCATCCGCGTACACTTGCAATTTGCAGAATTTAAGAGCTTTTGATATATCATTAATTTGGATGATAAATAGCAGTGGTCCGAGAACCGACCCCTGAGGGACGCCGAGGGTCTTCCTTTGCCATCCTGAACTCAAATTTCCAACTGTTACATGTTGCCGGCGATTTTCAAGATAAGATAAAAAGAAACGAAGTGATACACTGTTAAAATTTAGCTCTCGAAGTTTCTGCAGTAGTAACTGAGGATTAACAGTGTCGAAGGCACTACTGAGATCTAATAATGTCAATACAGTCACGTCCCATTGGTCCATTGCACGTCTGATATCATCTGTCACTCGTAGTAAAGCTGTCGCAGTGCTATGTCCTTTCCTGAAGCCGGATTGAAAGGGATTCAAGAGGGAATGCTTGGTAAGGTATTCAGTAACTTGTGTATGAACTAGACGTTCAAGCACCTTGGATAAGGGTGGTAGAATGGATACTGGACGATAATCTGTAGGAGAATCCAACTTGGAGCTCTTCGGGATGGGTCTAATTAGTGCATCTTTCCAAACATCTGGGAAAACTCCGTTTGTCAGGCAGTAGTTAAATATATGAGTTAGTATTGGCAGAACAGCTCCTAAGATATCCTTAATAAGCGATATAGGAATGTCATCATTACCTGTGGCATTAGATGTTATAGCGTATATCACACGTTTAACTTCATTCGAGCTGACATTTCTAAAAGAGAATTGCTCATACACAGGCTGATCTTGTAACAAGGGTAGTGAATTTTCTGGGAAGGAGGTAGAGGCTATTCTTGGCCGTGCGAAATGATCATTTAAAACATCTAGCGATATGCTTGGCACATGTTGCTCTACAGCTTTACCTATACCTAACGTGCGTAATTTATTCCATTTTTGTCTCGGGCTGTTATTGTTCATCAGTTCCTGAAAGTATTTATATTTAGCATTCCTAATTAACTGTTTGGTTCTGTTTCTCAGAATCTTGTATTGCTGGAAATCATCTGTGTCATGCGTCTGTCTGTATTGTCTGTAGAGTTTGTCACGACTGGCCATAGCAGATCTTATCTCGGCCGTTAGCCAAGCGGAAGAATGGCGGGTGATTCTTACCTGTTTCTTTGGTGCGTGCTTGTCAAATATTTCCAGTACCAGGGAATTGAATTTGTTTACTTTAGAGTTAATGTTCTGAAAATTACGTATACTATCCCAAGGCAAGTTACATGCATCGTAGCGTAGTTTATTCCGGTCCATATGTCGTAAGTCCCGTATTGTAATGTAGCGTCGTTTGTACTTAGGTATTCGAGTAGAATAACACACGTACAGTAGGTCATGTGAAGAGATGCCAGGAGCAGGGATCTGTCCGTGCTTAATTACTTTTTGAGGTTGATTTGTCACAAGAAGATCAATTAAGGTATGACTTGTGCGGTCAGAGTAATGAACATGATTAGTAGCGTTGAGGGGTAAAATTGTCATGTTTGTAGCGATAAATAAATTCAGTAGATTGTTCGCGTCACTAGTCTGCTTCAAAAGGTCAGTGTTAAAGTCGCCCATGATTATAATGTCATCGTATGCCGAGATAAGATTTGCTAATGCCTCTTCAAAATCATCAGTCTGTCTTATTTTAGGCGGCTTGTATACAATCCCTATCAATATCTTTTATGGCAGTCTAATTCTACAAACATAAATTCCGGTCGCAGTGTAAGTCGTGGGTCAGAAGTGGAAATTATCTTACATTTCAGGTCATTTCTGTAATAAAGTAGAAGTCCACCGCCTATTTTGTCAATGCGGTCATGGCGTAATATTGAGTATCTGTCAAGGTTAGCTGTCGATGACGGCATGTCTGTACGCATCCAGCTTTCACTGATTCCAATAATATGTACATTGTTCACTTCAAAAATAGCCTGAACCTCTTCTATATGAGGTAATAATGACTGGCCATTTAGGTGACAACAATGTAACGATCGCGGGTGGCTACTGAGCTGCTCTTGCAACACAAGTCCTGTTGAAGGTGGTAGGGACGAAAGAGAAGGGGAGGGTGAGGGCTGTGGAGAGGAATGCAGGTCAATAGTATTACCGTTATACTGGTCAACAATCATATGAAAGTAAGCAGTATGAAAAACAAAAGTTAAGTAAGATGTAAAATAAGCTTACCCCAGCAACCTGGTGAGTAGATTCACTGACTTTCACAAGCACACACATACACACACACAAATATAAATTAATTATCGGTACTACACACATAATATCTTTCTCTTAATTTCACGAGTTCATCCTACTCCCTGCAATGTTTTTTAACTGTGCCATCGTGGATATTTGAGATTTGGTTCCATCTTCTCTTAATACACAAATGCGTCCATCTTGAGTCCAGCATTTCTGCAGTCCCCGTAAATCCCTTGCCTGATTAAGTATATGTTTTCTCGCACTTGTGAGGGACTCAATTAGCATGAGCCCACTGCCCTTCAAAGCTCGCTTTGCACGCCACACTCGATCACGATCATGGTATCGTAGGAACTTTATAATGATAGGCCGATTTCCCTGTGAGACCACTTCAGCAGACGTTCTATTTCAGCGGCCTAGCCTGTGGCAGCGATCCACATCAAGAGTTGAAAGTTCAACCGAAAGTTTATTTTTCAGTGTGTCCAGCATTTTAATGTAGACGTCCTCGGACGGCTGTTCCGGCACACCATGCAATAATAGGCAGTTCCGGCGACTGTACTGTTCGGCCTCGTCCAACGCGTCGTCTTGTTTCTGGAGCCGATCTTCAAGAGCCTTCAACTCCCCTTTAAGCATGGAGATGTCTTCGCTGGCCTGTTTCTTGAATTCCTGGAACTCGGCACCAAGCGCTTGGAGCACGTTCGGTGGGTTAGCGGCACTGACTGCTGAGTCTAGGCGAGCTTGAAAGTCTTTCATGCTATCTTCGAAAGCCGATATCTTAGCTACTTCCTTTACCGACATGATAATTATATTTTAAAGAAGAAGGCACTTAAATATATCACTTTTTTAACACTGATTAGCACTTTCAGCTGATTAACTTGCAATTTAAACAGGGTATAGCAAGAGCAACTTTACTCTACCGTCTCATTCGGTGCCAGTTATTAATTTTGCAAACTTGTCTAATATGATCAGAAAGAATGCTTTCCCAAAGCTTACATGCAACGCATGTCAAACTGACAGGCCTGTAATTTTCCGCTTTATGTATGTCACCCTTTTCTTTATACACAAGGGCTACTCTAGCAACTCTCCATTCATTTGGTATAACTCCTTCATGCAAACAAAAATCAAATAAGTACTTAAGATTCACTACTGTATCCCAACTGACTGTCTTTACTATATCTGCAGAAATCTTATAAATTCCAACTGCTTTTCTAGTTTAGTAAGTTCTTTCAATTTCTCCTTTTTCCACAGTCATTTCTAACTATTTCTTTCCATCCTGCCCCTCCTCCTTAGTTATTTTAGTTCTCTGTTATAATATAGTGGGTCTTTACCATTCCTTACCACCTTTGAAAGTACACACCTGTTTACAAAAGTTTACAAAACGCTCTATGTAAGTCTTCAAAATTGAAACTGCACCTGTGCCTTTAGTGTTATTCGGGAACAGTACTTTTATTTTATTTAGCTTACGGTACAAATTAAGTAGTATTATGAAAAACAACGAATAATTTATGAAACAGAATAAATTAAAAGTCAAGATAAAACGCAAAGTAGGAATCGGGAGAGATATGTCCAATTCAGAAAAATAGAAAGTAAAAAAAATAAAAATACAAAAAGCACAGAAATTATGAAAAATGTAAGTAAATACATAAATTAACAAGTGAAAAATGTGAACTAAACTAGGACGTGTTGTTGTTGCAACCATTGAATAAGAAACAGTGTTATTCAGTTGTTTGTTTTTCTTACTTTTGTATTATTATATTGTGTGTTTATTTTGTTATTTTGTACTTTTTCTATTTTTTTACTTTTGTATTATGTTTTGTATGTTTGTACCTTTTTCCCTCAATCGTTTTGGAATTTGCCTAAGAAAATGAAAATTTTATTGCCTCTATCTGTGGTTTATATTAATAAAAAAAAATTCCTGTGCCTTTCCCAAACTCTTTTCATTTAAACTATAAGATCTAATAAAAGTAAACATCTAAAGAATAAGGTATAACTGCCTGTTTGGAATGAAATTATCCTTGCAAGGGCGACATAGCTCAAGATACTTCAATGTCAGAATCAAATTGTATTAATTTAGTGAAAATAATGGCATATTTTGACATACTCTAAGCACCATCTATGAAATTTTGAACAAGAACGTCATAAATATTTTAAAAAAGTTTAACAGTTGTATGTTTTAATAATTATTATTTTTAAAGCAGAGAAAGTTGTCAGGTATTATCTAAAAAGGATCTGCTCTATAGTAAAAAGTTCAATCATAGGCTTAATATTTATTTTCAGTACATTTTATTCTTCTTTTGATGATGATGATGATGATGATGCTTGTTGTTTTAAGGGTCCTGACATCGAAGGTCATCGGCCCCTATTCTTCTTTTAAACTTTAAAATCACTCTCTTGAAAAATTAAATTTTTTGAGATATGACCTTGTTGAAAGGAGTAAGCAAGTTATTTTTCTGTACGGCACCAGTGGCAGTTGCAATAGGCTTCAAACAGTTAAGCATATCCTCAACATAAACCAGACCTCATGGCACAACAACCCGAAAAAACCATAGCATACCAAGTGACCACTGCTCAAAAGTCTGCAGATTACAAGGTGCTGTGTGGTCGACATGAAAACTTGTCTCGGGCTTAATTCTTGGCTATCTCGCTATCTCACCATCAGATAGCTCCTCAATTATAATAATGTATGCTAGGCAGAACCAGCCCCCATACCCGGGGAAAAAAACCTGACCTGGCTGGGAATTGAACTCAGGGCCTCTAGGTAAGAACATGCTACCCCTGTACCACTAGGTAAGCATATCCCCTACATTCTGTTTTAATACAAGATTAGAAACTTGTTTTCACTGCTTTATCAATAGTTTCACGATTTTCTTTACAAATTTGTACCAGAGTTTGCCAGGCTTTAAGATATATCTCCAGGCAGTCTATCATGGTATTCCAGTGCACTTCACTTGGCACATTTTGGAGCACCAGATTTTCTATAACATGAATTAGCAAAGTGGCTGTTTCTGAAGTATTTTATTACATTTATCAAATGTTCTCTCACATTTGGAACCCAAATGCCATATACTAGCTGTTTTAATACAAATTCTGAGTATCCATAAGTGTTGACATCCAAATCTTCATAATTTTCAAGCAGAAGAGACATTTTTAAATATTGACAGCATTATATTAACAACAGAACAAACTTTGCACTCTAAGTACTCTTCACATTTTGGAATGCTGTTATTAGCTACTTTTGCCTGATAATTGGCAGTGTAAGCATGACCAGATGTGTTGATAATGTCTCCTAAATAAACATTGCCTGTTTCAGTGGTAACTTAAAGGCATTTTTTAGGTTCATTGTGAACATTTGACCTATCATCAAACCCTCGACACATACTTTGATTTTTCAGAATAAGGGAACAAGTTTTCTTTTCCTCTTCATAAATAGTTTTCAGTACAGACCCATCAATTCCCTTTCTGTTTGGAGGGGTGTGACCTGGGCAGAGTTCTTTCACAAATCGAGGATTATTAAATTAATGTAGTAATGGTCCACTTTTCAGTACTATAATATGCAATATTCTGAATTACATTAATTAGGGACTAGTTTCGGCCAGGGTTGGCCATCTTCAGCCTTAATGTAAAACATCTAATAACTAAACAAATGTATATGCATACAATTGACATAAAAGAAATGAAACAAATATATACAAATTGACATTAAAAACTGGGATGAAATTATGAGTAAATTTGAAAATAACTAGGTTCTAGCATCTTGAGTATGCTCATCATCGAGACTCTTTCATGTATTAATTTATATACACAGAACTGTTAATTCTAATACTGCTGTCATTAATAATTCAATTGTAAACGGGAACTGGTTAATGTTGATCCCGTAGTTCATCACCAAATTTATTTGAGTGGTGTCAGCCATATGCAAGTCATTGGACACCGCTTTAAATAACCACTAGCTGACGGAGAACTGTTAGATGTTGTTTCGTCATCAATCAAAGTAATAAGATGAGGTGCTCTCGTGGTGCTTGTTAAGTCATGCTGAAATGTTGTTGGACATTGTCAGGACGGCACATGAAGATGAGGTTAAAACAGATCTTTTCATAGCGTTAACATCCTCAATTTTCATAGGTTATAAACTTCAATTCAATACGGATCAGAACCATGCATTTTATCCTATGAAAATTTAGGATGTTAACACTATGAAAAGCTGTATTTGATGCAAATGTAAAATTAACTACTTGCTCATCTAAAGATTGCTTCGGCTTTTGTGTTGACCAAATCACATTTGAATCAAATGATGATGTAACTTTCTTCTTACCCTAAAAGTATTCCAAATTATTTTCATTTCCCTCATTAGAAGAAGGTGATGCAATACCAGTAGTGGGAGTGGTGAATGTGCCTGTCAAAGTTGTGGTTGGAATGATATCTTTAAAAAGATCAAGTTCATGTTAATACTGTGTTTCCCGGATGGATTAGCGGTGATATATTTCTTCTTGCAACCGAACCGGAAGACACACGCAATATATGCGTTATTACACTTGTGCACGCTTCCTATTATATCCTCACTCTTAAAATTAACACACACCCTAGACCAATTCAGAAGCATGTAATTTCCTTCACCGAGTCATCTGAGTGAATCCCTAGAAATTCCTCAGGCAGTGGTTGCACTTGAGCTGCAAAGCAAAATAGCAGTATTCTACTTTTAAATCTAGGTCTTTTATGCATTAAGTTTTTTTTTAAAATTATACAAGAGATAACATTATCAAATAACACACAAGCTCACCAGACAAAAAGTGTCACTCCTGGAGAAATCAATTAATTAGTTAATTTTTGAAGAAGTTTTTTTTTTTGAGATGTTGTGGGAAGTCTCCTGGCTGGTCCCACTATGCTTGCTTTCTGTTATGCCTTGAAAGAATCCCTACAACACCTCAAAAACATTTTATTCAAGAATTAACTTCAACTTTGATTTTTCTCAAGGAGTTTCCCCCAGTCATTGTATTTTAGGTCTATTGTCAACCTTAAGTTATTTAGAATTTATATGGAACAACAACAGCAACATTTCTAGTATTTTGAAGACAAGATCGTCTCTTCAGTGTTGATCCCTAAAATTATACAATGCCTCATGAACTGCAACTGAAAAATACGTATTTAATTCTAGACTTCTTCATAACATTGAAATTTCAACACACAGTGCTCCCTGTAGTGTTATAGTGTCTCATAAACAGCATCTGACAGAATTATTTAATCTTCACATTTTGTTTACCTGTGCATCATCTTTTATACTTATTTGTGGTTGGCTGAAATTTCAATACACAGTGCTCCCTAAAGTGTTTTAGTGCTTCACAAACAGCATCTGACAGAATTGTTTAAACTTCACATTTTATTTACCTGTGCATTGTCTTTTATACTCATTTGTGATCGGCTGATAATGACCAAGAATACTGGTCAAAACCGGTACCAATTATAATTAAGTAGGAATGTAAAACGTGCATTTCTTATTTTAATAGTATTGAAAGGTTGAACCATCATATATCTTCTTTCAAGTTTATCATTACGAAGAGGCTAAACTTCATCACCGATATTATGCAGTAATCTTCAAAGTCTTCTAACCTTTGTAGATGCTGGAATAAATTTACCCCCTCCGGTCTTGTACCGCTCCAACTTGTCCTTCAAGTAATCTTTTTTCCCCTGTTTCTTTTCAGGTTGTCGTACAGGTATTTTGTTTTGCTGACCGCGTGGTCACATTCATTTGCTAATTCATTCCTTCTTTTCCCTTTAGTGTTGTACCATCTGTCTTTTTTGTATATTATACAACATTCCCACATTTAGAAAATAAATTGACTATCATCTTTTCCAGTGAAGTAAAATTACTACCCCACAGATATTTTTCCCATCATCTTTCATTATAATTTCTGCTATGCATATTCTAATTTACTTTCTCCTGGAAGGACGTGGGTTCGAATCCCCGTCAGGAAGTCGTAATATTTAAGAAACAAGATTTCCACTTCCGCAGGTGCATATGGCCCTGAGGTTCATTTAGGCTACACCAGAAATGAGTACCAGGTTAATTCCTGGGGGCAAAGGTGGCCAGGTGTATAGCTAACCACTCTACCCCATCACGTGCCGCGGTTAACAATGGTGGAAGCCTTTAACTTCCACTCCTCCAAGGGCCTTTATGGCCTGTACGGAAGTGGCTTTGTTTTTGTCTTTGTATATTCTAATTTACTAATCTTGTCCTAACACCAAGTAAGTTCAGTTTCAAGTGGGACATCTTATTCTGAGCAAAAAGAATACAGGTGAAAGGTGACAGATGAATAACATTATACCTGGTACCATTCAGAAGAGCGAAGCAATATTGATGCTACATACTGCTGACTCAGTCGTTAACATTAATGCCACGTTAGTTAATGAGCTCTTTATAGAGTTCTCTGAAACGCATTTTCCGTAATACCATGTTAAAATCTTAACAAGGTGTTAAGTAACACTACGTTAGCAGACTTTTAACAGTGGTTGATGAAACTGGCCCTAGATCTTTGGAAATGATGCTTCTCCCCTGGTTAACTGTTCGTGGGTAATTTAAGAGTTGGAAAGGCAAGTACAATACACGTTAGCTCCAAGTGTAAGGACACTTAATATAGTTCATCTGGAAGCTCTGTGTGGAGAAATTAGTTTTTGTTTTTTGTATAATATGATCTTTTATATTTTAATATTATTTGTACCATCCACCAAAACGTATCTTAGGCATTGAATGAAACAATATAATTGAAAATAATGTAATTCATGCAGTTTATGTAAAAACGAACTGTGTAAATACATGTTTTTTATTTATTTTGCTCTTAAATAAATGGTTTGAAAACTGTCTAATGGCTGAAATCCATCCTTTTGTACAGAATTATGATGCGTGACATTATAACTTCTGTGATACATAATTGTCTGATTTTAATGATGAATTTATTCATTTTAACTTTTTTTCCCGTGGTATAATTTGACAATTATATCTTGAATTATATCTTATGTATGTTAAAGCAGTATGTATGCCATTTCTTCCCACATGATCTACCATATCAGTTTTCATAATTTTTTGTCATCATTCAACTACTCACAAAAATTGGTTTCATACACCTTTCTTCAGTGTTATACCACATACCAGCTCACAAGTTCTCAGCTTGTTTGCTGACGCCACTGTCAGTTTGACTAAAGGATGAACCATCATCAGGTTTCCAACTCATTTTCATTTGCATTTGAAGAGCACAGTTTGTTCCTCTATGATTTGATAACTGTCAGGATTAAATTGTTGATGCTATAGATGATGTTTTAATACACTGGCAGCAAGAGGGAAATAGTTTACCATAATGACTTGATACATGCAAGTGACATAATGAGTGTGAAAGTTCATCTACTGTTTAAACAATAGTTGTGCAATCAGAGAGCCCCGCTCTTTGAGGTAACGGCATGAGTGTAGGATGAGCCTAGAGCTGCTGACTTCTAATAGTTTGTGCTGTAAAGACTAGATGGTGATATGTGGAGTCAAGGCACAAGCAAAGCCATAGTAATGTACCTAGCTGAGTATAGTAAGTTTACGCATTACAATTGTATATTTCGTTTGTCATTAATTGGTTACGCTGTATTCCTAAATAAGCTTTTACGTTGCCATACAGTATTTCTCTGAGTACAGGTAGGAGTCAAAGGAGTATTTAGTTATCCCATTTCAAAATAATTAACTTTGCTTCCTATGCAAAACCTAATGAAATGAATGTAATTAAATGTATTTAGTTAGCACAAGGCACTCTGTATACAAAATAACTCACTTTGTTTCCTCACCATAATCTAATACACTGAATAGAACAAGACATAGGTACAATAAAACTGTCAAAAGTTTAAATCTCTGTAGATACGTGCCCCTTCACTAGTTGTTACTGAGAACTTTTGGTTTAAACAACAGAGCTGGATGGAGAAGGAGGCAGACCTTGTAGAACCACTAGGTCTGAAAATATAAAACCTTTGAACTATAGAGCAGCTCCCAGAATGTTATCTAGAGTTTAAAATATTGCATAACTGAACGTTGATTTCCTGAGTGTTTCCTATAATAATAGTATTTTCAAGTTACCAGACTAGGTTGATACTTTTTCCTCTTGCCGACTTCTATATTTATTCTATTTTTAAAATTCTCTATCCCTCTTCATGAATGATGTTATGTTGCAGCTTCAGGATACTACATATTACATTATTATTATTACTATTGTTTTTGTTATCATCCAGTGTCATTATTTCACTATATATTTTGTTTTTGGAGCTGGTAGTCTAAACGTTTTACCTTCTTTTTTGTTTCTTTTTTTTGTAGACAGTATCATATATCATTAATATCTTTCTCTAATAATAATAATAATAATAATAATAATAATAATGGTGTGTGGCCTCCAGAGTGACATGGTGCAGGTCTTTTAAGTTGACACCATATAGGCAACCTGTGCATCTGTGTGAATGGGGTCCTATTTATGATGCCAATTGTAATCGATATTAACCAATGAAAGGTAAAATCCTTGATCCGGTTGAGAATCAAACCCGGGACCCCCTTGGACCAAAGGTTAGCACACCAACCATTTAGCCATGGAGCTGGACATCTTTCTCTGATAATTTACACTGCTATATGGTAATATTTTCTGGTCCAAAGTTTAATCAATAATTTTATATATACTTTCAGATGATGGCAAGAAACTGGCAGATTATGCTGTTACTGAAGGATCTGTATTATATGTTCTTCTGAAGAAGCCAGAACCTGAAACAACCGTCCTAAGAGATTCAACTTACAGGTTTCTTAGACAATACTACAATGAGAGTGATTCAAAAAAGATTGTTGAACATTTCATGAAACGTTTCAATCAGTCGGTTACAACCTTAAGCCTCGATGATCTGGAACGAATAGCTACAACATTCCTTCAAGATGAACAGAAGTTGTTAAGTATGTAAGAATATTTTAAACAAACTGTCAACAATAATTGTAATGGTATTTTGTAGCCTGAATGATAACGGAAACCTTCTTTCCATACTTTCTCCAATTGCTGTACTGTAAATACATTGTGTGTCTCCCCCATTGTGTGTTACACTTTATTATTGCCTTCCTTTATGCACAGTAATACAAGTTGTTTTTACTACTTCAACTTCTTAGGAGGTAAGTGTCTACCAATCAAATAAGGATGGTATCACTGAATGAATTATAGAAAATATTTAATGTAAATATGTGGAGATAATTACTGTGTATTGTCTCAATATCAACCGTTCAAAATTTGCATATTTCTTCTGATTTTCCCTGAAGATGAGCCATTTATTTGTAATGTAACCTCTAGAATATATTAATCGTATTTACTCAAGTAAGATGTATCCCAAAGCTTTTTTTGGGTGAGTTTTAGTAATTTTTAACATTTTGTTAATTAGTACATTTTACAAACTTAAGGAAATACAAAAATATTTTATTGAAATTGTATTGTCAAGTCATCATCCCTAGCAGTCGTATTACTACTAAAAAGCCACATAGGTGATGCATCAGTCAAACAGAAATAAGATGTGGAATATACTGTAGTCTCCCTTACCAAGATATACAACTTGAACTCACTGACAAACTTTCAGAGGTTGTTGAGAGATACCTTCTGTATGGGTATACAGGAACTGTGGTCTCTCATCGCTCATTACGGAGTAATAACATATTATTTATTTGATTTGTTACCCCAATTAACCCTTTTTTCTGTGAAAATACTTTCACAACAGTGAAAAAACCTGTAATATGCAATAACCAAAACGTACAACACAACAACCACCATCAGATTGTACACGTACTCTTTTATTACAGTGTGGTAATCTGTTCCGCCAGTGTACTGTTCAATGCAGTATGTAACAAATGCAAGTATTGTTGAAATGATCCTGGCAGTGTATACAGCGATGCACCATAGCCTGTCTTACATGCTCAGGAATGCTGGGAGTTTGGCATACTACTTCCGTGGCTGCGACAATCCTAGCAACCAGGTCATTGTGAGTATCAATTGGTGTCTCTTAAAATAGGCTCTTCACATGCCCCCAGAAGTAATAGTCCATTGGTGTCATATTTGGTGACTGAGCTGGCTATGGAACATTATTACTCTGTAATGAGCCACCAGAGACTGCAGGTCCCTTATGCCAATATACTCAGAAAATATCCCTGAACGTTTGTCAATGGAGTTTTGGTTCACCCTGTATGATTTTTGTAGAAGAATGATACTTGTAATTGACCAAGCTCTTCTGCAAAATTTTTAGTCTGCATTTTGTTTATATTAGCTGAAACTGCAAATCTATGGCCGTTTTTTTTCCTATCAACACTTGTATTTTGACTGTGAAAATGTTGAAACTGAACCATGGAACAAATCCCTTGATGACAGTATTGGGCAGAAAGTAATTTACAGGTGTAATTCAGGTTTTCAATAAATCCACTATGTTAATATAATTTAACATGTTATAAGTCGTTTCCAGCCCTAAGTATAATCTTATTTAGGGCAAATATTCCAATCTGTAAATCTGTTTGTGGTTAAATACAGCACAGGATATATTATTAGAATGATCTTTGACCTATTTAGTAGTTTATTTATTCATGAATGGGTACCTGAAATTTTAGAACAAAAATGTGGGTGATGAACATAATTTCATCTAAAAGGATGTGATATTCTTCTTGCTGACAACGAACAAAAATTGGTAGATATTTTAGAAAGAGTGAAAACAATAAGTTTGGAGTATGGATTAAAGATCAATCTCAACCAGTCATACATACATACATACATACATACATACATTATTATTAAAGACTGTTATGCCTTTCAGCATTCAGTCTGCAAGCCTCTGAAAATTTACTAAACGTCTTTAAATCATTAGAAACTGAGTCTAAACATCATAGTCTTTGGTCTCCCCCTACTTCTCTTACCCTCCATAACAGAGTCCATTATTCTCCTAGGTAACCTATCCTCCTCCATTCGCCTCAGATGACCCCACCACCGAAGCTGGTTTATGCATAGCCTACAGCTTCATCAATCGAGTTCATTCCTAAATTACCCTTTATCTCCTCATTCCGAGTACCCTCCTGCCATTGTTCCCACCTGTTCGTACCAGAAATAATTCTCGCTACTTTCATGTCTGTTACTTCTAACTTTTGAATAAGATATCCTGAGTCCACCCAGCTTTCGTACCCGTAAAGAAAAGTTGGTCTGAAAACAGACTGATGTAAAGATAGTTTTCTCTTCGAACTGACTTCCTTCTTACAGAATGCTGCTGATCGCAACTGCAAGCTCACTGCATTAGCTTTACTACACCTTGATTAAATCTCACTATATTACTATCCTGGAAGAAGACACGTCCCAAATACTTGAAATTATCTAGCTGTTCTAGCTTTGTATCACCAATCTGATGTTCAATTCTGTTTAATTTCTTACCTACTGACATCAACTTAGTCTTCGAAAGGCTAATTTTCATACCATACTCATTGCACCTATTTTCAAGTTCCAAGATATTAGACTGCAGGCTTTCGGCACAATCTGCCACTAAGCCCAAGTCATCAGCATAGGCCAGACTGCTTACTACATTTCCACCTAAATGAATCCCTCCCTGCAATTTTATACCTTCCAGCAGATGATCCATGTAAACTACGAACAGCAAACGTGAAAGATTACAGCCTTGTTTAACCCCTGTAATTACTCTGAACCAAGAACTCGTTCTACCATCAATTCTCACTGAAGCCCAATTGTCAACATAAATGCCTTTGATTGATTGATTTTAATAATATACCTTTAATTCCATAGTCCCCCAGTATGGCGAACATCTTTTCATTTTGTACCCTGCCATATGCTTTCTCTAGATCTACAAAACATAAACACAACTGCCTATTCCTCTCGTAGCATTTTTCAATTACCTGGCGCATACTGATCCTGACAGCCCCTCTGTGGTCTGAAACCACACTGGTTTTCATCCAACTTCCTCTCAACTACTATTCGCATCATCGCTTCCAAGATGCCAGTGAATGCCTGGTATACTAATCAATGAGATACCTCGATAGTTGTTGCAATCCGTCCTGTTCCCTTGCTTATAGATATGAGCAATTACTGCTTTTGTCCATTCTGATGGTATCTTACCAACACTCTATGCTAATCTTACTACTCTATGAAACCATTTCATCCCTGCCTTCCCACTATACTTCACCATTTCAGGTCTAATTTCATCTATTCCTGCTGCTTTATGACAATGGAGTTTATTTATCATCCTTTCCACTTCCTCAAGCGTAATTTCACCAACATCATTTTCCTCCTCCCCATGAGCTTGGCTGTTCACAACACCACCAGGAAGATTTCCTTTTACGTTGAGAAGATGTTCGAAGTATTCCCTCTAGCTGTCCAGTGATTCCCTAGGATCTATTATGAGTTCACCTGAATTACTCAAAATACTGTTCATTTCCTTTTTTCCTGCCTTCCTTTCTTTATTACTGTCCAGATAGGTTTCCCTGCTGCTTGACCAAGCCTTTCCAGTTATTACCAAAATCTTCCCACGACTTCTTTTTGTATTCAACAGCTATTTGTTTCACTCTGCTTCTTTCATCTACGTACAAAGCCCTGTCTGCCTCGGCCCTTGTTTGGAGCCATTTCTGATAAGCCTTCTTTTTACATTTACAAGCTGCTCTCACTTCATCATTCCACCAAGATGTTCGCCTTTTCCCACTTTACACACAGTTGTTCCTAAGCATTCCCTTGCTGTTTCTACTACATCATCCCTGTATGCCATTCATTCTCTTTCTATATCCTGAGCCTGCTTACTGTCTACTGTTCAAAACTTCTCACTAATCATATCCATGTATTTCTGTCTAATTTCCTCGTCCTGGAGATTTTCTTTCCTTATTCGCTTCCAGACAGATTTCACTTTCTCTACCCTAGGCCTAGAGATACTTAGTTCACTACAGATCAGGTAGTGGTCAGTATCATGGAAAAATCCCCAGAAAACTCATACATTCCTAACAGATTTCCTGAATTCGAAGTCGGTTAAGATATAGGCTATTATGGATCTGGTACCCCTAGCCTCCCATGTGTAGCAGTGAATAGCCTTATGCTTGAAGAATGTATTCATAAATGCTAAACCCATACTAGCACAGAAGTCCAGCAAATGCTTCCCATTCCCATTAGCTTCCATATCTTCCCCACATTTACCAATCACCCTTTCGTATCTTTCAGTTCTATCTCCAAATCTCGCATTGAAATCACCCATTAGCACTATTCTATCCTTGCTGTTGACCCTAACCACGATGTCACTCAATGCTTCATAAAACTTGTCAACTTCATCCTCATCTGCACCCTGACATGGTGAATACACTGAGACAATTCTCATCCTAATCTACCCACATCATTCGCTCATTTTCGTGCCTAACAGAAACTATGTTGCGAGCAATGGTATTCCTGATATACTGCCCTTCACTTTCTAACACCCGTCAAGTACACTTTATAATCTCCTATCTCTTCCTCGTTATCTCCCCAGATGCATCCTCCATCGAATTCCATTTCATTCGCCAAGTTGTTTCCAAGGAGTCCCTCACCTATCAAATGGAAGTGGGACTCCGTTACTCCCATAGGTCCAAGGCTTGCTTAAAATGTTCTGAGCTCGGTAAATTCATGAAGCAGGATGCTACCCTACTTACATATAGTCCAAGTGAGGGTCTCTCCTCTAACGGGTTATGGACCACTGGTGGATTATATAGTCCTAGCCGCCTGAGCACAAAGAGGGCCATTACTCAGAACATGTCCGAGATGCTCACTCCCATTCCATAGCAACTGGTATCCCGACTCTCAGAATCACTTACTAGGCCACTCAGCTGTTGCCCATGGTTCACGAATTTGGACGTGACTACAGTAATCCATCCACACCATGAACCATAAAACAGTCAAAGCTAATGATAATTCATCAGTATAACAAATTGAGCTCACAGGCATTCTACAAGAACTAGAGATTACGGATGACTTTGTATATCTAGAATCATTCATCAGCAGCATGGGGAATTATGAGTAGGAGATAAAGTGGAGATTCATCCTTGGAAGGGTTGTCATGAGAAGGATGGAACAAAAACAAAAGTCTTACTTAGTGGCAACTCTCGCATTTTCAGTTTTGCTTTTTGGATGAGAAATGTACCCTAATTCTTCCGGGAGGGCGGGCCAAGGATCTGGACTAACAATCGTTGGACCAACCCAGAGGCTACAATGCCAAGACAATAGGTTTAAACAACTTGACTAGAACATTTATTTTACAAATTAATAACAACAAACAGGTTTGGAAGCGCTTGAGAACTAACATGTTTAAGTAGATGGGTTTGACCCGTTTTCATTATTCACATGTAAGTACGGGACCAGCCCCATATAAAACAGCAATATAATTCTCTCCTCCTACAAGAGGACTAATACCAACGTAAACTATTTGGCTTGGTTCCAGATAATATTCGAACAATAACACTGGGCTGAAATCTAGTTCACAAAATTTCTCCAATAATACACCATCTAAAAGTCAATATAAAGTTGACATTCCATTTAGGTACATTTGCAAGCGAAACACATCGCTTCTTAAACTAAACGCCCAGAACATTGTGGCACTTTACATATCATTTCCATGAGCCCATTCTTTAGCTCCTACTGTGACTACAAGGCAAAACATCGATATCTAAGGCTCAAGTGCCCACCAATAGCTTTAAAACTAGATATTGAATTAAACAAAAGTTACACTTAGTTTCAAATTATGTTTTTCAATGATAGCTCAAGACCAAGCTTGCTGTTATCTGTACACATACCAAAGATGCGAGATACATGGCTTTACATTACCATTTCTTAGTTCCTCCCTTCATCCTAGCAACATTTTGAAAACCTTAACCTCTTACCTCTCATGCCCCCTCATGGTCTTTGGTTCGATGAAAGACAAGTGATCTGCTTAAAGTGCAGCAGCTGAGTGAGTGTCTCCACCACCCGGTGAGGCGAACCGTCTCGGCGGGAGGGGAATGACCCATGTTTACGTCAGCGCGCTCCCTCTCTCGGAGAACCGGCAGGGTTTAGCGCAAGTGAGCGGGGCATGAAGGAAAGAAAGAAAGAAAAGGGGACGGGCGAGAAGGGCGCCCCAGGATGGAAAGAATTCCTTACCCTGGAGCCATAAGTTAGGAACTGGGAGAGAACACATTTATTATAACACATCAACGGGTGTGATGCAAAGAAAGCAAGCATAATTAGATATCAAACGAGCTAAATAGCACATCCACATACATCAAGGTTTTTATGGGGGGGGGGGGGGGGAAGATAAAATTCATGGCTCAGGAGACATGGACTTGTAACATGTCCAGGGTGAAATTCAAAAATGCATTTTACATTTGATGTTGGTGAAGAATGCTACATATTCCATGGATGAAAGAAACAAATGTCTTCATCATAGAAGACCTGAATATAACTGAGCTTTTGTCATTCTTCATGAACCAAGGAATTCTGAGGTTCTTTGGCCACACAACCAGCAGAGATGGAGTGAACCTTTAAAAGCATCTTACAAGGAAATATAGAAGGGAAGAAATCAAGAGGAAGGCTACCGTGCGTATGGATTGACCAAGTGAAGAGGATCAGCAAATAATCCAAGCTAATAATGAGAGAGGTTGAAGTTCAGCAAGAGCAGCTATGTCAAGATTGCAACAAGAAATGGGGTCAATATACTCAGAAATATGCAACACGAATCATGATGATAAATCACACAGCTGGAACAGTTAGATGGTATGGAGCTAGTATGTTTCTGTGTCATTTGAGAAGTTCACAGTGGATGTAGATGTGGCAAATAAGAGATAATGTATCATGATATATTGCTTAGATGGTACACCCTCTCTCTCTCTGTGTATGTTCTTAGCAAAATTTTGACCACTGAGCGAGTGGGCTGTGCAGTTAGTGGCACGCAGCTGTGAGCTTGCATATGGGAGATAGTGTGTTCGAACCCCACTGCCGGCAGCTTTGAATATGGTTTTCCATGGTCTCCCATTTTCACACCCAGCAAATGCTGGGGCTGTCCCTTAATTCACGCCATGGCCACTTCCTTCCCACTCCTAGCCCTTTCCTATCCCATTGTCATCATACGACCTATCTGTGTCAGTGTGACTTAAAGCAAATTTTTAAAAAGTTGACCTAACCCCAAGTAGGCTAGTTTGAGAGAATAGCATATGGAAGTTCTATTTGTTAATGGTGTAGTGTAAATTACATTCTGTAGTACTGTTGTCATTAGTGCTTTCACGGCCCGTACTTAAAGACATGATACTATATAGGCTTTTGGGCTTATGCCATGTCAAGGAAATAAGGTGAAGTTCTTAACGTTTCGCAGGGAACTGTGCTCTTCGTCCTCAGAAGAAATCTCGACTGCCCACGATAAAGGCTTCCTAAACAATGACACTTTAAATTTGGACGTTATGCTAGAAGTGGAAAATGGTACGTTTATTCGCCACCAGATGGCGCCAGGACGTGGCAACGCTAGCGTTCGAAGTGGAAGCCGACCAAACCATCACAATCAGTCTAAGCGGTTCACATAATGCGTTTGCGTAACACATGACATTGGAAGGTGTATGGCATAGACACAAGCCTGGAATGAAACATCTGGCGACGAGGAACGTACGAATTTGGAAAACACTGAGACGAAATAACAATAGTGAAGGGTCCGGGAAGGGAACTACATTCCTTCCTTTCTTGGATGTTCTAGTAAGAAAGAAACCGGACGGCTCCCTAGGACGTACTGTCTATCTAAGCCTACCCACACAAATCGCTATCTTCATGCAGATTCTCATCACCATCCAGCACAAAAACAAAACATTCTCACGACACTCGCCAAGAGGGCGAGACGAATTTGTGAACCATCACATATCCAGGTGGAGATGGACACGCTCAAAGTCGCGTTCAAGGGTAATGGTTACAGCGATTTGCAAATTCATAGAGCCATACATCGCAGAGAAACGACCAAGCAAAACTCAGAGAAAGAAGAAGTGAAGGGAACTGCCTACTTGCCTTACAACACCACAGATCGAATTGCCAAGGTCCTCCACAAACACAATATAAAAACCTTGTTTGGCACTGCCACTAAAAATGCTCACAGTCTGAGTAAAACCAAGGACAAATTGTCCCCACTTTTACATCTCGTGAGGTATACGAAATTCCCTGTACTTGCGGTAAGGTGTACATCGGCCAAACATGGCGGTCCATTCGTACCCGTATCAAAGAACATGAACGTAATATTCGTCTCAACCAACCAGACAAATCGGCCATAGCTGAGCACGCTCTATCGTCGGGTCATGATGTCATGTTCCAAGATGCTCGAGCTCTTACCCACACTAGACAATACAGGTCCAGGATTTTACGAGAAGCTGTGGAAACACGTAGAAATCCGAACAATTTCAACAGGGACACGACTATCAATTAAGGAAGACCTCATTGCCAGCCGTTAAGAATTTACGTAGGTAGTTCCCTTCCCGGTCCCTTCACTATTGTTATTTCGTCTCATTGTTTTCCAAATTCGTACGCTCCTCGTCGCGAGATGTTTCATTCCAGGCTTGTGTCTATGCCATACAACTGCCAATGTCATGTGTTAAGGCCGGTCTCCACTGATTAACATTTAACAACAACATGTTAAATGTTAAAAGTGTTAAATGTTAACTGGTGACACCATCAGCATGTTAAATGTTAAATGTCAAAAACTGTTTCATTTAACATTGTGTCCACACTTAATAAACATGTTAAACTTGACATCCTTTGTTTATATACAGGTAGTTCATCATATCAATTTGTGGTAACACATTTAGATGGTGTCTAGTATTTTTAATTAAGGACAATGGACTCAGATGAAGAGGAATTGGCCTTTGTTATTGCCACTGCTGCTTCTTGTTATGATTTAGAAATGCAGTTTTATTAGGCACATTTCCTCCCCTCACTCTGCTCATTGCTTCAAAAGTAAACCACTTTGAAGTATAAACTTCGTCCGCTCCCGACTACCGAATTTTCTGAACTTTCTGCAATTCTCGACTGTACTGGGAGCGGAGGGACGCTAGTTTTTTCTTTGATTTACTCGCGGGAACAATTATAGATATTTTCGAGTTCCTGGAAACTGTCGGCTTTCTTCGCTTTATATCTGTATTCCTCTGATGAGACATCCCACAAATAACGCCATTCTATTATATCATTAATTAAGTCCATAGTAATCTCTTTGCTCTACCCCATTTCTGACTATACATTTTAGTATAGTGCAGAGAGAACGACACACGTGCGTGTACTGTATTTGTAGCTTATAACAAAGAGAAGGAGTGTTGCGGAGTGTTGTAATTATAATCCTACTTCATGAGGAGTACGTCGTTTGCGTCGTTTAGGTTATGTGTTGACATAGAAACATCATGGAAGTTACCGAAGCTGTGCCGACAACGCACGAACAACGAATTGACTTGACATGTTTTCCACTTGGAGCGGAAAACACGCCAACATGTTAAAAGTGTTAACTCAACATTCTGAGTTAACATGCAAAGTCAATTGGAAGACACAATCACAATATACATGTCAACTGTAACATGTTAAATTTAACATGTTGGTGTTAAATGTTAAACAGTGGAGACCGGCCTTTACGCAAACACGTTATGTGAACCGCTTAGACTGATTGTGATGGTTCGGTCAGCTTCCGCTTCGAACGCCAGCGTTGCCACGTCCTGGGGGCCATCTGGTGGCGAATGAACGTACCATTTTCCACTTCTGTTATAACGTCCAAATTTAAATTTAAAGTGTCATTGTTTAAGAAGCCTTTCTTGTGGACAGTCAAGATTTCTTCTGAGGACGCATAGCACAGCTCCCTGCGAAACGTTATTTCACCTTATTTTCTTGACACGGCATAAGCCCAAAAGCCTATACAGAATCGTGGCTTTCTGTAGTACTATTTGAGCAAATTTATTATATACTTGTACATCGTATATTGGTTATATATAATTTATAAAAGTCTAATTATTGGGTTATTGGTTATTTTGTTGTGGTTTAGACCATTAGAGTTTTGGTGAAATTGGGAGTAATATGCAAAACTTCCTAATTAGGCCGTTATTGCAGTACAAATCTTATTCATACATATTTGAAATAGACAATCAAGACATGAAAAAGGACAAAAATATGTCCCTGCATGTTAATATTAGTTTATGTATAAAAATGTGAATTTAGAGTTTAATTAAATCACATTTAAATAACAACTCATAAATATTATTGGTTAAACATTATTTCCATCAAAAATGTATTTGTTCCACTTCGCCTTCAGCTCTAGGAAGTTATGTTCCATAAAAAGTAAAAGAAATGAACATAATAGTGACAAAGTACTTGGCTAATGAGCAAATTATTTATAAAATGAGAATAAAATATTCATGAGTTATATTTTTGGGCTTATGCCGTGTAAATAATTGTAAACACACTCAACATTTCGAAAGGAACCTTGCCTTTCTTCATCAGGAGACAAAAGAAACGACGTATTGATGGTTGCTAGGAGAAAGCAACAAGGAAGCTTCAAATGGTGTCCAAAGATGTAAAGGGGACGCCATTTTAGCCCAATGCTAGAGACAATGAATAGTAACAGCAAAGCATTACTCTCTAATGGTTTTGATTATAGGTAGCCATGATTCACTGAGGTTATAACCTGTATCGCGGTTGAAATTATCTGGGTGTTTACGTATTTCAACCGCCTCCCTGATAATTCTTGGGCGATATTGCTTTATACGGGCAAGAACATCCACTTCTTGGAACAAGACATCATGACCAGGTGTTAAGGCATGATCAGCAACAGCTGATTTATCAGGTTGGTTGAGTCTGATACATCTGGTATGTTCTTTGATGCGAGTACACACCGTTCTCGAAGTCTGCCCAATATAAACCTTGCCACAAGTACAGGGAACTCTGTAGACACCAGGTTGTTGTAATTTAGGCAAACTATCCTTAGTTGGTCGCAGGAGTTGCTTAATCTTAATTGATGTTCCAAAAACAGTTCGTACATGGTACCTACGTAAGATTTTAGCAATACGATCCGTCATGTTATGTATGTAAGGTAGGTAAGCAGTTCCTTTTACATCTTTTTTCTTAACAGACGTCCGATTATGTGCCGATTTCAGAACCCTTGAGATCAAAGCTCTGCTGTAACCATTGCTCTCAAAGGTGGTTCCCAAGGTGTTAATTTCCTCTTGTAGATCTGACGCTTCACAAATCCTCCTGGCCTTCTCATGACCACTGCTGTCAGCACGCATGCACGGTGGAGACATTCCTGTCAAGTCGTTCTGCAGTAGCACGGAGGGAAAATTCACCTTCACGTAGCCCTATCATACGGCCTTCTTCAACCGCAGTGAGCTGTTGCTACTGGCCTCTTCGTCGTCGTAAAGGCATTCTTGACCCACTCACAGTCACTCCGGTCAATTTCGCAGGTAACTAACGCTCTCGCACAGTACAGCCCGTGTTTAAAACAAACCTGATTTGCAAAGTTATTGGGCCGCTACTAGCGCCACGCTAATGCGATTTGCGTGAAATTTGAATCAGCGTCACCTTTCAGATGTGTAAACACACCTACCAGCATTCGTTAATCTAGCAGAATGTCTCAATTTTTCCGCCAGTGTATTTAAGGGGAAAGAAAATTCCAAAGTTTGGAGAGAGAGAGCTTCCTTATCCCCACGTATAAGAACAAATGCATACAATTGTACTGAATATAGAGGGATAAAAGTGCTTTACATTGCTCTAAAACTCTGGGAGAGAGTCATCGAAGGGAGGCTTCTTGAAAAATCGGTTTAGGTTTATGTCTGGTGAATCAACAGTGGATACCGTATTTGAATTCAGATTAAACGTCAAAACGTGTCGCCTGCACAGGGAAGATCTGCATATGGTCTTTATAGATTTGTAAATGTCTCTACAATCGAGTGCCACAGAATCTATTTGGTGGGCCCGTAAAAGGGAAAGTGTCCCACATTCATATGTCACCATCGTTGAAGATATGTATGATGAATGCCCAATATTTGTGCACAGTTTCGTGTTGGCCCACAGAAAATTTTACAGTTAAAGTAGGTCTGCGTCAGGGCTCTGCACTTAGCCCATACTTCTTTATAATGTTAATTGATTAACTATCCAAAGACATCCAGGAATAAGCCCCATGGAGTATTTGCTTTACGTCGCACCGACACAGATAGGTCTTATGGCTTCTCTGGTACTTAGAATAGTATTCCCTCCTTCCCAAGTATCAGTATGCTTACTGTAAGGGTCGAAATGCTCAGGATGCGATCAATATGCTTATAATAGACATCTTATTAGCTAAATCTCGCAAAGAACACACTATTGCTGTCTTCCTCGATATACGAGGTGCCTTTGATTCCGCCCCCCTGAATATGTTATGGGATGTGTTATCACAGAAAGGCATCCCAACCACTTTCATAACTCTTCTACGTCATCTGTTAACGTCTCGCACTCTAATCTTCAAACCTCCTCTCACTACGCCATCCCCTCGTCAAGCTACTGTCGGCGTCCCTCAAGGTGATATCTTCAGTGGAATACTGTTTGCTTTATATTTATCCGGCCTCGAACAACTTGCCCTCCAATCTGCCCGAATTCTTATGTATGCCGACGACATAGTTCTCTACTTTTCCCATAAAGACGTAGATGTTGCTCGCAAATGCGTAACACGGCTGCTCATTCAAGTTCAGTCCTGGTTACACACTCATGGGTTCTCTTTATCACCCGATAAATGCTCTGCAGTAATCTTTACTACCAAGCGGGTTTACAACTCCGAGCCTTTACTGTTCGATACTTATGAAATTCCCATACGTTCGCACCATAAATATCTTGGCATTATCCTTGACCGTAAATTACAATTTTCCCAACATATACAACACCTACGCAACTGTACTACCACGTATATTAACCTCCTAAAATCCATTACACGTCGTTCGTGGGGAGCTGATCCTGCTACAGCAAAATTAGTCTACTGCTCCACCATCCGTGCTCGTTTCGACTACTGTACACATATAATTGATGTTGCATCACCATCTGCCCTTCAATCCCTCAACACAATTCAAAACCAAGCACTACGAGTTTGTTTTGGTGTGTTGTCTACCACGCCTACTAATGCCTTATTAGTTGAAACTGGTGACCCTCCTCTTCTCCTTCGACGCAGATTTCTAGCATCTAAGTATCTCCTCAAACGACTTCTCGTGCTCTCCAATAACCTTCTCCCCAAAATACAATTACTCGCTCAATCATTCTCAACACCTATCACACCTCCTTGCCGAGCCCCTGCCTTAATTTGGGCATTTGAGTCTGTCTCCCCTTTTAAATCTACTATTATTCGTAGTCATGTGCTACCATACTATTCTGTGGCATACGACGTGATTCAATATACTCCTACTATTATTCATTCTAAAGAATCTTCTTTTGCTATGCTCCCTTACCGGCTTTCATTTTTTCCTCTACATTCTAAAAAAGTTCGCATTTCATCCACTAATGCCTGTCCCAATTTTTATACTGATGGATCAAAAAATTCTTGTGGTGTCGGCGCTGCTTTTTATTACGAACAGACTCAGTATGCTGAATTGTTTCACTTATCGTCCCACTTTTCTATTTTTCGGCTGAACTCCTTGCCATACGACAAACATTACTGTACATCAAACATTCATCCATACAATCTGCTAATATATTCACTGACTCTCTCTCCGTGCTCCAAACACTAAAATCTAACAAGTTTACGCTGAACTGGTATGTTTATAATGTCAAACACATCCTCTTCAATTTACACCAATCAGGTATCCAAATAACCCTCATTTGGATACCTGCACATAAGAACATACCAGGCAATGAACGAGCCGATCGCTTAGCGAAAGAGGCTTCCCTCTTATCTACAACCCCAGCTACATTTTCTGTTCCAGCCACAGATTTCATAACTCTCCTCAAATCACAACAACGACAAATATGGCAAGACACATGGACAACATCTGCATGTCAGAAGGGCAAATTCTATCATAGTCTCCAACCCATACTACCTACTACTTTCTGGTATCAACACGCCACCTACACTCGTCGTCATATCATCAATATCATACGTCTTCGCTTTAATCATTCCCTTACACCTCTCTATAAATTTCGATTTCGCTTACAACCGCATCCCCTATGCCATTGTGGATCTGTAGATGCTGATATCAATCATCTCTTTTTTCAATGCCCATTGTACAACTCTCCTCGCCGCTGCCTGTACTCCAACTTAATACAATACAATTATCCACTCCCTTCGTCAATTGCATGTCTCGTCTACAAGCCCTCTCCCACAATCATACGTATCTTAAATCAGTTCTTAGATCACTCTAATTTACAACTCTAACCCCACTTTCCCACAATACATTGACACTACCTACATATTTCATCATATTCTCATTTGCTTCCCGCCCTCCCTAAAAGACACATAGCTACCGTTTATTCTCATCTCCCCCTCCACCGATCGCGTGTACATTTTCATTGATGTTCATATCAACACACTGTCGCCCCTCTTCATCTTTTGTTTACGATTTCACTGACACTTTGCCCCCTCTACATCCCCCCATATACGTTGCTCAGACATTTCTTTCTATCTGTCCAAAGTCCTACACTCTCACATATATCCACCCCTCCGTCGTTCCCCTGCCCTCTCCTGCTTGTCCCTTATATGTTGGCCCGGTGTGTATGTTTTGTAGAAGTCGCTGAGACGGCCACTCTAGCGTGAAGATTAGTATACCTTGTGTCCCTGTGCTTTTCCTATATCTCCTAGTCTTGTATACGTATTTCCTCACTCTCAATTGTCTAGGTGATACGTCTTTTCCTGAACTACTTCAAGTGCTTTGAACCCATTTTGTGAGTCTGCTGCATGGTCTCCTTCCCTCAATCTTCAAGTACTTCGTACTCAGAAAACATTGTCAACTGCATTGGTGTACTACTTTATTGAAATTGTGTGCGTGTGTAGAACTAGTACAAATATAATACAGTATTGTGTCTGGGTGAAATAACGAGCCCAAATCAACTTCACGAACAGAACAGAACAGGTCTTATGGCGACGGTGGGATAGGAAAGGCCTTGGAATGGAAAGGAAGCGGCCGTGGCCTTAATTAATGTACAGCCCCAGCATTTGCCTGGTGTGAACATGGGAAACCACGGAAAATCATTTTCAGGGCTGCCGACAATTGGATTTGAACCCACTATCTCCCGATTACTGGATACTGGCCGCAATTAAGCGACTGCAGCTATCGAGCTCGGTATGACCTTTAGTGGTAACAAGGCATATTTAACATCTGCAAGGATGTATTGCAGGAAAATGTGTTAAAGCTAAAGAGAGTGCAATTTTGTTTATGGATGGCCTGTCCGGCTCTATGGCTAAATGGTTAGCGTAATGGCCTTCGGTCACAAGGGTCCCTGGTTCGATTCCCGGCAGGGTCGGGGATTTTAACCATCATTGGTTAATTTCTCTGGCACGGGGACTGGGTGTATGTGCCGTCTTCATCATCATTTCATCCTCATCACGACACTCAGGACATGACGATGGATGGATGGCGGACACCCCCGGAACTAAAAGCCATACGACATTTCTTTTCAATGGATGGCCTGATGAGTGCAGGACTGCTTCTTGATAACGTCATTAAAACCAGCACGTTCATTTAACTCATATCTGTGGTGCATGCTGTTGGAGACATTGACAGAGATGTCACCAGCTCGGTAAATGTGGATGGTCAAAGTGGCAGGCAGCAACAGGAGTTCTACGCGACAAGAATATGGCTCTACACCTCAAAGGCAAAATATACCGTGTGATTCAGCCACCCCTCCCAATGTAGTTTTATGCAATCGAACTACTGTGTGACAAGGTTATGAGGTAGCTATTCCCCTACAGGCGTACTGTATGGTACTAAAGTCCAGTGAGCACATTTTGCACACGAATCTGAACCCTACCGCCAGGTTATATCGTCCGCTCGCAAAACATGATGCCTTGAAATCATGTAGCGACGTCCTTTGATCATGTGTCGTGCCTCGTGACCGGGTGCAACGAAGCGGGTAACCAATGCATAAAACTAGGTAACAGTGCAGTAATTAATGTCTTAAACAACGAACCAGATGGCGTATGTACTGTATTTTCGTCGTACTACCAACATGTTCCCTGCAGTGTAGCGTAGCGGATGTGGTTAGGCGTTAGCCTAGCACTCGACGGAATGTGCGGTCAGCGGTTCGAATCCTGCGTCATTATAATATTTTTGCATCGGTATGATATCTGAATACGTAAACACAGAGCCACGTTTGCCACATTCAAACAGCAGAAAGACGCTGTTATTCAACTTATGCCCTGCTCATACTTCGCTGGTTAGGGCCTGAATGTAATCTCTGCAGTCATTAGGTATATTTTCCACTGAGGAACACGTTGACATTCTCCTTATTTATGGAGAAGCAAGAATAAACGCGTGCGAGGCACTACGTCTGTACCAGGACAGGCGACACACAGTTGCTACGAGATTCCGCAGTGTAGAAAGACGCCTAAGGACAACAGACGTGATTTCTATTCAGTCACCAGTCCGCGTTAATCCTGTAACATCGGGTGAAACAGAAGAAGCCGTTCTGCAGGCAGCTCGTAATAATCCACACATCAGTACCAGGGCGATTGCACAACAGGTGAATATCAACCAGCCGTCCGCCTGGCGATTACTGCATGAAAGTAAATTTCACCCATAGCATCTCAAGCTACACCAAGAGCTCCATGGACGGGATTGCGAAGCTCGAATAGAGTTCTGTCGGTGGCTATTAGGCAGGCTGGACAATTATGCGTCATACGCATCGCACAACTTGTTCTCGGACGAATCGCGCTTCAACAATAATGGGAACGTCAGTCGCCACAGCACGCACTATTGGAGTCCGGACAAACCTGACTGGGTGCGACAGGCGGCACATAAAGTACGATGGGGTGTGAATATGTGGTGTGGAATCGTGGGGAATCTTGGGGGATCGCCTGATTGGACCTTATTTCTTTGAGGACAATTGGACGGGCCTACGCCACCTGCACATTCTACGTCAGGATCTCCCTCTGCTGCTGGAATATGTTCCTTCGCACGGTCATTTGACGATGTGCTTGCAACCGGATGGAGCTCCGCCACATTCTACTTTACCCGTTCGTAACCATCTGAACGACGAACTGTCAAGGAATTGATAGGACGAGGAAGCCCTGTTTCTTGGCCCGCCAGATCACCGGATTTAACGCCGTTAGACTTCTTCTTGTGGAGGCATTTGAAGAACGTTGTTTGCACTCAAGCGCCAGAAAACTGACCAGCTCCATCAACTCATCCCGACGCCTGCTGAGCAATTACATCTGGAATGCTTCAGCGCGCAAGACGATCTATTGGGCATCGTGCCCGAATCTACATATACCAAAACGGTCATCACATCGAATATTTGCTGCGATAAAACATTGCCAGAGCAGTTGTGTTCCTATTACTTCCAGTCCGTATGTGTCCGGCCTGCTAACTAATCGGCCCTCCTTAGGGCCACAAACACATTCATTCACACATAATTTGCATGGAAACGGGCATTGGACTCACATTCGTACGGTACGAATTAAACAAATTTTTCAAAAACATGGACTCTTCGGCCCGGATTCAAATCTCGCACCTCACACTTAAGCCCTCTCGGCCGTCACTTTACCAACAACGCTACGGTTCTGTACAGCGCACCGTATCACCGTATAACATGTATCAGGTTTCCTGTAGTCACAATGTCAATTTAGTGTTTCACCGACGTGTCGGTGCATATGATCTAGAAGGCACACGCATGCTTTCCAGTGTTTAATACGAGTATAATAGTACGGCGCCCTATCATGGTGAGGTGGTAAATACCAAGATATCCGATTGTGGTGTCTGAGCATACTGGCAAGGCAGATGTTTTCAGGACGGAATGAATATTGCGGGTTGCATGAAACTACATTGGAAGAGGCAGGTGCATCACATGGCACAAAATGGCAAGCCATATTAGGCTCTCAGTGCTGGGCTAGAAAAAAAACAGATGAGTAGATATTCCGTATCGCAGAAATTCGTATGTTAAGATGGACTCGTGCGATAACACAGCTGCATAAAATCTGGAATAATGGAGGTTGACGGGACGACCAAAAATTGAGTTGGATAGCTCTTGTCTCCAAAAGTCCTGAATCAATGCAATATACCCAAGAATAGGCTCCAAGAAAGGCAATACTGGAAGAGTGATAAGAAAAGCTGACCCAGACGTTGAGAGAATGCCTAGGAAGAAGGGGGAGGTTTATGAAGTTTCTGGACATTCTTGATGAGACGTATATCAAAAGTGCAGTTATTGTTATGCACAAGGCCAGTTATCACGCTGGCACAGCTTGGAAGAATTCCCACAATAAAAACAAAAGAAAATGTGAAGTTATATTGTGGTTCATGATTGTAGGAGTGTTATTACAAAAGTTAAACTACTTTACTGGGCCTTGTGAAGTCTGTCCAGCCATAGAAAAAATGTATATGAAATTGACACACTTGCTGAGAAGAGGGGTCATGCTGAAGTATGCCTACCTTCCTACAACTGCCAACACAACGCCATAAAGCTGATTTGGGATAACGTTAGAAGTGTTGTGATAAAGATAAACATAACATTCATTCTGAATAAAGTGAAAAACGAAGACTGGGTGGCCTATGTTTCACATGATAAGATGCTTCAGGAGGAAGCCTACAAAAGGGACATCGTGGTCGACACGGTCGCTGAACCGATCGTACTAAATGCACAGATGGCAGCGACGAGTTAAGTGACAAGGATTTTCGTGGTGATATGGTTAATGAAAGTGAAGAGCACGGGTAGGTTTCGCGGGTACTTCAGGTATAGGTATGTCTTTTTACGAGAGTTATATCATCATGTAAAGAAATAGGCGGACCACGTTGTCTTTCAACGTGGACATAGACGTAGTTGATTGGAGAAGCAACCGTCGCACTCACTCGACTGTTTGCGAGCTTTGCGGCATTAATTTAATTTAATTTTATTTTATTTTAGTTTATTACATTTAGAGTGTTTTGAAGAGTACGTAATCAAATTTAAATATGGTTGTCATATGTTCCGGTATATACATGTTTGTTTAATATAAAAATAGTGGTTAAATAACGAGAAATGAAGGCACAAGGCGTGGTGTATTACAGAAAGTCTTCTCGTAGTGAGGGAAAGTCCCAACCTGTACAGCGTGGAAATAAGGTGTTGTATCTTGCAGCAGACAGTGTCAGTATTCATAGTGACAGAAGTGGAGCAAGAGGTGGGACCATCGCGTGTAGTGAAGCACAAAAGAGGAAAAGCGCTCAGAAGTGGCCATAGGCAGTGCGTTGTGAATGTGTTCAATAAACTAAGTGAACAGAATCCAGGTTTAGTCGTTTATTCAGAAGTTGAGATCTTTGCACTGTTATCGTATACGATGCGCTGCCCTGTACGTCCGAACGCGAGACGTTGACGGAGTGGAGGTGGGTATTACACGCTCAACGAATCACAACTCTTTCTTTGGCGGAGGCATGGACATACTATGTTTACATCAGGATTAAACTCTCGTGAAAAGACATACAGAATAAAGTAACAAAGTGCAGTAGTTCAGTATCATGTTCACATAGTAATTTCCTGTACTTTTGGATAACAACAGCTTTAAGGTCTATTGTTTTAACTTAAAATAGTCAATATGGTATATTAAACAAACTGATACGGTACTCTGTTGAACGCAAGTTAGGATGACATTCACACTCATGTTAAGGCAGGATGTGCAAATTCTGCCTCGTAACTTGTTATTGTGTTCATGTGTGTTTTGTTTGTAAATAATATTGGAGAACGAGCAAGTGACTGCGTGGTCTGGGCTTTGTCTTTAGCTTACATTCAGGAGAAGGTCGGTTCAAAACCATACGTCGGTACCTCTAAAACTGGTTTTCCATGATTCCCAATTTCACTCCAAACTGTAACTTACCTCAATTAAGGTTACAGACGCTGCTTTCATAGTCATGGAACTCTCTTTCTCTATCATTACCAAAAATATGTAGATGTTGTGTGGCGCAAAGCAATGTTTAAAAAATCAGTTCAGGTTTATGCCTGGTGAATTAACAGTGGATGCCGTATTTGAACTCAGAAAAAAACGTCAAAATGTATCGTCCATCCTTAATATACTAATTTCTGCGATACGGAATGGGAGAAACATAGCTTTGGCCTCAATAAGACACCATTTCAGCATTTGTCCAGACTTAAGGCTCAAAATGGACCAAAACGACGTTCTGGTTCGTGAATTTGTGGCACCTGTCCATTTCATCTCATAAGAAACGGCTACGGATCGTCTGGTTCCCTATAACTGGATTTTTACGAGATATTTCATTACATTTCATTCAGTGTGAATTAAACTACCGGCACTGTGGTGTAGGGGTAGAGTGCTGCGTTATGGAAGTTAATTTTGTTTCTAAGTTAGGATGTTAAGTATTTCAGTATTTATTTTATCATGTCAGTACCGTGCATAATCTCTCTAGTCGTCAATTTAGTCGCTGTGGTGTTGGTGGTGGGGATTATTGTTTTAAGGGAAGTAAAACTAGGCAACTAGCCTCTTAACACTAATCAGAGGAAAGAGAGAGAATGAAGGCATTGGCAAAAGAAAGCGAATAGTGACAAATTGAAAGATTCCCTAGGCCTCGTAAACTTAATACCGTCGGATTTGGAAGAGGACAAAACTTAACCACGGGAGGTCAAATAGGGAAGATGAATGTGAAAAGCCTTACACAAAAAATTGAAGCAATGCCAGACTCAACTAAGAAAACCATGGTTGCTAACTAGTGATAGGAGAATTGTTTTGGAAAGAAGGATGATTTAAAAAATAAGGAATATTGTACAAAAATAAGAAAAGATTCTAAGTAATGAAGTTAAATTCGAATGTATAGTTATGCAAAGTTTTCTGTACAATAACATCATTAGTCATTATTACCCATCAAAGTTTGAACCTGGTTAGATTTTATCACTCATATTTTTGAGATGTTTTTGGCACTGCAAGTAATTTGGTGTTGTTTAGGCTTTCCAAGAAAAAATCTCTGCATGACATGTTAAAACTGAGAAACACTTCTGTTTCCTTCTGCATGTTTGGCTTAAAATGTTTTCAACTTTCCTTTGGTCGTCTTCCAAAAACGAATGGTCTATCATTCTTTGCTGTAATTTTTTCTTGAGTATTTCCACTGTCGTGAAAGATTCAATTATATTGCGACTGCAATTTTTCAAGAGATTTCAATGCTACACACATTCACTAAAGTTTTCAGGTACATTGGGCTATTGTTAACATCCGAATCTTCACCTTCGTCATAAAATAATTTCTGCAGGTTTTCGGGGCATTCAGGTATTCCTTGAAAATAAAATTACTTTTAGCACACCAAGTGTTATTCAGCCTTTCTAGAGCACGGTCTACAGAGAGCCTTCTCGTTGGTGCATACCTGTTTATTTATGACCACTCTAAATCAACAGATACGAACAAATTCTTCAATTGATCTCATTTCACTGATGAAACTGAAAAATGACTGTAAACCTTTAGCAGGCATTTCTTTTTTTTACACTTGGTTTTATGTCGCACTGGCACAGATAGATCTTATGGCGACGATGGGATAGGAAAGGCCTGGTAGTGGGAAGTAAACGGCCGTGGCCTTAATTAAGACACAACCCCAGCATTTGCCTGGTGTGAAAATGGGGAACCACGGAAAACCATCTTCAGGGCTACCGACAGTGGGGTTCGAACCCACTATTTTCCGGATGCAAGTTCACAACTGCGCGGCCCTAACCGCATGGCCAACTCGCCCGGTCACAACCATTTTACATCAATATCTAGCCTATCAGTTGTACGAATATCCACAGCCTGTTTCCAACCATTCGACTGGATGAGGAATGAAATGAATGAAGCCCACCATCTGACGGCGATGATAGGAATTGTGCCGGATGCCGATGCCTGTCGCACTCCTCTGGAGCAATGATTAATGACTGACAGATGAAATGAAATGATATTGGAGTGTCTTGGAAGACGACACGGAAAACCGGAGTACTGGGAGAAAAACCTGTGCCGTCCACTGGCGTAGAGCGATGATCAGCCGTTGTTTTACGTGCGGTACGAACAACTTAAAAACGTACGCCGAAATGTTAAGTTAACGTAGCGACAAGAATCTACTAGCAGGGCTAATTCTCCATATTTGTACTGCTTGAATGAAAGGAAGACACTTAGGATTGTGATGCGCGGGGATATTTCCCTGTAGAGGCCTCAGTATTGAATGTAACCGTGTGTTGACAAATGTCAAGACATGAAGAAAGGGGCAATTAGCAAGGGATTACTCAGTAGGGGGCCGGAACGTGACCACCGAGATAACGGGGGGGCCACGTCCAGAAACAGTTGCAAGCTTACAACATCGTGTTAGCTTTTGCACATCGGTTCCAGGAAACAACATTATCCTAGGGATCCTCGGGTTGTACCGTGGTTGAGAGATGTGCTGTGTTTAAGTTGCAGCGCTGGGAAGACTGTGACAGGATTGTGAGCTGTACGTTAGTTCCTCATTTTGTACCATATAAGTAAATTTTTTTTGAAGAGGGACCGTTCTGTCACTGAGCAGCCAACACCATGTGCATCCTCGGTAAGTTATGAACAGGTTTTTTTTTAACTTTTAAAATAGCAAGAGAATCGCGGAGTCGTGTCTAAGTTCGATAGGTAGGCCTATATATTTTGTCAAATGCCCTGGGACTGATTGGAACCTCAAATGGCACCTTCAAAAGTGCGGGTAACTATTTTGTAATTGGCGGACGTGATAACTCAGTTTCAATGGTTCTATCTTCTCATCAGGACGGCCCAGGCTTGAATCGCAGTCGATACATGAAACATTTTTAAAATGGGAAGTCGCGTTCTATTGATACGGATTCTTCTTAAAACAAAGATCCCATCCCTTACGTTTCCTTATACTTTTGAGCCAGAGCAGCATCATTTATGGTGGCGTATTTTGAGTATCCAACCATTCTTCGGACTTACCTTGTACCTTAAATGGTGAGTGGTTGCAGTGGCGTACCCAAAAATAATTTCAGTGGGTAAGTCCAGGCCAGTAGTGTGGATACAACTTTTCCTTGGAAGGGAGTGTGAAAAGATCTTTAATGTTTTTAATTAGAATTTGCTTTACGTCGCACCGTAGGTCTTATGGCGACGATGGGAAAGGAAAGGGCTGAGAGTGGGAAGAAGCGGCCGTGGCATTAATTAAGGTACAGCCCCAGCATTTGCCTGGTGTGAAAATGGGAAACCATAGAAAACAATCTTTAGGGCTGCTGATAGTTGTGTTTGAACCCACTATCTTCCGGATGCAAGCACACAGCTGTGCGCCTCTAACCGCACGGCCAACTCGCCCGGTGGATATAAAAAGAAAGCTGATCCTACCGAGTGCGGTGACGGATCTTCAGTAGATATTGTTGGTTTTGATTGTTACCATGTACAATCATAGCTTCTGTACTCTTAACATTCACCGGCTGCATTATTGAAACTGTTCGTAAAATTGATAATATCGTTCTTCGTTTGTGAGGAAGTAGAAACTTTAATTAATTTGTCTTCTTAAAAAAGGAACCACTTTGGTAATACATTCCGTGAAGGTGACTACCTTCTAGGCCGAAGATATTTCGATTACGGGAGACTCAATGAAAACTCTACTGCACCCAAAAACAAGGCAAAATGGCAACAGCTCAGTGTCGTTGGTTTCTGACATGTTCATAAAAATTATACATACGAATATTAGCGTCACAAAACTCTAACTTTATACTAATATACTCTGTATCCCAGGCTTGCGAGGAAAGTAATTAACAATTTACTTTACGTCGCACCGACACAGATAGGTCTTATGGCGACGGTGGGATAGGAAAGGCTTAGGAGTAGGAAGGAAGCGGCCGTGGCCTTAATTAAGGTACAGCTCCAGCATTTGCCTGGTGTGAAAATTGGAAACCACGGGAAAACATTTTCAGGGCTGCCGACGGTGGGGTTCGAATCCACTATCTCCCGGGTGCAAGCTCACAGCTTCGTGGCCCTAACCGCGTTGGAAACTAATAGGACAATGTAAACCCTACATAGCATATGTTGTAACGCGTGTTTTTCTTTACCAGCTAACAAAATATCTATACCCATACGCTTTACATTATATTTATTTATTTATTTATTTATTTATTTATTTATTTATTTATTTATTTATTTATTTATTTATTTATTTATTTATTTATTTATTTATTTATTTATGCCTTCAGTACAGTGGCGAAGTTAGGGCTTCAGACCCTCTCGTACACTTAACCACATACTAATCAGAATCTTAAATAAAATACTGAGATACTTAAAATAGTTAAAACTACATAAATTAATAGAATTGAAAATACTTTTAAATAAATGACTAAATTATTATTAGAACTAATTAATATTAAAAACTCTTAAAAATCCTCAGGAACGCACACATTCGTACTTCAACCATTCAGTCAACTGTCCTCAGCAGGTAGTCTCGGCAGGTGACCTTAAATCGTGATTAAAAAAAGCTAGTTTCTCTGACCTGAACTGGCAGGGAATTACATAATCTGGCGACAGTCACCACAAATAGTCTATTAATGTTATTTGTGCGGTGCAGTGAAATAGAAAGAATGAATCTAGAACGTGTATTTAAGTTGTGAAATGATGATAAAAAGATGAATGAAGAAATATACATTGGCTGACTTTCAGCTACCACTCTGATCACCATCGTTAAAGTGTGTAGCTGCCGACGATTATCAGACATCAGCCATGAGACAGCCTGATAGTATGGGGTGATATGAACATCGTACCCGATATTGTAAATAAATCGCAGGCAGGAATTCAGTGCTCGTTGAAGTTTAAGTGTTTCTTCTCTCGTCATGTCAACTAAAACAACGTCACAATAATCAAGAATAGGGAGAATGAGTGTCTGTATTCGTTTGGCCTGTAGCTCAAATGGAAATACATCCCTCTGCCGTTTAAGAGGGTGAAGAACTCCAAAAATCTTTTTACGTATTTGTTTCGTGTGATCAGACCAATCAGCTGCTTCATTCATCATTACGCCGGGATTTTAAACCGTTTTACTGTAGGGAATAATTCAGTAGGATAGGCGGGATTGCGACTTTGTTTGATCAGCTCAGTAATTTTCGTGATCCAATTATAATTGTATGAGTTTTTTTTTGCAGTTTAGTATAAGAGAGCTTCGTTGTGCATATACAGTACACTGAGTCGTCGGAGGTCCCTGTTAATATATTGTCTTGCAGTGTCGATATATTTGAAGATCGTCAGCACAGAGGTCATGTGCGTTATTTCCTGTCACAGATGGTATGTCATTGATAAAAATACAGAAAATTAGGGGCCGTAGAGTACTGCCCTGTGGAGCAACACTATGTTTCATTTTCCATTTAGGGGCCTTGTCGTTTACTGTTACACGCTGCTATTGACGGTTACTCAAATAAGAACTTAAAACCTTAAGCACAGCCAGGTCGAAATTTAGCAGTTCCATTTTCTTTATCATACTCGGAATTACTATAGTGTCAAAGGCGCTACTGAAGTCAAGAAGGATAGTTATAATGAGCATTCGTTTGTCCATAGCGTTTCTAATGTCTTCAGTAACGTTCAAGAGTGCTGTCGCGGTACTGTGACCCTTCTCAAATCCAGATTGTAAAGGGTACAAAAGAGCATTTTTATTTAGGTATTCCACAACTTCCTCGTATACTAAACGTTCAAAGTCTTTAGAAAGCGCAGGGAGTACGGACATAGGACGATAGTCAGAGGGTGATTGTGGGTCTAAACTCTTAGGTACCGATATAATATTGGCTGTTTTCCAGACAGTAGGGAAAGTTCCGTTTAGTAAACAGTTCAGTATGTGCGTCAGCATAGGCGAGATAGCATCCATAATGTTATGTATAAAAGTAATAGGAATATCATCTACACCTGTAGTCTTTGATTTAATCGAGTGCAAAGCCTTTTAACCTGATTTTCTGTGACACTGTGAAATGTGAATGGTGGATTGGCTGGAGGAGAGGGCGGTGAGTCGGTGCAGTTAATTTGGGTAGGTTGATTATTTATTCTACTAAAGTAATCGTTCAGTTTGTCAAGTGGAATATCAGGAGTTGTCTGTCTCAGTTGATGTTTTCCTATTCCCAGAGCTCTAAGCTGGTCCTGTGCGCGCTTAGAATTGAAGTTGTTAGCTAAATTCCGAAAATATATACATTTTTAAAAATTTCTGTTTAACTGCTTTGTGCGATTTCTTAAGATGCGGTTAGATTCGAAGTCTGTGTCATCTAGGGATTGTTTATAATGTCGAAATAACGAGTCACGGTGAGCCATCATTCTCTTGCCTTCATCATCTAGCCATGGACAAGAAGGACGAGAAACCTGTATTCGACGCGCGTGTGTGTATATATTTGCCGCATTATTTGTATAACATGTCACTTCTTTATTGCTTATCACATGGCCATTATTATAATAACATTACCGTATTTATTCTAAACGAGAATATTGTATCCTTACTCAAACTGTTTATTCTTGCATGCATTTCACTTGTACTCGGAATATATGAAATGCTGCAGTTATGTTGGGATGGGAGTAACAGAGGTAGCCGGGGGGCGGGGGGGGGGAGGGGGTTGTCGCCCAAGAAGTCCAGACACCCCAGGAGTTTTAACGAATGTACTTTTATTGAGCATTTTATATATAATGTACATTAATATTAGCTTACGGAGTCCGACTCATTGGCTGAATGATCAGTGTTGAGGACTTCGGTTTAGACGGTCCTGGGTTCGATTCTCGGCTGGGTCGGGGATTTTAATCACGTCTGATTAATTCTTCTGGCTGGGGACTAGGTGTTTGCCCCAACATATGCATATTCTGACAACATACTACACCACCAACCACCAAAGAAACACACAACACTGATTACATCCCTCTATATACGATTGGCGTCGGGAAGGACATCCGGCCGTTAAACAGGGACAAATCCACATGTGCGACACAGTTAGCACCCGCGACCCCACAGGGTGGAAAAGCGGGGGAAGAAGAAGAAGATGAAGAAAATTACTATTAGCTTCCGGAATCCGCACGAATCCACCACTCTTACTTGGATCAAAGGACACCCATTTCCTTTTTCGGTATTCTACACCACCTAAACTATGGAAGTTTGGACACCTATCAAAATAAAATTCTGAATGAATGCCCCCTCAAACTGAAATCCTGGCTACGCTACTGGTGCCGCCTCCGCATTGTCCAGCACTAATCTCACGTGGAGTGACCGGGATTTCAACCACGGAACCCAGTGATGAGAGGTCGACGCGCTGCCGCCTGAGCCACGGAGGGACCTACGGTGCATAGAGCATATTCCTCTCTGTATTCCCCTTTCTCGGGGAGGCTGGTTCACTTCCCTGTCTCCTACTGTCTCTACTCTCCCTTTTACCTCCTGATCACACTTCACTCTGGTCCACTAGTGTCTCGGTCCTTGTTTAATTTACACCTGCGCTGCTTTGACTCACCAAGGTCGCTGCATTCCCCACCAGCTGGCTGCTGACACTGCTGTCACTTCTACCTTCACTCCGCTGGTGACGACATGCGCTCGTAACCTGCAATTCGCTTCCTCCTCGCTGTTTTCCATTCTCAACAGTTCCTCTGGGGTCCAAGATCGTGTCCATTTCCTGCCTGATGTAACCAAACACCTCCCTACTATCTTGGCTCGTAGTCCCTGCGCTCTTGCCCTTCACATGTGCCGCTTTAAAATTCCCATCTGCTTCCTCTCATCTTTTCCTGTCTCTGCCTTCAAATATATGTTTGATTCTTTCAAATTCCGGGCATTTCTTAAAAATATATCTGCTATCACTGTTGATATCAATCTCATTTTCACCGGCCTAATCCCATTGTTCCTTTCCACTCTGTATACGTCATCAATATCCACTTCCGAGAAGTTCAGTTTCATCTTATTTGAAATTATACCCACCACTTTCAGCACTAACTCCACTTTCGATTCTTTTCTATCCTCAGGTACTCCGTAAACAAACACATTCTTCCTTGATGATTCCTGCATCGCCAACCTTTCTCCTTTCTTCATTATTGCCAGTTCCTCTTCCAATGTACCCACCTTCTCTCTCAAGCTCCCTACATCCTCTTCTAAATCCGCTGTCATCGTTCAACCCGATGTTTTCTTATTTTATAAAAAGTGTTAAGTCCTTCATCTCCCTCATTTGTGTTGTTCGTTGTTCCTGCAACATTTCTTTGATTTTTTCTTCCTTGCTTGTTCCCTTTCCCACTCTCTTTATTTCTTCCAATTCCTCCCATCCGAATGTTCCTAATTTGGACTCGGGTACTTTTCTACTCCTCTTACCAAAAACAGAGTCACTATCACCATCGCACACAACGTCATTTCTAGCAGCCCGTTACAGCTGCTTTTATCTCTCCCTCTTTCTACTCCAGCCTCCTTCCAACACCATCTTGCTCCATTCCAACACCCTATTCTTATCCTGTGTTGCCGCAACGTTATTTTCATCACTCACTCCTCGTTTCCGCTAACACGTCTGCACTGTACGCTGTCTCGCTCGCGACTCGATTATAAACATCATCATGTCAATGAAGCCATCCAAAAGAAGAAAATCACCAAAACAACGCAGAATCTGTAACAGCCATCACGGAAAGGTAGGTGCCATACATGTAGCAAGGAGAGTCGCACCAAGAGTGAACACTAAACAAATTAGCAAAAAAGACCATTGTTTGTGGAAAATGTAACTTGTATGTTTGTGGAAAACACAATCAAAACAAACATATGCTATGAGTGTGTGAGTGAGGTGGATGCATCTGAATTAAGATGTGAATGATGTATAAGAATTTGTTCAAGTATTAACCTTCATAAATTAGTTTAAACATGTATTCAAATTATGTATTTGTTTCTTATTATACAATATTTACTACTTAATTGACTTAATAAAGTATTAATACTTATGGAAAAGTTGTAAATATAACTATATGGAAAAAATATAATGGTGGAAATTATTTATCCCTCCCTTGGTCCAGCGTGTTTCAAAAAAGCTTGGTCAACCTGGGGTTAAATAAGCAATATTATAATTTTCCAGGAGGGCATTATCTATATCCACAAGTTCGTATGCACACATAGCGATCTTATTCGTTACAACATATGGCCCGTGAAACAACTGGAATAATTTGTGGATAGTTTTGGTCTTAGCATTAGACGGATAACGAATACGTAATGGAACTTCATCTCGTAAGTTTAAAAGGAAAACCCGTCCGCTATCCTTCTGATGTCTAAAAGCCCACTCACACCTAGTGGAATGGAAACAAATTGAACCGACCAGAATTTGTTTTTAACGTGTGTTTAAACGAGAGATAGATATAGTGATCGCCATGTTTCGAAACGAATGGTACAGGATTCCCTGCCAAGAATATTTTTCGACTAGCGGAGTGGAACAGAACAGAATACATCGCTGCAACTTCGTAGACGGTATATGTATCAGCTTCAGCTTCCTTATAATAAAACAGGTTAGAATATTCAATGTTGTTGTAGATTACTGTAACCTATGTCCAATTTATTTCATACACTACTGTTCATAAAAAACAGAACATCTTGAAAGACTAGAGATAAGAAGTTCATATTCACAGGACATGTTCAATAGTACTATGTTCTGCAGAAACAATTGGCATTTCAGTCACCTAGGTGTTGCCTAGTAGGCACTATGCCTTCCATGGGCACTGATAACTTGTTCCATGCTTGATGGCATCGACGCGTATAAAGCGCGAATGGCGTCCAAGGATATAGCCACCCATGCTGCATTCACCTAGTTCTACAGTTCATCTTTGGTGGTTTGTATTGAGTTACAGCGCCACACCCGTCGTTTCATCACATCCCACGTATTTTCGATTGACGACAAGTCCGGTGATCGGCCGGGCCAGGACAACAGTCTGACATCCTGTGACAACAAGAAGGCAAGTGTTTCTGCAGCAACATGTAATCGCGCATTGTCCTGCTGAAATATGGCGTCTGGAATGTCGAGCAGAAAGGGTAAGGCTACGGGTCGCAGGATGTCATTCACCTAGGTCAAACTGATTACAGTGTCTTGCACACGTACCAGCTGTGATTTGAGGTTGTACCCAATAACACCCCACACAATGAGGCCTTGATTTGGTGCTGTATGTCTTGTGCGAACGCCGTCAAAGTGATGCCTCTCCCACTGTCTGCGGCGAACCAAACTGCGCCCATCATTTTCAAACAATCAGGACCTGGATTCGTCCGAAAACACTTTCTGCTGCCATTCCTGTCCCCAGTGACGTCGCTCCACACACTATTGCAGTCTATCATGTTTATGCGCATTAGTCAAAGGTTGGCGGAGAAGTGGACGACGCGCCGGTAACCCAGACCGTAATAAACGGTGAAGGACAGTCACTCCATAGATAAATGGTTAGCGTGCTGGCCTTTGATAACAGGATCCCGGGTTAGATTCCCAGCAGGCTCGAGAATTTTAACCTTCATTGGTTAATTTCGTTGGCACGGGGGCTGTGTCTATGTGTCGTCTTCAACATTATTTCATCCTCATCACGACGCGCAGGTCTCCTACGGGTGTCAGATCAAAAGACCTGCATCTGGCGAGCCGAAATTTTACATGGACATTCCCGGCACTAAATGTTATACACCATTTCATTTCACCCCTGATAGTGTACTGTTTGTTACACTGTTCCGCTTTCGTGCCAGAGCCGTGGAGGACGCAGATCTGTCCTGCAATGCCATTCGGATAAGGTGTTGATCTTCTCGGGGGGTGGTCTGTGTGGTGCGACCAGACCGATCCCGTCATGTTCTACGACCTTCCGTGAACCATTCTGTAGCCTACATACACGTTGCACTGCCGACAAACTCCTTCCCACACGAGCAGCAATTTCCCTGAAGAATGTATCACGTTATCTCATGCCCTCTTTCAAAGTCACTCATTTGACGGCACGATTCTCGCATCCGTCTGAGAGGCATACTGCACGACTGCTCAAGTCAAACTGATCCATTACCTTCGGGTTATAGCGACAACGAGAGCCGCAGGCACATTTTAGCAGTCGGTGGTGGTGCGCCGAAATATCGATGTGGACCTTGAACCTGAGGGCCGACATGGTTCAAATGTTAGTCATTTCTTCAGAATATAGTAATGCACATGTCCTGTGAATATGAACGTCTATCTCTACTCTTTCAAGGTGTTCTGACTCTCATGAACATGAGTGTATGATATTGTTGATCATCACGAAATCATTTTATGGTGAGTCCACGTACAGTATATCAGAACGATAATTGACATCACTAGGTATGTATCTTAAAGTGTTTTTATATTTGCCGTGAACATTTCGAAGTGGCATTCCCTACGTTTGAAACTGTCATAAATGTGTTTCTAAAACAGTACTGCATACGAAACTACTCTTCAGTGAGCAACCAATACACTTAACAGTTTGTGTTTAATTTTGTGGCTACCTCGATTAATGATTTCATACTGCCATGGTTACGCATCCTACTGCATTAAAGCAGTTTTAAATTGATCGCGGACTCCCATTGCATCTGAGATATCTACCGTAGCATTTCCTTCTGTACAATTGAACTGTTTTGTTAAATTGTACTCCATCTCCCTGGCTGAATGATTAGCGTGCTGGCCTTTGGTCACAGGGGTCCCGGGTTCGATTTCCGGCAGGGTCGGGAATGTTAACCATCAACGGTTAATTTCGCTGACACGGGGGCTGGGTGCATGTGTCGTCATCACCATCATTTTATCCTCATCACGACGCGCAGGTCGCCTACGGGAGTCAAATCGAAAGACCTGCACCTGGCGAGCCGAACATATCCTCGGACACTCCCGGCATTAAAATCCATACGCCATTTAATTTAATTTCATTTCATCTGAAATAGTTGTTGAAATTTCAATTCACTAACTCTGAGGTACTGCCTAGGCTTAACTTCTTCGCGCAATAAATATTCAAATAAGCTTGAATATTCTCCCCTCGGCTCTCTTGTTAAGTAAATTTCATGCACTCAGGATATTCTCCGATCACTTTTCCTCTCATTCTCTTCATTTTCTGCCTCCCCATGCACAAATGTTAGACCGTCCGTTTCGTGCTTTAAGTTCTGTTCAGCTAGATGTAGCGGTCGTGTGGAAATGTTGACTGTTCCGTTCGATTCGTTTCCACAGTGTGAGAGCGAGCCGTAACTCACTTTTCCCCGGACTTAACCAAACTTTCCCTCGCAAACTTAATGCATACACCTCTCCTGTACTTAAGTTTTAAAATCTTAGCTAATACACACAAAGGCATTCGTCCTATTCAGTCATACAAGAATCATACAAACTTTCAATCGGAACACTCAAATCACAGATTCAAGAATCCTTTACTCTTAAAATACGCAAAAATGACATCGGACATTCTTCTCCACAAATCCATAATGAATTCAGGAATATATATCAGAGTGTCTTTTTCACATCTTAAATAAATTTCTCTCAAAAAGCCGTTTAAATCAACCATCACAACAAGCAGCGTTAGACGCCACATTATGCACGCACTTGAATAGGCATTCCTTCATCTCACGCACATTTCCACTTCCACATTCCATAAATTTTCCTAACATAATATCTGACTCGACCATTTCCCACAAAATTCTCAAACCCTGAATCAACATACACCACCCCTCCTATGAATCCCCTTATGAAAGAAATGTGACCTAAAGTCCGCTTCAAATAAGCCTTCATGAACAATAGCGATAGGTTCAAAAAACTCACGCTTATCATAAAATATTCCTCTGTCATTTCCTTCAAACTCAATCTTACAACAAGTAGCACACGTCCTATCACTCACACTCAATTGATATCTACTCTCTCGATCTACATTTTTGTAAAAAAAAATACCACAACAAATATGACATAATCACTACCTCTTGTGTCAGCTCCCACTCGCAAATCTTTTATGCCAATAACACGACAAAAAGTCATAGGATCAAAGTTGTAGATCTCCTCATTTTAGGACACGAAAGTGAAATCCGTTTATTGATAGCGATTACCGTTCAGCCACAAGATACCCCGAAACGAAAGTCTGCACCGTCATTAAGTTTGGCTTAATATTTCGAATTTTTTAATGGGTAAAATGTTAAATATTTGAACTTCTAGCAATTTCTACGTCGGTTACAGGCTTGGAGCTAGAGCAATGCCAAATTTTAATTTTGTAGGGCACTGCAGTATGGCGTCCACCATATTGCTTTGGGGGAAGGGGAAGGTGATTTTGATCGGGCGGGGAGGGGACTAAATATAAAAAATTGACCTTTTTGGAAATTTTCCTTGGGTTACAGCCTCATAGGTATCAGATTGCCGGCTAGAAGGGTCCAAAACGAAATTTGAGTCCGATAATTTGATTGAGTGTGGGGGGGGGGCATAATATGAAAATTTGACCTTTTTGCAATTAATCCTTGGGTTACAGCCTAATAGGTATCAGATTGCTTGCTGGAAGGGTCTAACATGAAATTTGAGTCCTATAATTTGATTGGGCGGAATGGTGTTACACGAAATTCGAGTACGATATTTTGATTCGGTGGGAGAGCTAAATATGAAAAATTTGAACTTTTAGAATTTTCCCCTGTGTTACAGCCTAATAGCTATCAGATTGGCGAATTTCAAGTTCATAGTTCATCTGAGAGGGTCTAACACAAAATTTCAGTCCAATATTTTGATTTGACGGAAGGGGGCTAAATATGACAAATTCAAGTTTTTTGAATTTTTCCTTTGGTTGCAGCCTAATAGCTATCAAACTGCCGAATTTCAATTTCCTAGCTCACCTGGAAGTGGGCAAACATTAATGTCAGTCAGTGAGTGAGTGAGTCAATCAGTTAGCCTTGTGGCTTTATATACATTGACTGACAGAGCAAATGCAACACAAAGAAGGAGTGGTTCGAAAGGGATGAAAGTTGGGGAAAAAACAGAGACGGCACGGACGAATAATTGATGTTTATTTCAAACCGATATGCAGGTTACACAATGCGCACGGCATCGACTCATGTTGCAATGTTTGGGAATGTTGCAATGTTTGGGTTGGGAAGAATTGAGAGAAAGAAGAAGAGCTGCTCGACTAAGTGGTATGTTCCGAGCTGTCAGCGGAGAGATGGCGTGGAATGACATTAGTAGACGAATAGGTTTGAATGGCGTCTATAAAAGTAGGAAAGATCACAATATGAAGATAAAGTTGGAATTCAAGAGGACAAACTGGGGCAAATATTCATTTATAGGAAGGGGAGTTAGGGATTGGAATAACTTACCAAGGGAGATGTTCAATAAATTTCCAATTTCTTTGAAATCATTTCGGAAAAGGCTAGGAAAGCAACAGATAGGGAATCTGCCACCTGGGCGACTGCCCTAAATGCAGATCAGTATTGATTGATTGATTGATTGATTGATGTAGGACCACAGCGAGCGGCGATGCACGCAGAAACACGTCGAGGTACAGAGTCAATAAGAGTGCGGATGGTGTCCTGATGGATGGTTCTCCATTCTCTGTCAACCATTTGCCACAGTTGGTCGTCCGTACGAGGCTGGGGCAGAGTTTGCAAACGGCGTCCAATGAGATCCCACACGTGTTCGATTGGTGAGAGATCCGGAGAGTACGCTGGCCACGGAAGCATCTGTACACCTCGTAGAGCCTGTTGGGAGATGCGAGCAGTGTGTGGGCGGGCATTATCTTGCTGAAACAGAGCATTGGGCAGCCCCTGAAGGTACGGGAGTGCCACCGGCCGCAGCTCATGCTGCACGTAGCGGTGGGCATTTAACGTGCCTTGAATGCGCACTAGAGGTGACGTGGAATCATACGCAATAGCGCCCCAAACCATGATGCCGCGTTGTCTAGCGGTAGGGCGCTCCACAGTTACTGCCGGATTTGACCTTTCTCCACGCCGACGCCACACTCGTCTGCGGTGACTATCACTGACAGAACAGAAGCGTGACTCATCGGAGAACACGACGTTCCGCCATTCCCTCATCCAAGTCGCTCTAGCCCGGCACCATGCCAGGCGTGCACGTCTATGCTGTGGAGTCAATGGTAGTCTTCTGACCGGCGCCGGGAGTGCAGGCCTCCTTCAACCAATCGACGGGAAATTGTTCTGGTCGATATTGGAACAGCCAGGGTGTCTTGCACATGCTGAAGAATGGCGGTTGACGTGGCGTGCGGGGCTGCCACCGCTTGACGGCGGATGCGCCGATCCTCGCGTGCTGACGTCACTCGGGCTGCGCCTGGACCCCTCGCACGTGCTACGTGCCACATGTCCCTGCGCCAACCATCTTCGCCACAGGCGCTGCACCGTGGACAAATCCCTATGGGTATCGGCTGCGATTTGACGAAGCGACCAACCTGCCCTTCTCAGCCCGATCACCATACCCCTCGTAAAGTCGTCTGTCTGCTGGAAATGCCTCCGTTGACGGCGGCCTGGCATTCTTAGCTATACACGTGTCCTGTGGCACACGACAACACGTTCTACAATGACTGTCGGCTGAGAAATCACGGTACGAAGTGGGCTATTCGCCAACGCCGTGTCCCATTTATCGTTCGCTACGTGCACAGCACAGCGGCGCATTTCACATCATGAGCATACCTCAGTGACGTCAGTCTACCCTGCAATTGGCATAAAGTTCTGACCACTTCTTCTTGGTGTTGCATTTGCTCTGTCAGTCAGTGTATATAAAACTCGCTTTCGCTCGTTGGGGGCTCCGCCCCCAAACCCCCAATTCTCCTACATTACAAGTGGTCACATTTAAAATTACTGTGACGAACCGGTACTTCGTTACGAAAAACGGATTGCGCCACCAGACGACCCATATATTCGCGTACATATTTGGTCCTCTAATATTTTCTCGTACCGTACATTCACGATTTATAGAAAAGATACCGTTAAACGTCTCGACGTGGTGAAAATTACGTACGATTCTCACAAGATAAGAAATTATTTTCCTAATTAAACGGGGAGCTATAGTCTTGAAGCTTGGTAGGTTCATCGTGGTTGAAACGCTCTATATTTCGATTATTTGATGTTTTGTCGTATCTGCATCGGTTTCACCGCAGATTGGTTTAGAACCTTGGATTAGGAGTGCAGTGTTTACGTTTTACCTTCGTTTTTCCATTTTTGCAGGGTGCTAGAATCATGCATTTTGCTCACCTGTGACCCACGATCGTTCCAGTGAGCCTGCTAAATTTAATGAATCTATCGGACTTATAAGTGTGTAACACAGTAAAATTAATTAGGGAAAATGTAAAAAATTGACGTTAAATCTGAAAAATGCAGCTCTATCTAAAGCATAAGGGATCAAGATACGACTAAAATTCCCGGGTCAGAAGTTGTAGATCTCTTCATGATCGGATCCGAACGTCTTGTCCATTTGGCGGTAGGACTTACAGTTTAGCCACCAAAATTCTCGAAACGTTTGTTAACACCATAATGAAAATTGCTTCCAGACTTCGATAGTTTCTGGAGATAAAAACGTTAAACAATGCAGCTCTTTCGATTTTTTCCGTTGGTTGCAGGCCAAAGTTGTAACTGCGATAAATTTTAATTTTCTGGCGCACTGCAACATATCGTCTACAATTTATTTTAAGGGTAAGGTAAGGGTTATTCTGCCCGAAAGCAGGCCCGAACCTCCGCAGAGGTGCTCCTGAGCCGGAGTTTACGTGCGGTAGGGTGGCCAGTTTCTTTCCGCTCCTCCATTCCCTTACCCCCACCAACAGCGCGTGGCAACCCATCCAACTCCTGACCACGCCCAATGTTGCTTAATTCGGAGATCTCACGGGATCCGGTGTTTCAACACGGCTACGGCCGTTGGCTATTTTAAGGGAAGGGAAGTAAAAATAACAAAAAATCAACATTTGTTACTTTTCCACAATGCAGCCTAATAGCTATCATATTGCCAAAATTTCAAGTTTCTAGCTCATGCCGAAGTGGGTAAACATTTATGTCAGCCAGTGAGCCAAACGGTTTTATATATATATAATATAGAGCCAGGCAATGTGCACGCTGATTAGTGCAGACTTTGATTTGGAAATTTATTGCGGCAAAACGGTACGTCCTATCAAAGTACGGATTGCGCCATCAGACGACCCCTTTAGTCGTCTACATTACTGTCTTAGGCATTTCTGGTATCTTGCTTACTTATACCAAAGAAAGAGGTGAACGTTTCGATGCATGTCAAATTTCGTCCGCTTTAAACAAGTTGAAAAATGATTTTGCCAACTTAGCAGACAGCTACAGTATTGAAACTTGGCACGCTGGGCGACAATGCAACGACCTACAATTTTGGTTATTTTAGGTTTTGCCGTATATCCACAGTCTTCACCATGATTTGATTAAGTAACATACATTATGCTGAAATTAGGTTAGTGTGTCTACATATTCCTTCAGTTTCCCACACATTCAAGGCAGTAGAATAATGAAAGTTGGTCTACATATAGCCAATGGTCGTGCCAGGGAGCGTGCTGAACTTAGTGCATCTATCTGTTTTATGAGTGTGTTAATCAGTAAAAAATATGGAAATTTAACAAAATTCACCAAAACCGGGGAAATGAAGCTCAATCTAAGGTAGAAGGGATCGAGATACGATAAAACGTCATAGGACCAAAGTTGAAGAACTCAACATTTTAAGCAAGAAAGTTCAATCCCTTTATTGATAGCAATTGCCCTTCAGCCACAAGATTGCTCGAAACGAAATTCTGCAACGTCATTCAATTTGGCTTCATATTTAGATTTTTCAGTGGGTTAAATATTTAAAATTTGAACTTGTTGCAATTTCTTCGTCGGTTACAGGCTTGGATCTAGAGCATTGCCAAATATTAATTTTGTAGGGCACTGCATCATGGCGTCCGCCATTTTGTTTGGCAGGGTGGGGGCAGAAATTAAAATTTGAATTGTTTGGAATTCTTCCGTAGGTTGCAGGCTAATATCCATAATATTGCCAAATTTCAAGTTCCTAGCACATCTGGAATGGTCTAACCCGAAATTTGAGTCCGGTACTTTGATTGGGTAGGGAGGGGGGGGGGGAGTAAATGTGAAAATTGGAGCGTGTTGGAATGTTTCCTTTCCTTACAGCCCAATATTTATCAGACTGACGAATTTCAACCTTCACGTTCATGTGAAAAGGTTTAACACGAAATTTGAGAACGATATTTACATTGGAGTAACTATGCAAAATTTGAACGTTGTGGAAAATTTCCATGTGTTCCAGCCTAATAGCTATCAGACTGCCAAATTTCGTGTATCTGTCTGTCCTATGAGTGTGTGAATCAAAAAATAAATAATGGAGGTTGATCAAAATTGATCAAATCCGGGAAAATGAAGGTCAGTCTAAGGTAGAAAGGGTCGAGATACGACAAGAAGTCTTAGGGCCAAAGTTGTAGATCACTTCATTTTAACATCAGAAAGTGCAATCCATTTACGATAGCAATTACCGTTCAGCCACAAGATAGCTCGAAACGAAAGTCTGCACAGTAATTAAATTTGGCTTCATAATTCGATTTTTTTAGTGAGTAAGATATTAAAATCTTTAACTTGTTGCAATTTCTACGTCGGTTGCAGGCTTGGAGCTAGAGCATTGCCAAATTTTAATTTTGTAGGGCACTGCATCCCCATCGATGGTATCTTTAACTTGTCGTGGTGGTGGGGCTTGTGTGGTCAAAAGATCCTGAAAGCTATGCCGGCGGTAGCTTAGCTACTGGTAGGGCCTCCCTTGCCGGACAGGTCGAAGGTGATGATCCAGACTAAAAGGGATACCCTGGTCCTCCAGGTTGGGGGTTGGGCATAGGGTTGACAACTCTATCCCATTAAAAAAATAAACTGTTGAGAAGCCGCAAAGAGTAAGAACAAACCGGACGGATAAAATTGACAAACGACCTAGGCGAGGAAGTGGTTATGGATTGGTATTAGCGACTTGGAATGTGAGAAGCCTACTCCAGCCAGGGAAAAGCAGAAAACTAGAAGAGGAACTAAGAAAGTATAATGTTGAAATCGCTGCTCTCCAAGAAATTAAATGGCGGGAAATTGAGATGTTCGATTTACAGGATTATACTTTAATCAACAGTGGGAATGGCGATAACATCTGTGGAACAGGCTTTATGATATCTAAACAACTGAAGCATACCTTAATGTCTTACAAGGCAGTAAATGAAAGAATCTTTATCATGAGAATCAGGGGCCTCTTCTTCAATTATACACTTATAAGCGTACACGCACCTACGGAAGAAAAGGAGGATGATCTAAAGGATAAGTTTTATGAAGAACTAGAGAAACAGTACGATGAGGCACCTAGACATGACATTAAAATAGTAATTGGGGACTTCAATGCAAAAGTGGGACAAGAGGAAGAATTTAGACCCACAATAGGAGCACAGAGTTTACATTTGGAAAGTAACAACAATGGGTTACGGCTTATTGACTTCGCTACAGCAAGACCAACTACAATTACATCAGACCGTAATCCAGAATAAACATGGCGGACATCGGTGTGCGATATGAGAGGTTGAGGGAGAGGTTATGCATGTTTATTTCGAGTCATCTAAAGAAAATATCACAAGTCGAACTTCATGAAATGCAACTCACTAACTCAAAATATGAATAATTAAACACTGAAAGTAGCGTTATAGCGTATTGTAAGTCTAAATGAAATTTCAGAGGGGAAAATAACAAAGGGAGAATTATTGTATCAACGTCAGGTTGAAACAGACACAGAGTATAAAATTATTTCACATGTAAATCTCCGGTCAGCAAATACGATATACAGATGTCAACAAGGAACATTATTAACCTTACATGAAATACTATGTAACACCATTAACCACAGCTCATTATGTAAAACATGCAAACAAATTTCTCCAACGAAATGTCAACCCTCCAAAATCCACCTGTATTGTTGAGTAGGTACAAGCGATATTTGTATGATACACTTGACCATCTAAAGCACTCGTCAGCTTAAAACTCACCAGAATTGATGACATAATTGTATTTTATATATAAAAAATAATCCTCATGTTCACTCCACGGGAAGTGGGGTTAGGTTTAGTTTACGCATGATCATTGTAAAACGCTGAAAATTAATTACATCATTCTTGCACCACCGTTTAAGAATAATTAAGTCTCTAAATCATAAATTTTAGTCATGATTTCTGGGACTGATTTAATGTTCTTTGTAGTAAGGTACGTTGGCTGATAAGGCAAATGCTAGGATAGGCATAATTAGTTTAAACTTCGGAAGTTTGCGCGGCACTCGAATTAGATCACCACCTTCTATGGTATAATATATCTTTCCTGACAATACATTTGATTTCAAAAATGATAAAATGATTAATCCACACAACATTATTAGTCCTATGATTCGGTTCGAAGTTTTCCTTACGAATGCTCTACACCCAATTTTTTCTTAATACTAGGTCTTTTCGAAACGGGAACACTGAAGCTCTTACTTACATCCAGGCACACAGCACTTTAAACTATAAACATATTGCATAGGTAATTAAAAATGAAGAAAACAACTTTCCGAGAACACGAGAATCAACATTAACCTCATCACCACCGATATTGTTGGAATAAATAAGCACTTTGAGAACAAATAGCTCCTTACGGCACTGAAAGATGATCTGTAACCTTTAAATTAATATAATGTACGATTGATAATATTCAAATTTTCGTAAATATTTGGTAACAACACGACATACACAAATCAAAACAAACGCATGCTAGCACTCCAGCTGCCGCCATTATGGACAGTTTCGATAGGTCGGTTAAGGTCTGAGATATTGTAGTTGGTCTTGGCTACAGCAAAGGATATGGTAATCAGTAGCACTACATTTGAGCACAAGAGAATTCATAAAGAAATTTGGGAGGCACCAGATGGGAACACCAAGAATCAAATCGACCACATACTGATTGATAAAAGACATGCGTCTGATGTACAAGATGTGCGTACTTATAGAGGTGCAGATATAGATTCAGACCACTATTTGGTGAAAGCTAAATTGAAACAAAAGCTTGCGGTAAGAGTCAGAGGTAAAGCAGAACGGAGGAAAGGATTTAACCAAGAACAACTTAATGATGATGCAAGGAGAAAGGAGTATGAAAGACAGGTTTAAGAAGATTTGAGAAACCATAAAAATGCAGTAACAGTGGATGAATCATGGCGGGTGATTAAAGAAGCCATCACAAATGCAGCCCAGGAGGTACTAGGAGAAAGAAAGAAACAGCCAAAGAAGTACTGGTATGATGAGGAAGTAAAGATAGCCTTGGAGAAAAGAAATAGAGAAAGGATGATATATATATATATATGCAACGGGCAACAAGAGCTACTCACCAAACGTATGTGGAATGTAGAAGGGAAGCCAAGAATCTTTGTAGAAAAAAGAAAAGAGAAATGGAAAAAGATCTGATAAAAGAGATGCAACAAGATTATGAGCATAAGAGAAGTAGAAAGTTTTATAGAAACGTAAAGCAGAGAAAAAGTGGATTTCAACCAAGAGTAAGCTGCATACAAAATGAGGATGGGCAACTACTTGGAAATACCCAGGAAATATTAGATAGATGGGCGGAATATTTTGAGGAGGTTTTGAATCCAGTTAAAATACAAAATGAAGAATATGAATTAGAATTGCCAAATAGTGAATCTAATGAAGATGAATCTGAGGAATGCAATAGTGAACCACCCACTTTGGAGGAAGTAAAAGGTGTCCTCTTATCGATGAAGAATAATAAGTCACCAGGAGAAGATGGAATAACAGCTGAGTTGTTAAAATATGGTGGAACGGTATTGATACAAGCATTGTATAAGTTGATACTGGAAATCTGGCGAACAGAGAAATTACCAGAAGAATGGGAAACAGCTTTGGTGTACCCAATTCTTAAGAAGGGAAATAAATTGAAATGTGAAAATTACAGAGGGATATCTCTGCTTTGCATAGGCTACAAGATCTTTAGCATAATAATAGCTAAGCGTCTAAAACACAAAGCAGAGCAGGATCTTGGAGAATATCAGTGTGGATTTCGTGCAAACCGTTCAACAATAGATCATATCTTTACAATGAGGATCATCCTGGAGAGGTGCTATGAATATAACATACCACTGTATCAACTGTACGTTGATTTTAAACAAGCGTACGATTCAGTGCAAAGAGGAAAACTACTCATCGAAATGAAAGCCCTTGGTTATCCTGGGAAGCTGATTAGGTTGGTAAAAACAGCTTTGAGTGGAAGTAAACCTAAGGTATGCGTACAAGGGAAAGTATCGCGAACCTTCGACGTAAAAGTGGGTTTGAGGCAAGGAGATCCAATGTCTGCTGTCCTCTTCAATATTGCTTTAGAAATAGCTGTGCGTACCATCACTGCAAATCGTGAAAGGAACATATATCATAGACTAATACAAATAATGGCATATGCAGATGATGTGGCCATTATTTCTCGTACAAAGAATGCACTTCTCGAAACCTATGAAGAATTGGAGAGGGGAGCACAGCAAAGTGGCCTGGTAGTGAATAACAACAAAACTAAGTTCCTAGTGAGTTCCAGATCTAGTCAACCTCCAAATGCACTTAGGTGTGGAGAAAAGTGTTTTGAAAGGGTACAGGAATTTAGATATCTAGGCTCTCTGATTACTTCACAAAATGAAACAAAAAATAAAAATAAATTCTAGACTGGCTGCAGGAAATCGATGCTATGCTGCCTTAATTCCATCATTAAGAAATAAACAAATATCCAGGAAAGCTAAGTTAATCATTTATAAGACTGTCATTAGACCCGTGGTTACATATGGAGCTGAGTCCTGGGTATTAAATAAAACAGAAGAATATAGGTTAATGACATGGGAAAGAAAGGTATTGAGGAAGATTTTTGGGCCAGTTAAAACTGCACTGGGATGGTGTATTAGATCTAATCAGGAGCTTAGAGACCTGTACCAAGAGCAGGATATATTATCTTTCATGAAGACTGCTAGAGTGCGTTGGCTAGGACATGTCCATCGAATGGAGACTACAAGAGAACCTAAGAAAGTGCTGGAGGGGCATCCAGGTGGAAGGCGATGTACAGGTAGACCAAGAAAGCGATGGATAGAAGAGGTGGAGGCTGATCTACGTACCATGGGAGTCCGGAGATGGAGGACCAAGGCAATCGACAGAGAGCTTTGGAAGAAGATTGTTGCGGAGACCAAGGTTCTGCAAGGTCCGTAGCGTCAAGGAGTAAGTAAGTAAGTAAGGGCAATGCATTATGGCGTCCACCATATTGCTTGGGTGAGGGGGCAGAGGATTTTGATTATGCGGGGTGGGGCTAAATATGAACATTTGAACTTTCTGGAATTTTTCCTTGGGTTGGAGCCTAACAGCTATCAGACTGCTGAATTTCAAGTTCCTAGGTCATCTGGAAGGGTCTAAACCGAAATTTGAGTCCGATATTTTTGATTCGGGCGGAGGCTATATGAAGAATTTGATCTTTTTGGAATTATTCCTTGGATCAAAGCCTCATACGTATCAGATTGCCGGCTGGAAAGGTCTAACACGAAATTTGAGTCTGATAATTTGATTGGGCGGGGGGTGGGGGCTAAATATGAACATTTTGAACTTTCCGGATTTTTCCATGGGTTACAGGCTAACAGGTATCAGATTGCCGGCTGGAAGGGTCTAACACGAATTTTGAGTCCGATAATTTAATTGGGCGGAAGGGTGTAACACGAAATTTGAGTCCGATATTCTGATTGCCGGACTGAGTGCCTCAGACGGTTTAGGCGCTGGCTTTCTGGCCCCAACTTGGCAGGTTCGAACTTGGCTCAGTCCGGTAGTATTTGAAGGTGCTCAAATACGTCAGCCTCGTGTCGGTAGAGTTACTGGCACGTAAAAATCTTCTGCGGGACTAAATTCTGGCACCTCGGCGTCTCCCAAGACCGTAAAAGAGTAGTTGGTGGGACGTAAAACAAATAACTTTATTATTATATGATACATTGATTCGGTAGGGGCTAAATATGAAAAAAATGAACTTTTTGGAACTTTTCCTTGGGATATAAAATAATAGCTATCATATTGCCGAATTTCAAGTTCCTAGCTCCTCTGGAAGGGTCTAACCCGAAATTTGAGTCCGATATTTTGATTCGGTGGGGGGGGGCTAAATATGAATAATTTGATCTTTAAAGAATTTCCCCTTGGGTTACAGCCTAATAGCTATCAGACTGCCGAATTCCAAGTTCCTACCTCATCTGGAAGGGTCTAACACGAAATTTCAGTCCGATATTTGATGGGCCGGAAGGAGGATTACTATGAAAAATTTCAACTTTTTGGAAATTTTCCTTGGGTTGCAGCCTATTAGCTATGAGATTTCCGAATTTCAAGTTCCTAGCTCATCTGGAAGGGTGTAACCCGAAATTTGAGTCCGATATTTTGATTCGCGGGGGGGGGGGACTAAATATGAAATATTTGTCTTTTTTGGAATTATTCCTTGGGTTACAGCCTAATAGGTATTAGATTGCCGGCTGGAAGGGTCTAACACGAAATTTGAGTCCAATAATTTGATTGAGCGGGGGAGGGGGCTAAATATGAAAAATTTGAACATTCCGGAATATTTCCTTGGGTTACAGCCTAATAGTTATCAGCTTGCCGGCTGGAAGTGTCTAACACGAATTTTGAGTCCGATTATTTGATTGGGCGGAAGGGTGCAACACGATTTTTGGGTCCGATATTTTGATTCGGTCGGGAGGTTAAATATGAACGATTTGAATTTTATGGAATTTTTCCTTGGGTTATAGAATAATAGCTATCAGACTGCCAAATTTCAAGTTTCTAGCTCATCTGGAACTAAAGGGTCTAACCCGAAATTTGAGTCCAATATTTTGATTCTGTGGGGGGCTAAATGCGTTATTATTGAACTTTTTGGAATTTTTTCTTGGGTTACAGCCTCATATCTATCAGATTACCAAATTTCAAGTTCCTAGCTCATCTGGAAGGGTCTAACAAGAAATTTCAGTCCGATATATTGGTTGGGCGGAAGGGGGCTAAATATTAAAAAAATGAACTTTTTAGAATTTTTGCTTGGGTAGCCTAAAAGCTACCAGACTGCCGAATTTCAAGTTCCTATCTCACCTGGAAGTGGGCAAACATTAATGTCAGTCAGTCAGTCAGTCAGTCAGTCAGTCAGTCAGTCAGTCAGTCAGTCAGTCAGTCAGTCAGTCAGTCAGTCAGTCAGTTAGCCTTGTGGCTTTATATATAAGACTCGCTTTCGCTCGTTGGGGGCTCCCCCCCCCCACAAACCTCCGGGTACTCCACATTAGAATTGGACATTTCGAAATAGATTCTGGAGAAACGGTATGTGGCATCGACAAGCGGACTCTGCCAACGGACGGACCTATTACCACCGGCTTCTTTGGTGCTATGTTTTATAGTACATTGGCCACTTATTGTATGGATAGGAGTAAAGTTTTCGATCTGGCGCAACTTTCACAAGTTGAAAAATTATTTTATTCACTTAATAGTCAGATAGAGTCTTGAAACTTTCGTAGGACCAAATTTATAGATCGCATAAATTCCCGGGACAGAAAGTGCTATCCAGTTTTGATTGGAATTACTGTTCAGGCAGAAGGTACTTCGAAGCGAAGGTCTGCAACTGCATGAAATTTGCCTGAATATTTCGATACCTTCAGAGGTAAAAAGTAAAAGTTACAGAGTAACAACTATAATTTCACCACATTTCAATTTTCTGGTGCACCAGGAAACAGCATCCACAATTTTGTTTGGCAGGGAGGGGTAAAAATTAAAAATTTAAACTTATTGGAATTTTTCACTGGGTTACAACCTAATAGTTATCAGATTGCCGATAGGGCCAGGTAATGTGCACGCTAAATAGTGCAGACTTTCATTTGGAAATTTATTGCGGCCAAACAGTAAGTCGTATCGAGATACGGATTGCGTCATCAGACGTCCCTTTTGGTCGCCTACATTATTGTCTGAGGCATTTTTTCGTATATCGCCTATTTATACCATAGAAAGGGCTGAACATTTCGATCCATATCAAATTTCGTCCGCTTAACACCAGTTGAAAAATACTTTGGCCATTTTAGCAGACAGCTAGAGTCTTGAAACTTGGCAGGCAGGTCGACGATGAAACGACCTAGAATTTTGGTTATTTGAGGTTTTGCCGTATCTACATGCAATTCACCATAAATTGTTTAGGAACCATAAATTAGGCTGAAATTTGATTAGTGTTTCCATATATTCCTTCCGTATTCCTGTACATTTAGGGCAGCTAGAATAATTAAAGCCGTTCTGCGTATGGCCCATGTATTACGATCGCCGAATCTACTCTACATATTCCTACCTTGTTTACTGCTGCTCGCTTCTACTTCCTTCTCGCCGCACCATGCACCTCACTCACCTGTCGTCTACTTGACTGATTACGTCATCTTCGCTGCCCTTCGCTCTGCCTGTGCGCTGTGTAACCACGTGACATTATGTTTCTAGAACTCACTGGCTTATAGCCTGCGTTCTTTTTCTGGAATCTTCCTTTCTACTATATATTGCTCTCTCCGCCTTTCCACCGTTGAGTCGGGCTTCGTGGCGGAGTGGTGGACTACACACTAAAACAGTGCTTATTGTAATCATGTCAATTTCATCTGGACTCTATCTACAGCGACTCGGTGAGCAAGATTTATAATATTTATCTGCATTTGGACTTTCATTCGGGCCATTGCCTGTTGTAATACTTTCTTCTGTCGAGTGGTTATCCTTCCCTTTAAACACTCATAACTTAGACTGCTTCTATTCACGCACTGCGCTACGGACGATTGTAAATTATTTTCAGACCTCATCCTAGATCTATGCTATTACTAAACTTCAGCAATACCCGGTGAAGAAATCCTTTCCCCGTCCTAATCCTCATCCTACTTCCCTTCCCCCTACCTTTCACGTTTTTTCTCTTTCAGGGTTCAGTTTCGATGTATATTGTACACTTCCAATTTATTCAACAGGCTTTCCTTTTATGTACCATTGGATAATCATTTGTAAATGTGGCACACCGTTTGGATTTTTTCTTCTACTTGCAATTATTTATCTTGTTAAATTTTGGTTGTTAAATATATATTCTATTTCGCATTGTTATTGGCCTAGCTTCTTCCTTACTGCGCGATTTTCCTTGATTTATACTACTCCTCATCATCATTTATTATTATTATTATTATTATTATTATTATTATTATTATTATTATTATTATTATTATTATTCTAGTACGCTGAGCTCTCTACTGTATCGCCATATATCTTTGCATATTCCTCTGCGTACTTCTGATTATTTATCGTTACTTGTACTTTTGTCTAAACACGCTACCACCCCGACTGTTATGGTAGCGCTATATTATTGTAAGATAGCAGAGGCCCTCCCTCCCTCATTACATAGTATGGTAGCAGACTAACTCGGGTTCGATTCCCGTCTCTTCTTTTCTACACACTTTGGCCTTTTGCTTGTTTTCTTATTATGGCTTACTTTTCCGACAATTTTTCTCCTTATCAATCCGACACTTCTTCTACTTCTTCTTCCACTCCCCTTAATTTTTCCGCTACAAACCCTTTTCTTACTTATAATTTACTCTCTGCTAGTTCCTCTTCTTCTTCTTCTACGCAGTCTACGCCGTCTTCTGACTTATCTTTTGAACATTCTGCACCACCGAAAGCACCCTCTCTTGACTATACGGCTTTTTCCGCCTGATAAACTTTCATTACGTCAATCGCCCCCTCCCCCTCCCCAACCATTCTCTCATGCTTCCCCGCCTCAGCCTACACCACCGCTTACTCCGTCTCCACAATTTTTGTATGAATTTCCTTATCATTCTTCTACCTCCTCTCATTCAGACCCTATTAATTTTCATCTTATTAAGAAATCTCTAGACTTAGTTCCCCAACTCACTTCCACGCATCCACAAGTACTCACACTCTGGTTGTTTGCTGCTCGGAAATTTTTACAATTGAACTTGGCCCCATTTTCTCAACTACTTTCACTTCTGTATTCTAAAACTACTGGTCATTTTAGCAATTTTTTGTTACAACATATGTCTGATTGCCATGATTGGATTCAATTTCGTTCTATTGTGCACAATTATTTTCTTCCCTATGAAATTCGCCAACAGTTAAGTTTTGTTTTCTTACGTCGTCATCAACGCCCTGACGAAACCACTTATGACTTTTTGGATTCTCTCGTCAATTTTGCTGACGTTCTTGCTATCTCTAAACATCCTCAAGAAATCATTTCATTCGTTCGTTTTTATGCTGTCCCTCCATTTCGGCTATTATTTAACCCCTTTTCTCCACCCACTTCTATTTCTCATCTTTATCATCTTGCTCAAATGGATACGTTCAATTCTTACAGTAGTGCTTCATATTATGCTTCCGTTCCTCCTCCTCCTCCTACCTTTCCTACTCCACCTCCCTCTTCTTCTTCCTCTCCTTCTCCTCCCCCTCCACCCGCTTCCACTCTCTCTTGTTTTCGCTGTCAAGGCCGAGGTCACATCGCTCGCAATTGTCCGACTCCACGTTCGGGAAACGCTCCCTCCCGCCGTATGTAGTCAGCATTCGGTCTTTAGGGAAAAATTTGCCACATGCTGTTGCGTGCTTAACTCCATCTGCTTACATTCTTGCCCTACTTCAGAATGTTCCTTCTCACGCCTTGTTAGATTCTGGGGCTTCTATTTCACTTCTCAGTTCCTCTTTTTTCCAACAGCTACTGCAATTCAATCCCCATCTTCAATTACGTTTTTCGGATTTATTATGTACTTCTAAGTCACGTCACCACTTAAATATTCTTGGTCAGCTTATTCCTACAGTAAAGATGTCTAAATTTTCTTGGTCTTTTCTCTTTTATGTCGCTCAGGATCTCCCTATTCTTCTTATGCTTGGTTATGATTTTTTTCACATACTGGTCTCATTCTCCATACTTACACTTCTTCCATTTCTTTTCATTTTGATTCTGTGTCTACTATTCCTTTGATCAATCCTTCTGATTACCCTACTTCATTTCGTCTCTCTAACTCGCATATTTACGTTACCCAGTCTCACCAGGACGTCTTAACCTCACTTCTTGATAAATTTTCTGACGTCGTTACGGAACAGCTTGGTACTGTCCGCAATTATGAGGCCCATATCGATCTTTTGGACCACTCTCCCGTCAGATCATCCCCATATCATCTTAGTCCACCTCGTATGCAACTTTTGGAGCAGCACATATCTCAAGTGCTAGCTGATGGCACCATTATCCCTTCTACGTCTAATTATGCTTCCCCTGCCTTTCTGGTCAATAAGCCTGATAATTCTACGCGTTTTGTCGTTGATTACCGTCATCTCAACAGTAAGATTCAATATGATGCTTATCCTCTCCCTAAGTTGCAAAACGCCTTTCAGTTTTTTTGCTAATGCCAAATATTTTTCTATCTTTGATTGTAACTCTGCCTTTCACCAAATTCCCTTAGATGCGGCTAGTTCCAAACTCACTGCCTTTATTACACCCAGTGGCCTCTATCAATTTACTAAGCTGCCTTTCGGTCTTAATATTGGATCCAAAGTCATGAAACGCCTTGTGGACTCTCTTTTTTCGGACATTAAATATAAATATCTTTAACCGTATGTCGACGATTTGTTGATCTTTTCTCCTGATTTTGATTCCCATATCCTTCATCTTACTGAAGTCCTCTCTCGTCTTCGTACCGCTGGTCTCACTATTAACCCTTCCAAGCTCTCTCTTGCCCAAACTTCTGTAAAATTTTTAGGTCATATCATTTCCTCTCAAGGCGTTTTTGTTGATCCTGATCGTATTGCTGTTATTACTCAAATTTCTCCTCCTAAAAACATCAAACAACTACGTACTTTTCTTGGCATGGTTTCTTTTTATAATCGTTTTATTCCCAACTTCTCTCATATTGCCGAACCATTGCACTATCTCAAACGTAAGGCTATTAAATTTCTTTGGACTCCTACTCAACAACATGCTTTTTCTACCCTTAAATCTCTTCTTGTTAAAGCTCCCATTCTGCAGTTCCCCGATTTTTCTTTACCCTTCGAAGTTCACACTGATGCCTCTGATCATGCTATTTCTGGTGTTCTTAATCAAATTTTTCAGGGTACCCCTCTGCCTATTGCTTATTTTAGTAAATTGCTTTCGCCTACCGAACGCAATTACTCTATTTATGAGCGAGAAGCATTAGCTTTAGTCACTACACTTGAACATTTTTCCGACTACCTTGATCATAAGGAATTTCTTGTCAAAACCGATAACCAAGCCCTTTCTTGGCTTCTCTCTAATGCCCCTAAAATTGGCAAAACTGGTTTCGTCTTTCCCGTTTTAAATTTTCTCTTAAATTTGTCTCTAGTACCCAGAATTGCGTTGCAGATGCTCTATCTCGTCTTTTCGATCTTTCCCCCTCTGACGCTTCTCTTTCTTTTCCTACTTCTCAGTCTCTTCCCACCTCTGACTGACCGCCTTTGGATACCTTAATTTGTTCATTGGTTGATTTTCCATTATCCTTTTCCTCATGTCAATCTCAACAACTTCAGGATGACTTTTGTGTTAGAACGAAGGCTTTGCTTTCTGACCCTTCCTATCGCGGTCCCTTTGTTTTCTCCCAAGGTTTACTTCTTTTCAAACCAACCCCTAAATCTTCTCCCAGAGTTGTTGTCCCTTCTATTCCACAGCCCATGATACTTTCCTATTATCATTCTTCCCCTGTAGGCGGGCATTTTGGATTTGCTAAAACTTACGCTCGCATTGCCTCTCTTTATTTCTGGCCTAATTTGCGTAAAAGTGTTCGTCACTATGTTTCCACTTGCCAACCTTGTTAGTTAGCTAAACCTCTTAATTCTAGATCTGCTGGTCTTCATTCTGCTCTTCCCCCACCTACCCAGCTCAACTTTTTTATTGACCTGGTCGGACCTCTTGTTCGTTCATCACGCGGTAACACCTATATTTTTACTTTACTGGACGGTTTTTCTAAGTATTTGGTACTCCACCCTTTACGCAAAATTTCCTCTTCCATTGTTATCAATCTTCTTTCCAACGTCATATTTCCTCTTATTGGTTTGCCTTCAAATTTAGTTTCTGACAATGCCTCCATCCTTACTTCCAAAGCTTTTTTTCATATGTGTTTCCAACTGGGCATTAAGAAGATCAATACCTCTCCTTATTATCCTCAGGCAAACAACGTCGAACGCTATCACCGAAACCTTAAAATTGCTCTTTCTATTTTTCACAGCTCCTATCATAAGGACTGGGATCGCAATCTTTCTGCTTTAGTTCTTGCTTTCAATTCCAGTATAAATTCTTCTACCCGATTCACTCCTGCTAAATTGTCTTTGGGCCGCGATCTTCACACCCCCTTGACACTTACTTGGGATCTTCACCCCCTTTTAGATTCAGACGATTCTCAATCTCTTCCATCTCTTTGGACCGAAGCTCTTTCTCATCTTCGAGCTGCTCAACTCCTCTCCAAGAAAACTCATGATTCCCGTCATCAACCCTCCACCTTTAAACTTGGTGACTTGGTTCTTTTACGCAATCACCCCCAAAGTTCTGCTAGTGATCAGTTTTCTGCTAAATTAGCTTCCCGGTGGATAGGCCCATTTCGCATTATTTCTCTGCCTACCCCTGCTAATGCCCTTTTACAATCTACTTCTGATCCTGTTGATGTCAAACGTGTCCATATTTCTGAGCTCAAAAGATTTTATGCTTCAACTTCTCATAATTAATATTTTTTTCTCTTTCGCCCTCCTTTCCCCTTTCCTTTTTTTGGGAAAAGATTTTCTTCCCGGACTGGTTGTTTCCTTTCTATTACCCCTCTGTTGGGGCTTCTTTCATCCTAGCCCTGTTCGGTTATTTAATGTTTTAATTGCCTTTTCTTTTTGGGTCCTTCGATTTTTGACATTTTTTTGTGTGTGTTCTTATTCTTGCTCATCAGATGCTGGGGTCCATCACTCCGTTTCGTCCCGAACTCCCCATGAGAGGCTAAATAAACTTTTTTCTCTCACTTTGCCCTCATGGAATTCTTTTGTCTACTCATGTATTTTCAATTATATTTTATATTACTTTCTTTCCTGCCACATACATATTTTTCTCTATCTTTTATATTGTACTACTTTTGTAACATGTGTATTTATATCTATTTTCGCTTTAACTTCTGAACCCCTTTTTTTTTTACTTTTATTCCCTCATTTTCTTCTTGGACCGGTCCATCTTCCTCGCCATCCTCACGTCAATCTTCCTCGCCATCTTCCTCACCATCTTCATCTCCATCCTCATCTCTATCCTCATTTTTCGCTCTCATCTCCCTTGTCATTCCCAGCTCTTTCCTTTGCCCCTTTTCTTCATTTGGGTGCACTGTCCTTCGCCGTCTGCTTTCTACTTCTAGCGCACGAACTTCGCTCTTCCGAGTTGGCGCCATTCGAGAAGACCGCCACGCTATCGTCGCTACATCACCTGGATGTTCCGCTATCTTTGCTGCATCACCTGCACGCTGCTACATCACCTTGATGCTCCACTATCCTCGCTACTTCACCTGCACGCTACTACATCATCTGGACGCTTCGCTTTTGCCGGCACGTGGGGAATATATTACGATCGCCGAATCTACTCTACATATTCCTACCTTGTTTACTGCTGCTCGCTTCTACTTCCTTCTCGCCGCACCATGCACCTCGCTCACCTGTCGTCTACTTGACTGATTACGTCATCTTCGCTGCCCTTCGCTCTGCCTGTGCGCTGTGTAACCACGTGACATTATGTTTCTAGAACTCACTGGCTTGTAGCCTGCGTTCTTTTTCTGGAATCTTCCTTTCTACTATATATTGCTCTCTCCGCCTTTCCACCGTTGAGTCGGGCTTCGTGGCGGAGTGGTGGACCACACACTAAAACAGTGCTTATTGTAATCATGTCAATTTCATCTGGACTCTATCTACAGCGACTCGGTGAGCAAGATTTATAATATTTATCTGCATTTGTACTCTACACTTTCATTCGGGCCATTGCCTGCTGTAATACTTTCTTCTGTCGAGTGGTTATCCTTCCCTTTAAACACTCATAACTTAGACTGCTTCTATTCACGCACTGCGCTACGGACGATTGTAAATTATTTTCAGACCTCATCCTAGATCTATGCTATTACTAAACTTCAGCAATACCCGGTGAAGAAAATCCTTTCCCCGTCCTAATCCTCATCCTACTTCCCTTCCCCCTCCCTTTCATGCTTTTTCTCTTTCAGGGTTCAGTTTCGATGTATATTGTACACTTCCAATGTATTCAACAGGCTTTCCTTTTATGTACCATTGGATAATTATTTGTAAATGTGGCACACCGTTTGGATTTTTTCTTCTACTTGCAATTATTTATCTTGTTAAATTTTGGTTGTTAAATATATATTCTATTTCGCATTGTTATTGGCCTAGCTTCTTCCTTACTGCGCGATTTTCCTTGATTTATACTACTCCTCATCATCATTTATTATTATTATTATTATTATTATTATTATTATTATTATTATTATTATTATTATTATTATTATTATTATTATTATTATTATTATTCTAGTACGCTGAGCTCTCTACTGTATCGCCATATATCTTTGCATATTCCTCTGCGTACTTCTGATTATTTATCGTTACTTGTACTTTTGTCTAAACACGCTACCACCCCGACTGTTATGGTAGCGCTATGTTATTGTAAGATAGCAGAGGTCCTCCCTCCCTCTCTACACATGGTCGTGCCAAGGAGCGTACTGAATTTCGTGCATCTATCTGTTTTATGAGTGTGTGAATCAGTAAAATAATTTATTGAAATTTAACAAAATTTTCCAAAACCGGGAAAATGAGGCTCAATCTGAGGTGGAAGGGGTCGAGATACGACAAAAATTCATAAGACCAAAGTTGTAGATCTCTTAATTTTACGAAGGAAAGTGCAATCCCTTCGTTGATAGAAATTACCGTTCAGCCAGGAGATAGCTCGAAACGAAAGTCTGTACCATCATTAAATTTGGCTTAATATTTCGAATTTTTTCGTGGGCAAAATATTAAATATTTGAACTTCTTGAAATTTCTACGTCTGTTACAGGGTAGGATCTAGATTTTTGCCAAATTTTAATATTGCAGGGTACTGCATCATGGCGTCCGCCATTTTGTTTGGGGCTAGGGTGGCAGAGGATTTTGATTAGGTGGTGCAGGGGTAAATATGAGCCCAATTTCTGTCAGATTGCCTAATTTTAACTTCCTAGTTCATCTGGAAGGGCCTAACACGAAATTTGAGTCCGATAATTTGATTGGGCGGGGAGAGGGCTAAATATAAAAAAAATTGAACTTTTTGAAATTTTTACTTGGGGTGCAGCCAAATAACTATCAGATCGCCGAATTTCAAGTTCCTAGCTCATCTGGAAGTGGGTAAACATTAATGTCAGTCAGTGAGTCGGTTAGCCTTGTTGCTTTATATAATAGGGATAAGATAGAGCCAGGCAATGTGCATGCTAAATAGTGCAGACTTTCATTTGGAAATTTATTGCGGGCAAACGATGCGTCGTATCGTGGTACGGATTGCAGCGTCAGACTACCCTTTTAGTCGTCTACATTACTCTCTTAGGCGCTTCCTTTTATCCCGCATAATTATATTATAGGTGTACTTGTCGATCCATGTTAAATTTCGTCCACTTTCCACAAGTTGAAAAATAATTTAGCCAACTTAGCAGACAGCTACACTCTTGAAACTTTTCAGGCAGGTTGACGATATAACGGTCTATAATTTTGGTTATTTGATGTTATGCCGTATCTCAACGGGCTTCACCATAAATTGCTTAAAAATCACAAATTAGGCTGAAATATCAATAGTGTTTCAACATATACCTTCCGTTTTCCCATACTTGCAAGGCAGCTAGAATAACGAAAGTCAGTCTACATATGGCCAATGATGTTGCCAAGAAGTGTGCTGAATTTCGTACATCTGTCTGCCCTCTGAGTGTAAAAATCAGTGAAATAATTTATGAAAATTTAACAATATTTTCCAAAACCGGGAAAATGAAGCTCAATCTGAGGTGGAAGGGGTCGAGGTACGACAAAAAGTCATAAGACCAAAGTTGTAGATCTCTTAATTTTACGAAACGAATGTGCAATCCGTTCGTTGATAGCAATTACCGTTCAGCCACAAGATAGCTCGTATGGTATCAGCCTGGTAGCTATCAGATTGCCGAATTTCAAGTTCCTAGCTCATTTCGAAGGGTCTAACCCGAAATTTAAGTCCGATAAATTGATTAGGGGTCGGGAGGCTAAATATGAAAAATTTGAATATTTTTGAATTTTTCCTTGGGTTGCAGGCTAATAGCTGTCGGATTGCAAAATTTCAAGTTCCTAAGTCACTTGGAAGTGGGCAAACATTAATGTCAGTCAGTCAGTCAGTCAGTCAGTTAGCCTTGCGGCTTTATATATATAGGATAGAGCCGGGCAATTTGCACGCTAAATAGTGCAGACTTTCATTTGGAAATTCATTGCGGCCAAACAGTAAGTAGTGTCGAGATAAGGATTTCACCATCAGACGTCCCATTTAGTGGCCTACAGTACTGTCTGAGGCATTTTCTCGTATCTCGCCCATTTATACCGTAGAGAGGGGTGAACGTTTCGATCCACATCAAATTTCGTCCGCTTGGCACCAGTTGAAAAATAATTATGCCAACTTAGCAGACAGCTACAGTCTTCAAACTTTGCAGGCAGGTTGGCGATGAAACGGCCTATAATGTTGGTTATTTGAGGTTTTGCCGTATCTCATCGGGCTTCACCATAAATTGCTTAAGAATCATAAATTAGGCTGAAATTTCAATAGTGTTTCTACATATACCCTCCGTTCTCCCATACTTGCAAGGCAGCTAGAATAAGGAAAGTCGGTCTACGTACGGCCAATAACGTTGCCAAAGAGCGTGCTGAATTTCGTTCGTCTATCTATCTTATGAGTTTGTGAATCAGTAAAATAATGTATGGAAATTTAACAAAAATGACCCAAACCGGGAAAATGAAGCTCAATCTAAGGTAGAAGGAGCCGGGATACGACAAAAAGTCATAGGACGAAAGTAGTAGATCTCTTCATTTTAGGGACCGAAAGTGCAGTCCGTTTATTGATAACAATTACCGATTAGCCACAAAGGAACTCGAAACGAAAGCCTGCACCGTCATTAAATTTGGCTTAATATTTCGAATTTTTAAGTGGATAAAATATTAAATATTTTAACCTATTGCAATTTCTACGTCGGTTACAGGCTAGGAGCTAGAACGTTGCCAAATTTTAATTTTGTAGGGCACTGCATCACGGTGTCCGCCATTTTGTTTGGGGGAGGGGGGCAAAAATTTAAAAAAATTAAATTTTTGGAATTTTTACGAAGGTTAAACGCTAATAGCTAGCACATTGCCAAATTTCAATTTTCTAGCTCTTGCCGAAGTGGGTAAATATTTATGTCAGTCAGTTAGCCTTTTGGCTTTATATATATGAGATGAGAAGATAAGGTAGAGCCGGGAAATGTGCACGCTAAATAGTGCGGAATTTATTTGGAAATTCATTGCGGCCAAACGGTAAGTCGTATCGAGGTAAGGATTTCACCATCAGACGTCCCATTAAGTCGCCTACAGTACTGACTGAGGCATTTTCTCGTATCTCGCCTATTTACACCATAGAAAGGGGTGAACGTTTCGATCCATATCAAATTTCGTCCGCTTTTCACAAGTTGAAAAATTATTTTTCCAACTTCACAGACAGCTCCAGTCTTGAAACGTGGCAGGCAGGTCGACGATGAAACGATCTAGAATTTTACTTATTTGATGTTTTGCCGTATCTCCAAGGGATTCGCCATAAATTGCTTAGGAACCTTAAATTAGGCTGACATTTGATTAGTGTCCATATATTCCTTCAATTTTCCTATACATTCAAAGCAGCTAGAATAATGAATGTCGGTCTGCATATGCCCAATAACCGTGCCAAGGAGCGTGCTGAATTTAGTGCATCTATCTGTCTTATGAGTGTATGAATCACTAAATACATTAATGGAAATTTAACAAAATTTTCCAAAACCGGGAAAATGACGCTCAATCTGAGGTAGAAGGGGTCGAGATACGACAAAAAAAGTCATAGGAACAAAGTTGTATATCTCTTCATTTTAGGACGTCAAAGTGCAGTCCATTTATTGATAACAATTACGGTTTAGCCACAAGAGATCTCGAAACAAAAGCCTGCACCGTCTTTAAATTTGGCTTAATATTTCGAATTTTTTAGTGGATTGAATATTAATCATTTTAACTTATTGCAGTTTCTACGTCGGATACGGTCTAGGAGCTAGACTTTGCCAAATTTTAATTTTGTAAGGCGCTGTTTCACGGTGTCCGCCATTTTATTTGGGGGAGGGGGCAAAAATTAAAAATGTGTACTTTTATTAATTTTTTAGCAGGTTACACGCTAATAGGTATCACATTGCCAAATTTAAAGTTTCTATCCCATCTGGAAGGGTCTAACCCGAAATTTGAATCCGAGTCCGATATTTTGATTCGGTGGGGTGGGGGCTAAATATGAAAATTGGACCTTTTTGGAATTATTCCTTGGGTTACAGCCTAGTAGGTATCAGATTGCCGGCTGGAAGGGTCTAACACGAAATTTGAGTCCGGTAATATGATTGAGCAGGGGGGAGATCTAAATATGAAAAATTTGAACTTTCCGGAATTTTTCCTTGGGTTACAGCCTAATAGGTATCAGAAAGAGTCTACGAAATTTGAGTCCGATAATTTGATTGGGCGGAAGGGTGTAGCAGGAAATTTGAGTCCGGTATTGTAATCCGGTGTGGGGGCCTAATATGAAAAATTTGAACTTTTTGAAATATTTCCTTGGGTTATAGAATCACAGCTATCAGATTGCCGAATTCCAAGTTTCTAGCTCATCTGGAACGGAAGGGTCTAACCCGAAATTTGAGTCCGATATTTTGATTCGATGTGGGGCTAAATACGAAAAATATGAACTTTTGGAATTTTTCCTTCGGTTAGAGCCTAATAGATATCAGATTTCCGAATTTCAAGTTCCTACCTCATCTGGAAGTGTCTAACACGAAATTTTAGTCCGATAATTTGATGGGGCGGAAGGGGGGCTAAATATGAAAAATTTCAACGTTTTTGAATTTTTCCTTTGGTTTTAGCCTAATAGCTATCAGACTGCCGAATTCCAAGTTTCCAGCTCATCTGGAACGGAAGGGTCCAACCCGAAATTTGAGTACGACATTTTGATTCGACGGGGGGCTAAATACGAAAAATTTTAACTTTTTGGAATTTCGCCTTGGGTTACAGCGTAATAGCTATCAGATTCCCGAATTTCAAGTTCCTAGCTCTTCTGGAAGGGTCTAACACGAAATTTTAGTCCGATAATTTGATGGAGCGGAAGGGGGGCTAAATGAACAATTTCAACTTTTTGGAATTTTTCCTTGGGTTGCAGCCTAATAGTTATCAGATTGCCGAATTTCAAGTTCCTAGCTCAGCTGGAAGTGTGCAAACATTAATGTCAGTCAGTGAGTCAGTGAGTCAGTCAGTTAGCCTTGTGGCTTTATATATACAGGACTCGCTTTCACTCGTTTGGGGCTCCGCCCCCAATGCCCCAATTCCTCTACATTGGAAGTGGTCATTTGGAAAACGGCTGTGACGAACCAGTACGTCATTACGAAAAGGGGATTGTGGAACCATACGACCTTATTTTCGCGAACATATTTGCTCATATAATATTACAGTATATTCACGATTTATTGCAAAGATAAATGTAAACTTTTCGACCTTGTGAAAATTGCGGCCTAACGGTACGTCGTGACGGGGTGGAGATTGGGCCATCAGACGACTGCACTTTTAGTCGCCCAAATTTTTGTCTTAAGGCATTTTGTCGTATCTCGCCTATTTATACAATAGAAGAAAGTGAATGTTTCGATCAATGTAAAAGTTCGTCCGCTTTTTACAGTTTGAAAAATAATTTTCCAAACTTGGGAGACAGCTACAGTCTTGAAACTTGGCATGCGTATCGAGAAGGAAACAACATATAATGTCGGTTATTTTAAATAGCTATGTGACAGCGGAATTTCACGTTAATAGCTCATCTGGTAGGGTCTAACACACCCGAAGTTTGGGTCCGATATTTTGTTGGGGGCTAAATATGAAAAAATTGACCTATTTAGAATTTCTCCTTGTGTTACAGCCTAATAGCTATCCGACTGCCGAATTTCATGTCCCTAGTTCACCTGGAAGGGTCTAGAGCTATTTGTAGTCCGATATTTGGATTCGTGGGTGGGGGAGGTGCTAAATATAAAAATTGACCTTTTTGGAATTTTTCTTTTGAATATCCCCATAGCTACCAGATTGCCGAACCTCATGTTCCTAGTTCATCTGGAAGGGTCTAACACGAAATTTGAGTCCGATAGTTTGGTTGGTTGGGGGGGGGGGGGAGGGGCTGGCTAAGTATGAAAAATTTGACCTACATACATTATGCTGCAATTTCTTTAGTTTTTCACATATTCTTTCCGTTTTGCCATACATTCAAGGCAGCTAGAATAATGATGGTCGGTCTACATATGGCCAATGGTCGTGCCAAGGAGCGTGCTGAATTTCGTGCATCTGTCTGTTTTATGAGTGTGTGAATCAGTAAAATGGTTTATGGAAATTTAACAAAATTGATCAAAACCAGGGAAAGGAAGCTCACTCTAAGGTAGAAGGAGTCGAAATACGGCAAAACGTCATAGGACCCAAGTTGTAGTTCTCCTCATTTTAGCAGCCGAAAGTGCAATCCGTTTATTGATAGCGATTACCGTTGAGCCGCAAGATAGCTGGAAACGAAAGTCTGCACCGTCATTAAATTTGGCCTAATATTTTGAATTTTTTAGTGGGTAAAATGTTAAATATTTGAACTTCTAACAATTTCTACGTCGGTTACAGGCTGGGAGCAAGAGCTTTGCCAATTTTAAATTTTGTAGGGCACTGCATCATGGCGTCCGCCATTTTGTTCGGGGGGATGGGGACAGAAATTAAAATTTGAATTTTTTGGAATTTTTCCGTAAGTTACAGGCTAATAGCTATAATATTGCCTAATTTCAAGTTCCTAGCTCACCTAGAAGTGGGCAAACATTAATGTCAGTCAGTGAGTGAGTCAGTCAGTTAGCCTTGTGGCTCTATATATATGATAGGATAGAGCCAGGCAATGTGCACGCTAAATAGTGCAGACTTTCATTTGAAAATTGATTGCGGCCAAACGGCAAGTCGTATCGAGGTACGAATTGCGCCGTCAGACGTCACTTTTAGTCGCCTACATTACTGTATCAAGCATTTTCTCGTATCTCGCATATTTATACCAGAGAAAGAGGTGAACTTTTCGATCCATATGAAATTTCGTCCGCTTAACACCAGTTGAAAAATAATTTTTCCAACTTCACAGACAGCTATAGTCGTGAAACGTGGCAGGCAGGTTGACGATGAAACGGCCTAGAAGTTTACTTATTTGAGGTTTTGCCATATCTCCAAGGGATTCACCATAAATTGCTTAGGAACCTTAAATTAGGCTGAAATTTGATTAGTGTCCATATATTCCTTCCATTTTCCTATACATTCAAGGCAATAGAATAATGAATGTCGGTCTGCATATGCCCAATAACCGTGCCAAGTAGCGTGCTGAATTTAGTGCATCTGTCTTATGAGTGTGTGAATCAGTAAATTAATTATGGAAATTTAACAAAATTTTCCAAAGCCGGGAAAATGACGCTCAATCTGAGGTAGAAGTGGTCGAGATACGACAAAAGGTCATAGGAACAAAGTTGTATATCTCTTCATTTTAGGACGTCAAAGTGCAGTCCATTTATTGATAACAATTACGGTTTAGCCACAAGAGATCTCGAAACAAAAGCCTGCACCGTCTTTAAATTTGGCTTAATATTTCGAATTTTTTAGTGGATTGAATATTAATCATTTTAACTTATTGCAGTTTCTACGTCGGATACGGTCTAGGAGCTAGACTTTGCCAAATTTTAATTTTGTAAGGCGCTGCTTCACGGTGTCCGCCATTTCGTTTGGGAGGAAGGGGAAAATTTAAAATGTATACTTTTATAAATTTTTCAGCAGGTTACACGCTAATAGGTATCACATTGCCACATTTAAAGTTTCTAGCCCATCTGGAATGGTCTAACCCGAAATTTGAGTCCGATAAAATTATTGTGCGTGGGGGGGGGGCTAAATACGAAACATTTGAACTTTTTGTAATTTTGCCTTGGGTTATAGTCTAATAGCTATCAGACTGCCGAATTTCAAGTTCCTAGCTCTTCTGGAAGGGTCTAACACGAAATTTTAGTCCGATATTTTGATGGGGCGGAATCGGGGCTAAATATGAAAAATTTCAACTTTTTGGAATGTTTCCTTGGGTTGCAGCCCAATAGTTATCAGATTACCGAATTTCAAGTTCGTAGCTCACCTGGAAGTGGGCAAACATTAATGTCAGTGAGTGAGTGAGTGAGTGAGTGAGTCAGTCAGTCAGTTAGCCTTGTGGCTTTATATATATAGGATAAGATAAGATAGAGCCAGGCAATGGGGATGCTAAATAGTGCAGACTTTCATTTGGAAATTTATTGCGGGCAAACGGTGCGTCGTATCGAGGTACGGATTGCGGCGTCAGACGCCCCTTTTAGTCTCTACATTACTGCCTTAGGCGATTTCTCGTATCCCGCATATTTATACCATGGAGAGAGGTAAACCTTTCGATCCATGCCATATTTCGTCCACTTTTCACAAGTTGAAAAATAATTTTGCCAACTTAGCAGACAGCTACACTCTTGAAACTTGCCAGGCAGGTTGATGATGAAACGACCTATAGTTTTGGTTATTTGGGGTTTTGCCGTATTTCAACGGGCTTCACCACAAATAGCTTAAAAATCATAAATTGGGCTGAAATTTTAATAGTGTTTCCACATATACCGTCCGTTTTCCCATACTTGCGAGGCAGCTAGAATAACGAAAATAGGTCTACATGCGACTAATGATGTTGCCAAGGAGCGTGCTGAATTTCGTTCATCTATCTGTCTTATGAGTGTGTGAATCAGTAAATTGTTGTAGATATCTTCATTTTAGTAAACAAAAGTGCAATAAATTTATCGATAGCGATTACTGTTCAGCCACAAGATACCCCGAAACGAAAGTCTGCACCGTCATTAAATTTGGCTTAATATTTCGAATTTTTTAGTGGGTGAAATGTTAAATATTTGAACTTCTACCAATTTCTACGTCGGTTACAGGCGTGGGGCTAGAGCATTGCCACATTTTTAATTTTGTAGGGCACTGCATCATGGCGTAAGCCATTTTGTTTGGGGATTGGTGTCAGAAATTAAAATTTGAATTTTGTAGAATTTTTTGTATTGCTAAATTTCAAGTTCCTAGCTCATCTGGAATGGTTTAACCCGTACTTAGAGTCCGATATTTTGATTGGGTGATGGAGGAGGGTAAATATTTAAAATTGGCCTTTTTGGAATTATATTTTGGGTTACAGCCTAATAGGTATCAGATTGCCGGCTGGAAGGGTCTAACACGAAATTTGAGTCCGATAATTCGATTGTGCGGCGGGGGGGAACTAAATACGAAAAAGTATGAACTTTCCGGAAATTTTCCTTTTGTTACAGCCTAATAGGTATCAGATTGCAGAATTTCAAGTTTCTAGCTCATCTGGAAGGGTCTAACACGAAATTTCAGTCCGATAATTTGATTGGACGGAAAGGTGTAACACGAAATTTGAGTCCGATATTTTGATTCGGTGAGGGGGGGCTATTCTGAAAAAATTGAACTTTTTGGAATTTTTCCTTGTGGTATAGAATAATAGCTATCAGATTGCCGAATTCCAAGTTTCTATCTCATCTGGAACGGAAGGGTCTAACCTGAAATTTGAGTCCGATATTTTGATTCGGTGGGGGGGGGGCTAAATATAAAAATTTGAACTTTTTGGAATTTTGGCTTGGGTTACAGCCTAATAGCTATCAGATTGCCGAATTTCAAGTTCCTAGCTCATCTGGAAGGGTCTAACACGAAATTTCAGTCCGATAATTTGATTGGGCGGAAGGGGGGCTAAATATGAAAAATTTCAACTTTTTGGAATTTTTCCTTGGGTTGCAGCGTAATAGCTATCAGATTGCCGAATTTCAAGTTCCTAGCTCACCTGGAAGTGGGCAAACATTAATGTCAGTCAGTCAGTCAGTCAGTCAGTCAGTCAGTCAGTCAGTCAGTGAGTCAGTTAGCCTTGTGGCTTACCAAAAGATTCATTAATCTCAGTATCACTATTCTGACACACCATCGACCCAGCATTGATCTTCTCAAGTAAAGTAACATCCACAATGATATCCTCATTCTGTCGTATACTACGAAAACACTCTTCACACAGTAAATACCGTATTTACGTAAATAATCCCCGCATATTTTTTTAAAAAAAGAATTAGGCACGAAATTGGGGTGCGAGTTTTATTTGCGTCGATGTTGGCAACACGCTCCTGGCCTATCTAGTTTTCGATGTTGGGTGTACAGTTATGCTTTGTGTAACCGCAGACGGAAGAAAACTGCCTCTATATGTCATATTGAAACGGAAAACAATTCAGACTTTTAATTTAAAACGGTTTTTACATTTAAAAATGCTATTTTACACAGTAATTTAAATTCAAAACTTCTCCGTGTCACGATAGAATGAGTCTTCCGGAAGGTATAGGGGTAGCTCTCCGAACTTTCACTCACTGCGGTGTGTTGACAGTTTGTTTTATCGCTGCTAAGTTCGAGTGAAGTCGTAATTCAGCGTTTTAAGGAACGCCACAGTATCACGTAACAAGCAGTGTGCGGAGAAACGGAATCCGCGAACACTGGCGATTCTCTTTGGCGACGCCGACAGTTGGCGAATAAGCGTGGCTCATAATTATAAGCAATTCGTACGCAATTAACAATATTGTCAGTGCCAATGAAACTGAAATAGCAATATATCAGGAAGTAGGGAGAGACTGAAAGAACCTAGTCGGAAATTTAATTTGGCAAAAAATTCAGCCAAGGTTAACATGATGACAAGCATAATTGACAGCCATTTGAATTTTAGGTCTGGTGGACGGATATGTATAGGTACATTAAGGCAGATACAAGCAAGGGGAAGACCTAGAACAAGATGGATTGAATCAGTGAAGAGCGGCGTAAGAAGACGAAATTTAGACTGGGACAAGATCGTGAATAGGAAGGGTGGAAGGAAAGAGGAAGATGAAAAAGTACCATAAATACTCTCACCCGGCAGGAGCTGGATAAGGGGAAATGATGATGATGAAATGCAAACGAGTAGTATAAGTGGACAGTTCGGTGGCCTCCACCTCCACAGGCCCTCCGCAGAGGCCTCCTCCACCACCTCCTCCACACGCTCTCGGGAAAGACCTCCTCCTCACGCTGGCTAAGAGCACGACCCTAACCTCACATCCGCATCTCGGAGGTGCTTAACCTAACTTTTTATGCGTAAGAGAGCTAGCCTAACCTCATGGAAGGGCCTAACCTCAGTTTTACACCCGAATGCTCTTCCTGACACCTAAGAGCGCGACCCTAACCTCACATTCGCTATCTTGGAGGGGTTAACCTAACTTTTTCTGCGAAAGAGAACTACCCTAACCTCACGGAGGAGCTTAACCTCAGTTTTACGACCGGCGGCCCTTCCTGACGCCTAAGAGAGTGAGATTAACTTTACATCTGGTACCTTGGAGGGGCTTAACCTAACTTTTGACGCACAAGACAGCAAGACATTAGAATTTTTTCGTATTGCTAAATTTCAAGTTCCTAGCTCATCTGGAATGGTTTAACCCGTACTTAGAGTCCGATATTTTGATTGGGTGATGGAGGAGGGTAAATATTAAAAATTGGCCTTTTTGGAATTATATTTTGGGTTACAGCCTAATAGGTATCAGATTGCCGGCTGGAAGGGTCTAACACGAAATTTGAGTCCGATAATTCGATTGTGGGGCGGGGGGAACTGAATATGAAAAAGTTTGAACTTTCCGGAAATTTTCCTTTTGTTACAGCCTAATAGGTATCAGATTGCCGAATTTCAAGTTTCTAGCTCATCTGGAAGGGTCTAACACGAAATTTCAGTCCGATAATTTGATTGGACGGAAAGGTGTAACACGAAATTTGAGTCCGATATATTGATTCGGAGAGGGGGGGGGCTATTCTGAAAAAATTGAACTTTTTGGAATTTTTCCTTGTGGTATAGAATAATAGCTATCAGATTGCCGAATTCCAAGTTTCTATCTCATCTGGAACGGAAGGGTCTAACCTGAAATTTGAGTCCGATATTTTGATTCGGTGGGGGGGGGGCTAAATATAAAAAATTGAACTTTTTGGAATTTTGGCTTGGGTTACAGCCTAATAGCTATCAGATTGCCGAATTTCAAGTTCCTAGCTCATCTGGAAGGGTCTAACACGAAATTTCAGTCCGATAATTTGATTGGGCGGAAGGGGGGCTAAATATGAAAAATTTCAACTTTTTGGAATTTTTCCTTGGGTTGCAGCGTAATAGCTATCAGATTGCCGAATTTCAAGTTCCTAGCTCACCTGGAAGTGGGCAAACATTAATGTCAGTCAGTCAGTCAGTCAGTCAGTCAGTCAGTCAGTCAGTCAGTCAGTGAGTCAGTTAGCCTTGTGGCTTACCAAAAGATTCATTAATCTCAGTATCACTATTCTGACACACCATCGACCCAGCATTGATCTTCTCAAGTAAAGTAACATCCACAATGATATCCTCATTCTGTCGTATACTACGAAAACACTCTTCACACAGTAAATGCCGTATTTACGTAAATAATCCCCGCATATTTTTTAAAAAAGAATTAGGCACGAAATTGGGGTGCGAGTTTTATTTGCGTCGATGTTGGCAACACGCTCCTGGCCTAGCTAGTTTTCGATGTTGGGTGTACAGTTATGCTTTGTGTAACCGCAGACGGAAGAAAACTGCCTCTATATGTCATATTGAAACGGAAAACAATTCAGACTTTTAATTTAAAACGGTTTTTACATTTAAAAATGCTATTTTACACAGTAATTTAAATTCAAAACTTCTCCGTGTCACGATAGAATGAGTCTTCCGGAAGGTATAGGGGTAGCTCTCCGAACTTTCACTCACTGCGGTGTGTTGACAGTTTGTTTTATCGCTGCTAAGTTCGAGTGAAGTCGTAATTCAGCGTTTTGAGGAACGCCACAGTATCACGTAACAAGCAGTGTGCGGAGAAACGGAATCCGCGAACACTGGCGATTCTCTTCGGCGACGCCGACAGTTGGCGAATAAGCGTGGCTCATAATTATAAGCAATTCGTACGCAATTAACAATATTGTCAGTGCCAATGAAACTGAAATAGCAATATATCAGGAAGTAGGGAGAGACTGAAAGAACCTAGTCGGAAATTTAATTTGGCAAAAAATTCAGCCAAGGTTAACATGATGACAAGCATAATTGACAGCCATTTGAATTTTAGGTCTGGTGGACGGATATGTATAGGTACATTAAGGCAGATACAAGCAAGGGGAAGACCTAGAACAAGATGGATTGAATCAGTGAAGAGCGGCGTAAGAAGACGAAATTTAGACTGGGACAAGATCGTGAATAGGAAGGGTGGAAGGAAAGAGGAAGATGAAAAAGTACCATAAATACTCTCACCCGGCAGGAGCTGGATAAGGGGAAATGATGATGATGAAATGCAAACGAGTAGTATAAGTGGACAGTTCGGTGGCCTCCACCTCCACAGGCCCTCCGCAGAGGCCTCCTCCACCACCTCCTCCACCACCTCCTCCACACGCTCTCGGGAAAGACCTCCTCCTCACGCTGGCTAAGAGCACGACCCTAACCTCACATCCGCATCTCGGAGGTGCTTAACCTAACTTTTTATGCGTAAGAGAGCTAGCCTAACCTCATGGAAGGGCCTAACCTCAGTTTTACACCCGAATGCTCTTCCTGACACCTAAGAGCGCGACCCTAACCTCACATTCGCTATCTTGGAGGGGTTAACCTAACTTTTTCTGCGAAAGAGAACTACCCTAACCTCACGGAGGAGCTTAACCTCAGTTTTACGACCGGCGGCCCTTCCTGACGCCTAAGAGAGTGAGATTAACTTTACATCTGGTACCTTGGAGGGGCTTAACCTAACTTTTGACGCACAAGACAGCAAGACATTAGAATTTTTTCGTATTGCTAAATTTCAAGTTCCTAGCTCATCTGGAATGGTTTAACCCGTACTTAGAGTCCGATATTTTGATTGGGTGATGGAGGAGGGTAAATATTAAAAATTGGCCTTTTTGGAATTATATTTTGGGTTACAGCCTAATAGGTATCAGATTGCCGGCTGGAAGGATCTAACACGAAATTTGAGTCCGATAATTCGATTGTGCGGCGGGGGGAACTAAATATGAAAAAGTTTGAACTTTCCGGAAATTTTCCTTTTGTTACAGCCTAATAGGTATCAGATTGCCGAATTTCAAGTTTCTAGCTCATCTGGAAGGGTCTAACACGAAATTTCAGTCCGATAATTTGATTGGACGGAAGGGTGTAACACGAAATTTGAGTCCGATATTTTGATTCGGTGAGGGGGGGGGCTATTCTGAAAAAAAATGAACCTTTTTGGAATTTTTCCTTGTGGTATAGAATAATAGCTATCAGATTGCCGAATTCCAAGTTTCTATCTCATCTGGAACGGAAGGGTCTAACCTGAAATTTGAGTCCGATATTTTGATTCGGTGGGGGGGGGGCTAAATATAAAAATTTGAACTTTTTGGAATTTTGGCTTGGGTTACAGCCTAATAGCTATCAGATTGCCGAATTTCAAGTTCCTAGCTCATCTGGAAGGGTCTAACACGAAATTTCAGTCCGATAATTTGATTGGGCGGAAGGGGGGCTAAATATGAAAAATTTCAACTTTTTGGAATTTTTCCTTGGGTTGCAGCGTAATAGCTATCAGATTGCCGAATTTCAAGTTCCTAGCTCACCTGGAGGTGGGCAAACATTAATGTCAGTCAGTCAGTCAGTCAGTCAGTCAGTCAGTCAGTGAGTCAGTTAGCCTTGTGGCTTACCAAAAGATTCATTAATCTCAGTATCACTATTCTGACACACCATCGACCCAGCATTGATCTTCTCAAGTAAAGTAACATCCACAATGATATCCTCATTCTGTCGTATACTACGAAAACACTCTTCACACAGTAAATACCGTATTTACGTAAATAATCCCCGCATATTTTTTTAAAAAAGAATTAGGCACGAAATTGGGGTGCGAGTTTTATTTGCGTCGATGTTGGCAACACGCTCCTGGCCTAGCTAGTTTTCGATGTTGGGTGTACAGTTATGCTTTGTGTAACCGCAGACGGAAGAAAACTGCCTCTATATGTCATATTGAAACGGAAAACAATTCAGACTTTTAATTTAAAACGGTTTTTACATTTAAAAATGCTATTTTACACAGTAATTTAAATTCAAAACTTCTCCGTGTCACGATAGAATGAGTCTTCCGGAAGGTATAGGGGTAGCTTTCCGAACTTTCACTCACTGCGGTGTGTTGACAGTTTGTTTTATCGCTGCTAAGTTCGAGTGAAGTCGTAATTCAGCGTTTTAAGGAACGCCACAGTATCACGTAACAAGCAGTGTGCGGAGAAACGGAATCCGCGAACACTGGCGATTCTCTTCGGCGACGCCGACAGTTGGCGAATAAGCGTGGCTCATAATTATAAGCAATTCGTACGCAATTAACAATATTGTCAGTGCCAATGAAACTGAAATAGCAATATATCAGGAAGTAGGGAGAGACTGAAAGAACCTAGTCGGAAATTTAATTTGGCAAAAAATTCAGCCAAGGTTAACATGATGACAAGCATAATTGACAGCCATTTGAATTTTAGGTCTGGTGGACGGATATGTATAGGTACATTAAGGCAGATACAAGCAAGGGGAAGACCTAGAACAAGATGGATTGAATCAGTGAAGAGCGGCGTAAGAAGACGAAATTTAGACTGGGACAAGATCGTGAATAGGAAGGGTGGAAGGAAAGAGGAAGATGAAAAAGTACCATAAATACTCTCACCCGGCAGGAGCTGGATAAGGGGAAATGATGATGATGAAATGCAAACGAGTAGTATAAGTGGACAGTTCGGTGGCCTCCACCTCCACAGGCCCTCCGCAGAGGCCTCCTCCACCACCTCCTCCACCACCTCCTCCACACGCTCTCGGGAGAGACCTCCTCCTCACGCTGGCTAAGAGCACGACCCTAACCTCACATCCGCATCTCGGAGGTGCTTAACCTAACTTTTTATGCGTAAGAGAGCTAGCCTAACCTCATGGAAGGGCCTAACCTCAGTTTTACACCCGAATGCTCTTCCTGACACCTAAGAGCGCGACCCTAACCTCACATTCGCTATCTTGGAGGGGTTAACCTAACTTTTTCTGCGAAAAAGAACTACCCTAACCTCACGGAGGAGCTTAACCTCAGTTTTACGACCGGCGGCCCTTCCTGACGCCTAAGAGAGTGAGATTAACTTTACATCTGGTACCTTGGAGGGGCTTAACCTAACTTTTGACGCACAAGACAGCAAGCCTAATCTCATGGAAGGGCCTAACCTCAGTTTTACGGCTGGATGCCCTTCCCGACGTCAATTGGACAAGATGGCGGCTTTATATGGCTCCTTATGAGACACCGCCTAACCTCACATCCACTATCTTAGAGGGGCTTAACCTAACTTTTACGCACAAGACAGCAAGCCCTACCTCATGGAGGGGCTTAACCTCAGTTTTAAGGCCGGATGCCCTTCCCGACGCCAATTGCACAAAATAGCGGCTATACATGACTCCTTATGAGACGCCTTAAGGGTGCTTGCGCAAGATGGTGGCTGCAAGATGGCTGCTATACATAGGCTCTTACGAGACGCCCTTGGGATGCTTGCGCAAGATGGCGGCTACAAGAAGGCGGCTACACATGGCTCCTTATGAGACTCCTTAAGGGTGCTTGCACAAGATGGATTGAGGCGCCCTAAGGATTCTTGCGCAAGATGGCGGACAAAAGATGGCGGACAAAAGATGGTGGCTATACACGGCTCCTTATAAGACACCTTAAGGGTGCTTGCGCAAGATGACTGCTGCTCTTATCAAGAAAGCTAGCTTAGAGGCTAACGTACCGTGCTGGTTCGATTCATTAAATTTGTGGCTTAAATGCAAAATGTTAAATATCTCGAAAACAGTTCGTCGTAGAGCAAAACTGACAAAATTTTTCTGCCGAACACTTGGGTTCGCAGTATAAGGAACATGATAGCATAAGAAAAAATTAATGTAATGATGAGATCAACGGTTCGGCTCCTACTTAGGCCCTTTGGCAGTTTGTCTGTTTTAGCTTCTATTGAAGCAAAGTTCGTAACTTGATTAAGTCTTGCTATGGTAGAGATTATAACATGCTGTGGTGTTAGATTCATTAAATTTGGGGCTTAAATGCAAAATGTTAAATATCTCAAAAACAGTGCATCGTAGAGCAAAACGGACAAAATTTTTCTGCCTAATATTGAGGTTCGCAGTATCAGGAACATAATAGCATAAGAAAAAGTAGTCTAAGGATGAGATCAACGGTTCGGTACCTACTTAGGCCCTTTGGCATTGACAGCTATCTAATTCTACAAGATGGCGGCTGCTCTTATGAGACTGCTTAAGGGTGCTTGCACAAGATGGTTGCTGCTTTTATTAGACTCCCTAGGGATGCTTGCGCAAGATGGGAGCGGTAAGATTGCGGCTATACACGGCTCCTTATGAGACGGCCTAGGGGTGCTCGCACAAGATGTTGGCGGTTCTTATGAAGAAAGCTAACTTAGAGGCTACTGCGCAAGATTGCGGCTGCTGTTATGCATGCAGTAGAGGGCAATTTGAAATTCCACGTGCGCTTCAAAGCTACGTTCTTTTTGACAAGCTGTCATCTTTAATCAACAGAGCACCGTGCTGCTATCTTTATCGTAGTAGTGGGCAATTTCCACGTGGCAGCTGTCATCCGCCATCTTGCATCGCTAACCTTAGTGCTGCCCCATTTAGCTACTTAGCTTTGAAATGTGGTGGCGGCAATTTGAAAAATTCTATTTGACAAGCTGCCATCTTTAATCAACAGGGCACCGTGCTGCTATCTTTACGGTTACTACCTTACGCACGTCGTAGCGGGTAATTTGAAAAATTCTAAACAGCTGTCATCCGCCATATTTAATTAACAAGGCGCCGTGCTGCTATCTGTAGCTACTTCCTTTGAAATGTGGTGGTGGCAATTTGAAATTGTATCCAACTGCCATCGTTACTCAACAGGGCACCGTGCTGCTATCTTTAGCTGCATACCTTTGAAATGTAGTGGCGGGTAATTTGAAAAAAATCTGTTCGCTATCATCAACTTTAGTGCATACGTGAACCTAACCCCTCATCTACCATCTTGAAGGAGACTATCCCTAATTTACGACAAGATACACTTCCCGACGCTAATTAGCACTTGGAGGTTACTACACAAGATGGTGGCTGCTGTTATGACCTTCTCCTCTGTTAAGGTACAAGTTTAAACATGCATCGCGAAGGCTAGAGTGAGCACGTGCTGCAGTGATGACGTTATTGTACATGTTTAGGCTTGATCGTTTTCTCAAGAGTAAGGCGGCAAAGGAATGCAATAAGTATGCATCCTGAAAGCAAGAAACTGCATGTGCTGCAGCGATGACGTCATCATACTGTACCGGTAAAAGAGCCCGACTCTCAGATTATATTTTAAAGTAAGCAAGTATATAGTTCTCAGGGCAAAAACTGGGTGACTAGTAGCTAGGGCTCGGTACAGGAGGTAGGGTCCTATCTACAAGAAAACTTTGACATTGGCTGAACATGAGTTTATTCATATAAGACATGAAATTGCACATCACCTCCAGGTAGATATAAGTTGTCTTCCACATAGTCCTATAATATGGCTCGGATTCTCCAGTTCACCAAGCCGAGCAGGTTGGAACACGTTCCAGAAGATTTCAGGGACTCCGTACAGATGCAGCTGGACTGTCTGGTAGAAGGTAGAGATGCCTCGAACTTTCGAGGCCCAGGTTGAACCCCGATGATCCAGGTGATGTTGCAGATGATCATTTATTACCTCAGTCCAACATGACTGAGAGGGTTGATGTCTCCAAGGTCACTCGCAGTACTGATAAATCAGAGTTCATGAAAACCTAGGGTGATTAACCTATTAGCGAAGTCACTGGTTATTATTCGTCAAGACTTTCAAAATTTAACACTCGTAAAATGATATGTCTCTGTATACGAGGATTATGAGTACTTTCAAAGTTCACCACTAGCAAAGTCCTCATCTCTGAATAAATACTGGCAAAAATAACACAAGTCCCTTCTCATGAAACTACGACCAAATTTAAAGTTCATCACTGGCGAAGGTACAAGTCTTTGAATGAACACGGACGAAAAACACAAGTGCATCCACATGAATAAATTTACAGTCTATCACTGGCGAAATTTATAAGTCTTTGAATCAACACTGGCGAATGTACAAGTCTTTGAGTGAACAAGGACGAAAAACACAAGTCCATCCACATGAATAAATTTACAGTCTATCACTGGCGAAATTTATAAATCTTTGAATCAACACTGGCGAATGTACAAGTCTTTGAATGAACATGTACGAAAAACACAAGTTTATTAGAGGAATGAGTCTCTTAACACTCGCAAATATTGCAGGTTCAATTTATGAAGAATTCGTTCTTTAACATACGTAAATAATACAAGTCCAATTATAAATTTAACACACGTAAATAATACAAGTCCATTTCATGTATAATTGGAAAAATTCCAATCTCGAACACCCGTAAATATTGTAAGTTCAATTATGAAGACTTAGAAAATGTTCTTTAACACTCGAAATATTGCAAGTCCACTTGAGAATACTTGGAAGAATTCGTTCTCCCACACTCGAAGAAAAATACAAGTTCACTTTATGAATACTTAGATAATTACAGAGTTCTCCGTCGGGTGTGTCACTACACGACGATAGTAGCAGCGAGAGTATCCACGCTGACTACTCAGCTGTAACTGAGTGAACAGGCTACAGTGGGCCCTCCTTTTATTCGATCTGGGACGTCTACGTCACAATACGGCTTGACTGAATATCTCCTGAATCCCTCGATGGATTTACTTCAAACTCGAACATTGCGACGTTCAGGTGATCCCAAACAAGATGACATATCGCTCAAGCCGCTAGCTTAATTATTACGGGAGTTAAAATTTTCCCCGTCGAACAATCCAGAAGATGTGACGTGGAGTCTAGAATATACGAGTCCAGGCTGGGAACACGTGTGTGACCGGCGGGTATTCTAACTAGCCCCTGTGGCTACGTCACAGCTCACAGCTGTCCTTCACTCGTTTGCTTGCCCCGCTGACGGTAAACAAACCAGGCGTGCTCAGAACATCACGCGTGATAATTAAATGACATTTATACTAAAAAAAATACTCATGTACAGGTCGTAACCGGTACAATACTTTTGCACGTTTAGATTTGCAGATTACAAAAGAAGTGAATGAAACATAACAAAACTAGAATCGAACCCTGTACTCGATGTCGTTAACTTCAACATGCGTTTAGAACAATGTTTGATGTGTTCAGATCACTAAATAAGTAATGACAAGGCTAGAATCGAACACTGCACTCGACGCAACATGTTTTTAGAACATGTCAGGGATACCATTGTTCTAAGAAGATCAGATTGCCGCACATTCCTTGTAGGACTAAAGGGCCAATAGGCTAATAGGCTAAAGGGCTAATGGGCAAAAGGCCTAAAGGGCTATTGGGCTAGAGGGCTACTGGGCTAGGGTACCTCTCCTCTCTTTATCCGGGCTTGAGACCGTTTCTACATCTAGAGGCGGAGTTAACACCCTAAGGAAGGGAGAATGTTGGAAAATAATCTCTACGAATATACCTACTCGATCGACTATATACTACAGAAGGATGACTTAGGTGAGGGTAAGCTATGGGATTGTAGGAAGGTGTTTAAGCTGTTGTAATGTCGAGAGAGAGCTATTACTTAATAATATCTACACGACGTAATTCATGCTCTATTTCAAAAATATCTGCTTTGTATTGTGTGTCACCAGCATCATGATAGCCTCTTAGCAGTTGCAAACGTTTTACGAGTACGTTGGGATCTTTACAGTGTCTTATGTCTACATAGGGTAACATAGGCTTGTTGTGAACTTTGAGTCTATATGCAGACAGTTGACGTGTAGGGACTTGTTATGATGTAATACGTGCTTCAGCAGTAGCATTTCTAGGTACAAACTTAACTTGTTTCGATAGCCATGAAGCGTTGACTTCTTCTTTATCTTGCATCTCTTCTTGAGATGTTTGCACCGCGACAGAACGTGTAGTAGGCTAGGAAATTAAGTAAAATCATCAAGCTGTAATGGCATTGAAACATTGAGATCTTCTTCTTCTTTTACTCTCCCATTACTACTGTTTTGATCAACATCATTATCCTTATTATCATAATCATGATCTTGCCTCTCTTTATCTTGAAGTCTGTGCTTTGTAACAGAACTTGTAGCAGAACTAGACAACAAGGGAGAATTAAAAATCTCTCGCAGAGATGTACTTTTAAAAAATAAATCAGTGTTCGCTTGAATACGGTTGAGCTCTTTGTATTTTGTTCTCGATGAAGCTACATTAGACGCGGCTTCATGACGTTGAGCGTTGCATGCGTTCTTGAACACTCTTCTACAATGTTTGCATTGAAAAATTGTCCTAAATGGAATCTCATGACGTCTCTTGCGATAGCTTCGGGAAAATGCTTTTCGACACTCTTTGCAAATATACCTAGAAAAAGGGTTTTCTATGACGGACTTTTATCTTCTGCTAACAGATTCTTCTTTAAATCTGCTAGGCACTTGTTACTCGCTACTTCGATGATGCGAACAGCTTAGCAATTAACAGTAAACTAACACAAAAGCGTATAACCTAGGTAGGAACAGTGAGGTTTAACCCCGTCAGGAAGGCAGCAGTGAGGTTAGCGATGTTGTGTTGTTGGATTTTAAATTCCGCGCTACGACTTGCATAAGGTGGCAGCCTTGAGGTGTAGCGCCGTAAAGGTGGCAGCAGTGAGGTTAGCGATGCTCTATTGTCCTTAAAAGTTAGGTTGACGGCCTCTGAGTGGTCGGGGTGCCGTCATTACGGCAGTCCCTCACTCTCCGTCAGTTCTTGAAGTTCTTGCATTTCATCGAATGTCTATGAGGTACCAGGCTCATTGACAAATTGCTCTTTCGTAATATTGCTCTTTAAGAATGAATGAGCCTGATCCTGTGTGTGTTGGCGTGTGGACATCCTAAAGCGAGCTTGTGGGCGCGGGATGATCCGTTGTTGAGAGGGTCCCTGGATCACAGAGTTCCCTAACTAACCCTAGGTACCGAGAAGAGGTATCCGGTTGGGAAAGGTAGTGTGGCACCTAGTTCTCGGAGAGAGGAGAGAGAGAGAGAGAGAGAGAGAGAGAGCGGAGCGGAGCGAGAGCCACGTACGTCCTTTCACTTGCACTGTCGAGCTGCTCCTCTACTCTATAGCTTTTTTTATTATGGGGGGCCCCCGTAGAACGCTCCCCCGCCGTGACCATCGACTCAATCTACATGGCTCCGACATGCTATTCATTTCTAAGAAGAAAGAGATAGCTGGGTAGAGTGGGAAGTGATACAAGGAGTATCTGCCTGTTTCCATGTCGGACACGTTACCAGGCGAGATTGGGTTGGTTGGATAGTATTAAGGTATGGTATTGAAGGGTCAGGTAAAAACCACATAGGCAGAAAGAAGAAAGAGCCTACATGTAAAATCTGACTTCTTTTGATAGCACATGCAAGGATGTGGGCTGGAGATAGACCAGAGGTTGTGTTAGTTAGGAATATGTGTCATGCAAACATAACCATTTCCTTGCCATTTTCTGTTATTATGGAAATCAGTCCTTCTTGTCACTGCCTGGTGCGGCTCGGGTTTGCTAGCGTCTGGGCTCTGGGCCACAGGTTCGTCCCATTGCCCAGCTGCCAGCAGTCCCTGGTGCCAAGTCTCCTTTTGGAGAGGGGGGAATTAAAGCCAAGCCTTACATGATGCAAGAGGCTATCTTCTCCCGCCTGTCGATGTCCCTCTGTGCGGTGTTGTTGGTACACACTTGTCTCTGCAACAATTTGTACATATATACATTTAAAACTTTAGAGTGCGGGCCGTTGTCTTCCGCTCTCGTGTCCTGTAAAACAAGTAAATCATATAATGAAAAGATATTAAATGATATTATCAGGGGTGGGTTATCTGTCCTCTCCCTTGTCGTTGGCAGGGGGCGGGGGTGGATGGGGCTGAGATGCCTTCGTCATGATGTATTTCTTCTCTCAATCCTCCCTCGCTTGATTCCCTGTGGTGGCTATATCTGCAACATAACAACATAACAGCATAACAATAGTAATAATACGCATAACGTAATCTAGGATATAGGTAGTCATATGTA